>NC_087303.1:4880214-5209589 GCF_015220805.1 Pogoniulus pusillus | reverse complement strand
TGGAAGTGGATGATCCTCTGAGCAACCTGATCTGGTGTGAAGTGTCCTTGCCCATGGCAGCAGGGTTGGAAGTGGATGATCCTCTCAGCAACCTGATCTAGTGTGAAGTGTCCTTGGCCATGGCAGCAGGGTTGGAAGTGGATGATCCTCTGAGCAACCTGATCTAGTGTGAAGTGTCCTTGCCCATACCAGCAGGGTTGGAAGTGGATGATCCTCTGAGCAACCTGATCTAGTGTGGAGTGTCCTTGCCCATGGCAGCAGGGTTGGAAGTGGATGATCCTCTGAGCAACTTGATCTAGTGTGGAGTGTCCTTGGCCATGGCAGCAGGGTTGGAAGTGGATGATCCTCTGAGCAACTTGATCTAGTGTGAAGTGTCCTTGGCCATGGCAGCAGGGTTGGAAGTGGATGATCCTCTGAGCAACCTGTTCTAGTGTGGAGTGTCCTTGGCCATGGCAGCAGGGTTGGAAGTGGATGATCCTCTGAGCAACCTGATCTAGTGTGAAGTGTCCTTGCCCATGGCAGCAGGGTTGGAAGTGGATGATCCTCAATCCAGCCCTGCCAATTGCCTGAGATAAAATAAGATGCCAGCCTGTGAGCTCCTCTGTGGCAGGCAGAGCAGAAACAGCTTCCTCTGTCTCCAAAGCATCTGAAGAACGGGAAGCAAGTTTCCAGCCCCTGCCAACAGCAGGCACTTCACCTAAATCTGGAGCAAATGGGAAGAGTGATTTGCAGCAAACCACTCATCAGCAGGCAACTTTTCTGTGCCACCCAGGCTATAGCTCTCCCCATTTTTCTCCTAGGAGATAAGCAGGCTGGCACATCTCTTCCTCCAGCTAGCATCCGCTCCGCTGCGTACTCACCACCTACCTTTCCCCCCCCTCCTTCCCCAAGATGAACCAACTGATACATCTCTAATTAAACCCTGAGCAATCATCTCCAACTTGTATTTAGCTTTCAAGTCTGATGCTTCTATTCCAGCCCTGGATAATGGCTGGTGTGCTTTGAAAGCTTCTCTGCTTTTCCCTGCTGCATTTGATCTAACAAAAGAGAATACTTGGAGCTAAAAGCCTGCTCTGGCTGTAGAAAATCAAACCTTTCACAAGAAGCACTGCAGTTGGCCCTGTGGTTTCAGTTAACAGGCTGCTTCCTACTAAATTCCATATGGGAATGAGTCAGTAGCTGTGTGGCCATTGAAGACATAAACAAGGGGACCAGTGTGTCCTGCTCTGAGGTCAGACTTAACAGGCTGGGCGCCCCCAGGTAATTCCATCGAGGTCATCACACCTCAAGGAAGAGCTCACATCAAAGTTGAGCACAGGTTAGGCAAAGCTAATCCACTCTTGGCCACACACATACCCTGAGCTAGTGCCATTTCCACTCTGCAGTGCTGTGCCAGGTCCTGCCATACTTGGCCCAGCAAACCCCAGAGGCAGACACCTGGGAGCAGGGCAGAGCTGCTTGGTGTTCTGACCTCGCCCAGGGTGAAGCAGTCATTGAATCATTGAATCATAGACTCACAGAATCATAGAATCATTGAATGATAGAATCATTGAATGATAGAATCATTGAATCATTGCATTATAGAATCATTGCATCATAGAATCATTGAATCATAGACTCACAGAATCATTGCATCATTGCATCATAGAATCATTGAATCATAGACTCACAGAATCACTGCATCATTGCATCATTGCATCATTGCATCATTGAATCATAGACTCACAGAATCATTGCATCATTGAATCATAGAATCATTGCATCATTGCATCATAGAATCATTGAATCATAGACTCACAGAATCATTGCATCATTGAATCATAGAATCATTGCATCATTGCATCATAGAATCATTGAATCATAGAATCATGGAATCATTGAATCATTGCATCATTGAATCATTGCATCATTGCATCATTGAATCATAGAATCATTGAATCACTGCATCATAGAATCATTGAATCACTGCATCATAGAATCATTGCATCATAGACTCACAGAGTCATTGCATCATTGCATCATAGAATCATTGCATCATAGAATCATTGCATCATAGAATCATTGCATCATAGAATCATAGAATCATTGCATAATTGAATCACAGAATCATAGAATCATTGAATCACTGCATCATAGAATTTTTGAATCATGGAATCATAGAATTATTGAATCATAGAGTCATTGAATCATGGACTCACAGAATCATAGAATCATTGAATCATTGCATCATAGAATTATTCAATCATTGCATAATTGAGTCATAGAATCATTGAATCATAGACTCATAGAATCGTAGACTCATTGAATCATAGAATCATAGAATCAACCAGGTTGGAAGAGATCTCCAAGCTCATCCAGTCCAACCTACCACCCAGACCTATCCAATCAACCAGATCAGGGTACTAAATATCCAATGCTCCTTGGCTTACTGGTGCTGAGCACCCAAAAGAGCTTGGCCCCAGGCACTGACCCCCACCCTTCAAGTATTTGTACACATTACTCAGATCTCCTCTCAGTCTTCCATTCTCCAGGCTAACCAGATTCAGGGCTCTCAGTCTCTCTTCATTAGGGAGATGCTCAAGTCCCCCACTCATCCTTGTGGCTCTCCTCTATACTCTTTCCAGCAGGTCCCTGTCTCTCCTGAACTGGGGAGCCCTTGCTCCAACTGCTGCAGGACCTTTGCAGAGGCCTGCTTTGCTTTGTAGAGCTTGTTCTTGCTTTAGAGAGCTTGTTCTTGCTTTAGAGAGCTTGTTCTTGCTGCACAAGGCTGCTTCTTGTCTCCCAGGGGGACACAGCCTCAAGCTGTGCCAGGGCAGGTTCAGGCTGGATGTTGTTAGGAAGTTGTTGTCAGAGAGAGTGATTGGCATTGGAATGGGCTGCCCAGGGAGGTGGTGGAGTGGCTGTGGCTGGAGGTGTTGCAGCCAAGCCTGGCTGGGGCACTTAGTGCCATGGTCTGGTTGGTTGGGCAGGGCTGGGTGCTAGGTTGGGCTGGCTGAGCTTGGAGCTCTCTTCCAACCTGGTGGATTCTATGATTCTCTCACCTCCCAGGACCTGCTTTGACCTCTCAGGGCTTGCTCTCACCTCCCAGGACCTGCTTTGACCTCTCAAGGCTTGCTCTCACCTCCCAGGGTTTGCTCTGCAGAGCTGCAGTTGCAGGGGGGAGCAGCAGAGCTCCACACACACCACGCACTGCAATTGCTCTCCCGGCAAAGTTATTTCCACCTGCAATTACGCTCTGCAAAGTTTCTGCTGTTAGTCTTTCTTGTCTCTCTCTTCAATCAGTGACTCCTCTCCCCCTCTGCACCCAGCACATCACCCTTTGATGGTGAGGGATGCCCTGTGAGACATAATGAGTCTGTTCTTCCCACGCACTCCAGAGCAGGGCTATCAGTTCCATTCAAACTCTATTAGCCACTTACAATTGCTCTGGGGAGATTTGCTGTAATGAATTCACCCACCTATTGAGAAAGCTTCTGCAGAGCTCAATTTCCTCCTGCCTGCTTTCCCTTCAGCCCAGGAATTCTTTTCCCTGCCCCTTTTTCAACCTTCCTGGCATTCTGCAGGAGGGCAACTTGGGAACTCTGCAGCCACAGCCCAGTTTAGCAATGTGGACTAAGAGATTCTCAGCCTGTTTTGGTGCTCAGCTCGCTAGGGAAGGGCTCCCACTGACTCTCCAGTGAGCCCAGGATCTCTGCAGCTAGGAGCCTGCTCACTCATACCCCAGGCACTCTGAGCTGGAAAGCAGAGCTCCCACTGCAGCACCAGTGGACTGTGACTGCTCCAGAAGCTCATCTGAGCACTGCAGGAGCCAGCAGGCGTGGAAGAGGAGTTTGCTCTCCAGGGTTAATCATTCCTTGCTCTGCCGTGTGTGGGGGCTGCTCCTCTGACTCAGCTCATCAGGACCCAGGCTGGGGCCACTGCTCGCTCCAGCCTGTTCCCCAGAGCCAGCATCAGCTAGAAGGAACTCAGAGCCATTTATCACAGGCAGTCCCTTTCAAAGCAGCCAGCTGAAGAAAAGCTCTCCCCTACCAACATCCTTGCCTTGAGCCTTCCAGGCTCTGCTGAGTGGATTCATTCCCTTCAGAAACACAGTAACATCACCTGACAGCTCTTGGGGCAAACAGTGGGGAACAATTGGAAGTTTCACCCCTAATGAGCAGCAAATTGCCATCTCCAGCCTGTGTTCTGGACTAGTGATACAATCCCATCAGGCACAACTCATAACTCGGGGGGGTTGTGGGGAGAGGAACAGGCAGACAGCTGGAGAAGGAGCCAGGCGTGGGGCTGGGTGTGGTGAACTCTACATCACTGCACCACCGTGGGGTGAGGCTGGAGTCAGGGAGTGGAGAACACAACCTGACAGATGAAGAATGCAATTACCCCTTCACTGAACTGATACCAAATGGATTCAGTGTGGGTTTATCTCCCTTCCCCCCCCCCCCCCCCCCCCCCCCCCCCCCCCCCCATTTTAAAGCCAATTAGTTCACAGGGATTGAATTGCAGGCACAAAAAGCAGCGCTGAGGAGGAGCAGTTCTTCCAGGTGATTTAGAGAATTGTAGAATCAAGCAGGCTGGAAGAGAGCTCCAAGCTCAGCCAGCACAACCTAGCACCCAGCCCTGCCCAACCAACCAGACCATGGCACTAAGTGCCCCAGCCAGCCTTGGCTGCAACACCTCCAGGCACAGCCACTCCACCACCTCCCTGGGCAGCCCATTCCAGTGCCAATCACTCTCTCTGACAACAACTTCCTAACAACATCCAGCCTAGACCTGTCCTGGCACAACTTGGGGCTGTGTCCCCTTCTTCTGTTGCTGGTTGTCTGGGAGAAGAGCCCAACCTCACCTGGCTACAGCCTCCCTGCAGGCAGCTGCAGGCAGCAATCAGCTCTGCCCTGAGCCTCCTCTGCTGCAGGCTGCACCCCCCCAGCTCCCTCAGCCTCTCCTCACAGTGCTGTGCTCCAGGCCCCTCCCCAGCCTTGCTGCCCTGCTCTCAACACCTTCCAGCAACTGTGGCCTGAGCAGTGCTGAGCACAGGGGCAGAAGAACCTCCCTTGTCCTGCTGCCCACACTGCTCCTGAGCCAGCCCAGGATGCCATTGGCTCTCTTGGCCACCTGGGCACACTGCTGCCTCCTCTGCAGCCTACTATCTACCAGTACCCACAGCTCCCTCTCTGCCTGCCTGCTCTCAGCCACTGTGGCCCCAGCCTACAGTGCTGCTTGGGGTTGCTGTGGCCAAAGTGCAGAACCCTGCCCTTGCAATCCTTGTGAATGCTTCCTTCCACGCAAGAGGAATTCTGATCTCATCATGCCATTGGCCCCCTCCACTGCTCCAAGGCTTGACAGGCTTCCCAGGAAGCACATCCTAAGCCTTACAAACCCTTCCTAATGAGCACTGGTTCTCACAGCAGCTCCTGCTGCTCTCTCCAAGCCAACTTTGTAGCCTCATCTCCTTCCATAGCAGGGGGAAGTGGAGACATGCGGCAGGGGAAGGACTTGCCTGCAGCCAGCCAGCATCAGCAGTGGAACAGAAGCCAGAGCTCCTGAATTAACTCCTGGAAATTGCTTTCTTGTTACTAACATTGCTGATTAATTGTGCAGGGCCATGCAGAGGGAAAGGGCCTTGGCTGCAGGCGCCTGCAGCAGCTCATGTATTGAACCATGAGATCTGATTGTCTTCAGCCCAGCTCCCAACGCTACCAATGAGACAATCCAAGGGCTGTATTTAACACACTGCTTCTAGGGGAAACTTGTCACAGCTCCTTCCTTTGGGCTGCATTCCCCTGGGCTTTGGCTCAGCATTGCTCAACAAAATATTCTTTGGATCTGGGCTCTTTGTTTGCAGGTTGGATGAGGCCTTGAGAAACCTGGGTGAGAGGAGGTGTCCCTCACTGTGGAAGGGGGGAAAGGAACAAGGTGGTCTTTGATGCTGCCTTCCAGCTCTAACTGTTAATGATTCTGTGACCCTGTGATTCTGTGACCCTGATTCTGTGATTCTGTGACCCTCATTCTGTGATTCTGTGACCCTGATTCTGTCACTCTATGATTCTTTGGATCTGTGATTCTGGGATGCTCAGAGGCTGCAGCAGCTCTGCTGTGAGCACAGACTGAAAGAGTTGGGGCTGTGCAGGCTGGAGCAGAGGAGGCTCCCAGGGGACCTTCTTGTGGCCTGCCAGGATCTGAAGGGGGCTCCAAAAAAGCTGGGGAGGGACTTTTGAGGCTGTGAGGGAGTGGCAGAGGTGGGGGGGATGGAGCAAAGGTGGAGGTGGGGAGAGTGAGGCTGGAGGTGAGGAGGAAGTTGCTGAGCAGGAGAGTGGTGAGAGGCTGGAATGGGTTGCCCAGGGAGGGATGGAAACCTCATCCCTGGAGGTGTTTGAGGCCAGGCTGGCTGAGGCTGTGGTCAGGCTGCTCTAGGGTAGGGTGTCCCTGGGCATGGCAGGGGAGTTGGAACTGGCTGCTCCTTGTGGTCCCTTCCCACCCTAACTGATTCTATGATTCTATGATTTTGTGTTTCTACATTTTTATGATTCTATGAAACTGTGACTCTGATTCTATCAATCTGTGACCATGATTCTGACTCTGATTCTTTGATTCTGTGAATCTGTGACTATGATTCTCTGATTCTGAGTCTCTGTGACTCTGATTCTCTTATTCTGTGACTGTGACTCTGATTCTGAGACCCTGTGACTGATTCTCTGATTCTGAGGCTCTGTGACTCTGATTCTCTGATTCTGAGGCTCTGTGACTGATTCTCTTATTCTGAGACTCTGTGACTCTGATTCCCTTATTCTGTGGCTGTGACTCTGATTCTGAGGCTCTGTGACTGATTCTGAGACTCTGTGACTCTGATTCTCTGATTCTGTGGATCTGTGACTCTGATTCTCTGATTCTATAGATCTATGACTATGATTTATGTTTCTATTACTCCAATTCTATGATTCTGTGACTCTGATTCTGTGGTTCCCTGAATCTGTGACTCTATGGTTCTATGATTCTCTGCCTGCCCTCACCCTGCTCCTGCTTTACCTTAAGCCAACACAGAATCATTGAGTAGAATCACAGAATTGTTTTGGTTGGAAGAGACCTTCAAGATCATTCAGTCCAACCATTAAGCCAGCCCCAGCACTGCCAGGTCACCACTAAACCATGCCACTCAGCATCATAGCTATGTACTTTTTCAATCCCTCCAGGGATGGGGACTCCACCACTGTTCTGGGCAGTTTGGTCTAGGTCCTGACAGGCCTTTCAGGGAAGAAAATGTTCCTCATGTCCAACCTAAACACAGCATAAGGCCAGAAGGGAAGGAAAGTCAGCTGCACTGACAGCATCCACGTGGTGCATGCTGAAACCACATTGGCCTTGGAACTGCTCTCTTGCAGGAGATGGCCTCAGCTTGCACCAGGGGAGGTTTAGAATCATAGAATCAAGCAGGTAGGATGAGATCTCCAAGCTCAGCCAGTCCAATCTAGCAACCAGCCCTGGCCAACCAACCAGACCAAGATGCTGAGAGGGCTGCAGCACCTCTGCTCTGAGCACAGGCTGAGAGATTTGGGGCTCTGCAGCCTGCAGAGGAGAAGGCTTCCAGGAGACATAGAGTCATAGAGTCACAGAATCAAGCAGGTTGGAAGAGAGCTCCAAGCTCAGCCAGCCCAACCTAGCACCCAGCCCTGCCCAACCAACCAGACCATGGCACTAAGTGCCCCAGCCAGGCTTGGCTTGAGGGAGCTGTGGTTCTTCAGTGGCAATGAAACAGGTGAAGGATCTGGAGAATAAGTCCATAGCAGAAGCAGCTGAGGGAGCTGGGGTTGTTCAGCCTGGAGAAAAGGAGGCTGAGGGGAGACCTTTTGGCTCCGTACAACTCCCTGTGAGGAGGTTGGAGTTGAGTGGGTGTCAATCTCCCCTCCTAAGAACCAAATTTCACCAGAGGAGGTTTAGAAAAATAGAATCATAGAATCAAGCAGGTTGGAAGAGAGCTCCAAGCTCAGCCAGCACAACCTAGCACCCAGCCCTGCCCAACCAACCAGACCATGGCACTAAGTGCCCCAGCCAGGCTTGGCTTTAACACCTCCAGCCACAGCCACTCCACCACCTCTCTGGGCAGCCCATTCCAATGCCAATCACTCTCTCTCTCAGGTTGGATAGTAGAAGAAAAGGGTTCTGAAAGACTGGAACAGCCTGTCCTGGAAAGTGGTTGAATCCCCATGCCACAGAGATGTGCCTTAGCACCAGAGCTGGTAGAGTTAAGAGAGTGGTTGGGACTCGATGATCTTAAAGGGCTTTACCAACCCAAAGAGTTCAATGATTCTACATAAGGAACAGCAACAGAACAGAACTGCTTTGAGGGCAGAGCCTCTCCTTGACCAAAAAGCCCTAAACTTAGGGGTCTGTGACACTGCAGGTATGAAAACCCCTTTCAAATAAGCTGCCTGCTCTGAGACACAGGCAATGGATCCTCTCCAACAGCTCAGCCTTCTCTGCTTTCTCTACCCCAGCTTGTTTCTTTGGCTTCACTCTCAGCTGCTAAGTAAACCCCAACCCAACCAGAGCTGAACACCCAATTAAAAACGGCTGCCCCAGGCCACAAGCAGCTTTTCAGTCATTTGTTTGTTTACAGCCTTCCTCCCTCCCCCCTCTGGTACTGCTTCATTCTATTCTATTCTATTCTATTCTATTCTATTCTATTCTATTCTATTCTATTCTATTCTACTCTATTCTGTTCTGTTCTGTTGTGTTGTGTTCTACTCCATTAACAGTTCCACCCAGCTTGGTGTCATTCACAAGGTCATAGAATCACAGAATTGTCAGGGCTGGATAGGACCACAAAGATAATCCAGTTCCTGTCACGGGCAAGGACACCTCACACTAGATCAGGTTGCTCAGAGCCATATCCAGCCTGGCTTAAAAAGCTTCCAGAGATGAGGCTTTCACCACCACCTCCCTAGGCAAACTGTGCCAGGCTGAAGAACTTCTTCCTAAGGTAAAGCAAGTAGAGGAGGCAGAGAGGATGGAAGAGCAGAAAGATGATGGAAGAGCAGAAAGATGATGGAAGAGCAGAAAGATGCTGCATGCAGTGACTGTGCCACCATGGCTTCAGGAGCAGGAGTGCCAATGGCCCAGGGAGGGCTGCCCAGAGCCCAGTGGGAGCAGTGGGCCAGGGAATCTGGGCAAGAAGCTGTCAAAGCCTGCAGCACAATTTACATTGCTGAGAGCTTCAATGTTCCCCTGCCTAGGGCTCACTGGCAGCTGGATGTGAGCCTGCCCTCTGGGTGCTCTGACCAATTGGCCACTGCTTCCATGTGGAAATCATTTGTTCCTTTAAGCCAATTTAAAGCCAGCATTTTTGTGCCAGGCAGTGGCTGGCAGGGAAGGTCTCCTCTGAGCAGAACTGAGGCTGCACACTTAGCTCTGTGGCAGCTCATGTGCAGCAAAGCTGCTTGCAGTTCTTTTGTCTTCTGACACTTTGGGGGGGGGGGGTGTTCAAATCAGAGAGCTTGGAGTGATGCTATCTGAAGGCATTGGAGGGCCACAGCCTTAAGCAGCTTTTTGTGCTATCTCCAGATGCCTCTCCTGATGTGGAGCTGTGACAAAATAATTCCTGCCAGGGTCTGGGGTGATGCAAAGCTCCACAGGAGCCTGCAGTGTGAGTGCAGCCCAGACACAACCCTGTGCTGGGCTGCAGCCAGAGCAGTGTGGGCACAGGGCAAGGGAGGGGATTCTGCCCCTTGGCTCTGCTCTCCTCACACCCCACCTGCAGCCCTGGGGGCAGCTCTGCAGCCCCCAGCACAAGCAGGACATGGAAGTGTTGGAGGCAGTGCAGAGGAGGCCACCAAGATGCTGAGAGGGCTGCAGCAGCTCTGCTCTGAGCACAGGCTGAGAGAGTTGGGGCTGTGCAGCCTGCAGAGGAGAAGGCTTCCAGGAGCCCTTGGAGTGGCCTTGCAGGATCTGCAGGGGGCTGCAAGAGGGCTGGGGAGGGACTATTGAGAAGGTGTGGGAATGGCAGGAGGAGGAGGAATGGGTTTGGAGTGTGAGAGGGGAGACTGAAAGTGGACGTTAGGAAGAAGTTGTTTGCAGTGAGGGTGGTGAGAGCCTGGCACAGGTTTGCCAGGGAGGTTGTGGAGCACAGAAGCACCCAATGTGATCTTTGATCTTTGATCACATTGGGTGCTTCTGTGCTCCACAACCTCCCTGGAGATGTTCAGGACCAGGTTGGATGAGACCTTCAGTGACCCATTCTAGTGGGAGCTGTCCCTGCCTATGGCAGGGGAGGGTTACAACTGCCTGAGCTTTGAGGTCCCTTCCAACCTAAACCATTCTCTGATTCTATGACTTTGGCAGGAGTTTCTGGTTCAGGTTTTGTGATTCCCCCGGGGGGGGGGGGGGGGGGGGTGTTTCTGCTCTGCCCTGCTGAGATCACACCTGCAATACTGTGTCCAGTTCAGGGCTCCCAAATTCAAGACAGACAGAGAACTGCTGGAGAGAGTCCAACAGAGAGCTATGAGGATGATGAAGGGACCTGAACATCCCTGCTATGAAGAAAGGCTGAGAGCCCTGGGGCTGTTTAGTCTGGAGAGGGGAAGGCTGAGAGGGGATCAATGTCTATCAGCACCTGAGGGGTGGGTGTCAGGATGAAGGTGCCAGGCTCTGTTTGGTGGTGCCCAGTGACAGGACAAGGAACAATGGGCACAAGCTGGAACCCAGGAGGTTCCACCTCAGCACGAGAAGGAACTTCTCTGCTGTGAGGATGCAGATCCCTGGAGCAGGCTGCCCAGAGAGGTTGTGGAGTCTCCTTCTCTGGAGACTTTCCAACCCCAGCTGGATGTGTTCCTGTGCACCCTGCCCTGGGTGATCCTGCTCTGGCAAGGAGGGGTTGGATTTCATGATCTCCAGAGGTCCTTTCCAACCCCTACCATTCTGTGACTCTGTGATTCTGAGTGACCTTAACTAGCTTGGAGCACAGTGCAAGGCAGCAGCATCACTGCAGCTCCTGCATCAGAAGCTAAGCTGATCTTCAGTTCTTTTCAAAGCCCCAGCTCAAGCCCTGTGGAAATCCCTCAGGAAAGAGCAGTTCTCACTTCTGCTTCAGGGCTCTCTGCTGAGGAAACCTCACTGACTTCAAAGAACTTTTCCCCTGCCAGGGAACGTGTTTGCTGCCTGCAAACCTTTGAACACTCAGCATCTTCCACAGCCTTGTGCTGATCCTTTCTCTAAACACTCCCCATGTGCATGAGCAGGCAGCTTCAAACCTGCCATTTTCATGGGTAGACATCTCCTAACCTGCCATTTTCATGGGTAGATGTCTCTCAACCTGACATTTTCATGGGCAGATATCTCCTAACCTGCCATTTTCAGGGGTAGGTACCTCCTAACCTGTGATTTTCATGGGTAGACATCTCCTAATCTACCATTTTCATGGGTAGGTATCTCCTAACCTGTGATTTTCATGGGTAGACATCTCCTAACCTGCCATTTTCATGGGTGGGTATCTCCCAGCCTGCCATTTTCATGGGCAGATATCTCCTAACCTGACATTTTCATGGGTAGGCATCTCCTAACCTGTGATTTTCATGGGTAGGTATCTCCTAACCTGTGATTTTCATGGGTGGGTATCTCCTAACCTGTGATTTTCATGGGTAGGCATCTCCTAACCTGACATTTTCATGGGTAGGCATCTCCTAACCTGTGATTTTCATGGGTAGGTATCTCCTAACCTGTGATTTTCATGGCTAAGCATCTTCTAACCTGTGATTTTCATGGCTAAGCATCTTCTAACCTGTGATTTTCATGGGTGGGTATCTCCTAACCTGTGATTTTCATGGCTGGGTATCTCCTAACCTGCCATTTTCATGGCTAAGCATCTTCTAACCTGTGCTTTTCATGGGTGAGTATCTCCCAACCTGCCATTTTCACAGGTAGGTATCTCCTACCCTGCATAAGAAGCTTGCTACAATGATCATGCAATCAGTTGTGCTAACAAGGGGGGGTGCATTCAAACCCCCAAAGGAAACACCTTCTGCAATGCCAAACACAGGCTGCAGCCACAGCTTGAGCACAGTCACCTTTGCAGAGGGCAAATGGGACCAGCTTTAAGCAGCAGGCAGCAGATCAAGAGCTGGAGCAGATGAAATGTGGTCTACAGCACAGCAGCTTGGAAGTTAAGCTGCAGCCAGGAGGGCTGGAGGGAAACAAGGCAGAAAGGAGCCACACTGCAGGGACATTCCGTGGGGGGTGTGGGACACTCCTGGTCACCACAGGATAGGAACCTCCCTGGACCTGCTGCCCACTCTTCTGCAGGTACCCCAGGAAACATTTCCTTTCCTGGCCAGGAGGGCACATTTCTGGCTCACAATAACATTGTCCCCCAGCACTCCCAGGTCCTTCTCTGCAGAGCTGCTTTCCAGCAGGTCACCACTCACCTGCACTGGGGCAGGACCCTACACTTGTTCTAGGTGAGCTTCATGAGCCAGCAGTGTGCCCAGGTGGCCAAGGAGGCCGACAGCATCCTGGCCTGGATCAGCAATGGTGTCACCAGCCGCAGCAGGGAGGTGCTCATGGCCCTGGACTCAGCACTCCTGAGACCACCCCTCCACTGCTTTGTCCAGTTTGGGCCAGCACAGCACAGGAGGACACTGAGGTGCTGGAGCAGGGGCAGAGAAGGGCAATGAGGCTGGGGAGAGCTCTGGCAAACATGGCCTGTGAGGAGCAGCTGAGGGAGCTGGGGGTGCTCAGTCTGGAGAAGAGGAGGCTGAGAGAGGACCTCATTGCCCTCTACAGCTACCTAAAAGGAGGTGCAGTGAGGCTGGGGCTGGTCTCTGCTCCCCAGTCACTAATGCTAGCACAAGAGGCAATGGCCTCAAGCTGCATCAGGGGAGGTTTGGGTTGGCTGTTGGGAGGAAGTTCTTCCCTGAGCAGGTGCTCAGGCACTGGCACAGGCTGCCCAGGGAGGTGGTGGAGTCCCCATCCCTGGAGGTGTTCAGAGGGAGAGTGGCTGTGGTGCTTGAGGCTATGGTCTGGTGCTGAAGGCTGCTGGGCTGAAGGTTGGCCTGGCTGCTCCTGGTGCTCCTCTCCAAGCACAGCAATCCACAGTGCTGAGATGTTGTGCTGAGGGCTTTGGGTTAGCCAAGGAGCTCAGTGTGACACTGATGCTTGCACTCGAGGAGCTTGAAGGGCTCTGCCAGTCTAAGGAATCCTGTGAGTCTGTGATGCTGTGTTTTGATCTAGCTGCATCCCACAGATTCACAGACCCTCAGCTGAAGGGTTTGACTTAGGAGCCCTCTTTAGATGTGGTGTCTGAGCTCTGCCTATGGACAGCAGAGAGAAAAAAAGGTCCCTCCAGGGGGACTTTGACCTAGACAGAGCAAGACACCTTCTGTCCTGGGCTGTGCAATGGTTTGCTGCTCCTTGTTTTCACCAGGCTCCTCACTTAGGTGCTTCACTTACAAGCAGTCAGTTAGGTGGGATGTGCCCAGCCTGTGCAGGCTTCTCCCTGGCTCCCAGCCTGGACTTTTCAAGACTCTGACATTATTCTAGCACAATAAAAAAAAGAATCATAACTAAACCACCTGTCCTAGGGACCATCTGCCTCTGGGGGGGGGGGGGAGGGGGGAGTACAAAGTGTGATTAATGTAGGGCTGGAAAGGACATTCCAGCTGACTGCTCCCTGAGAGCCTTTAACACCAATTTATGAGTCTACCAAGATCCATTTTTAAGCTTTATATATATATATATATATATAAATCTCTGCTGCAGTGGTTGGGAAGTTGTTCCACAGCCTCCTCAGTTGCTCTTTGGGTCTCTTGTGCAAAGCCTGTCCTGCAACTAGAGGAGCCTGCTGTTCACAACCACTGCAGGGAGGCTGTAGCCAGGTGGGGTTGGGCTCTGCTGCCAGGCAGCCAGGGACAGAGCAAGGGGACACAGCCTCAAGCTGTGCTAGAAGAGGTTGAGGCTGGATGTGAGGAGGAAGTTGTTGTCAGAGAGAGTGATTGGCATTGGAATGGGCTGCCCAGGGAGGCTCTGCCCTGAGCCTCCTCTCCTCCAGGCTGCACCCCCCCAGCTCCCTCAGCCTCTCCTCACAGGGCTGTGCTCCAGGCCCCTCCCCAGCCTTGCTGCCCTGCTCTCAACACCTTCCAGCACCTCAGCATCTCTCTGCAATGGAGGAGCCCAGAACTGGACACAGCACTCAAGCTATGGCCTGAGCAGTGCTGAGCACAGGGGCACAAGAACCTCCCTTGTCCTGCTGCCCACACTGCTCCTGAGCCAGCCCAGGATGCCATTGGCTCTGCTGCCGACTGGGCACTGCTGCCTCAGCTTCAGCTCCTCTCTGCCAGCACCCCCAGCTCCCTCTCTGCCTGCCTGCTCTCAGCCACTCTGGCCCCAGCCTGCAGTGCTGCTTGGGGTTGTTGTGGCCAAAGTGCAGAACCCTGCCCTTGGCCTTGTTCACTCTCACTGCCCACCCATGCAGCCTGGCCAGGTCCCCCTGTAGGGCTCTGCTACCCTCCAGCAGCTCCACAGCTGCTCCTAGTTTGGTTCAGATTTGTCTTGACCAAAAGAAACCCTCTATGAAACACAGAAGTCAGCCAGAGGAAAGCCTCCCAATGCAGCAAAGGCTTTTCTTTCTGCTTGGTCTTGTTCTAACCTGCAGTTAATTGATTGCCAATTAACTTGCAAACCTGGTCACTCCCTGCAGATTAACAGCAGAGTATAAATGTGTGTGCCCTGCCCTGCAGAGCCAGGGCTGTTCCTCCTCTGGAATCGAGCTGTGGGGGAGGGCTGTGCTCAAACTAACCTTCACAAGTGTGCAATTAACCATCCTGAGTTAATGGGTTACAAATCAGCTCAAGGTCAAACCCTGCACCTGCAGCTTTAAGACACTTCTTGTTTTCCTCTTCTGGACTTCATTCTGCCTGGAGGTGATGAAAGATGAAAATGAGTGGTGCCAGCAGGGGTAGCTTGGCACTGGGACAAGCAAGGATGTGCAACTTCTTTCCATCCAGCCACAGGATGCTACTCCTCCATTCTCTTTTGGTACCCAAAACCACAGATTGCATTGAAGGGACCCACCAAGGTCATCTTGTCCAACCTCTCTGCAGGCAGCAGGGACACCTCCAACTAGAGCAAGCTGCCCAGGGCCACATCCAGTCTGATCTTGAATGTCTCCAGGGATGGAGCCTAAATCACCTCTCTGGGCAAACCTCTTCTGTGCAGAACTTCCTCCTGATGGCCAATCTAAATCTCCCCTGCTCAGGTTCAAACCATTGCCCTCAGCCTAGCACTCCAAGCCCTTCTAAACAGTCCCTCCTCACCCTTCCTGTAGGTCCCTTTCAGGTATTGAAATGTCATCAGATGTCCCCAGAGGCTTCCAGGATCTGAAGTGGGCTCCAAAAAAGCTGGGGAGGGACTTTTGAGGCTGTGAGGGAGTGGCAGGAGTGGGGGGGATGGAGCAAAACTGGAGGTGGGGAGAGTGAGGCTGGAGGTGAGGAGGAAGTTGTTGAGCAGGAGAGTGGTGAGAGGCTGGAATGGGTTGCCCAGGGAGGGGGTTGAGGCCCCATGGCTGGAGGTGTTTGAGGCCAGGCTGGCTGAGGCTGTGTGCAGCCTGCTCTAGGGTAGGGTGTCCCTGGGCATGGCAGGGGGGTTGGGACTGGCTGCTCCTTGTGCTCCCTTCCAACCCTGCCTGATTCTATGATTCTCTGATTCTCCTCTCCAGGCTAAGCAGACCCAATTCTTTTAGCCTGCCTTCGTAGGAGAGGTGCTCCTGCCTCTGATTGTCTTTGTGGCCTCCTTGGGACCAGCTCAGACTGGATGTTAGGAAGAATTTCTTCAGCATGAGGGTGGTGAGAGGCTGGAATGGGTTGCCCAGAGAGGTGGTGGAAGCTTCATCCCTGGAGGTGCTTCAGGCCAGGCTGGCTGAGGCTGTGTGCAGCCTGCTCTAGGGTAGGGTGTCCCTGGGCATGGCAGGGGGGTTGGAACTGCCTGCTCCTTGTGGTCCCTTCCACCCCTGCCTGATCCTATGATTCTGTGCCTCTGTGCTTCTGTTTCTAGGTGGCAGCTGGGCTTAGTTTGTGTCAGGAGTTCCCCAGCCCACACCAGCCCCTGCAGCCCTTCAGGAGGGGAGCCAGCAGGTGTTTTAGAGGCACCAATTGTACTGCACAGGCTGTGGAACTGAGAGTGTGTGTCCTGGGGATGGCCTGGCCTGCAGTGCCAAGCTGATAACAACCAGAGAGACACACAAGAGTTAAAAACAGTTCCCTTCCATCACCAGCAACATCCCAGGTGGAGGAAGGAAGGAAGAACAGATTTGCAAGCAACACATTTGGCAAGCAACAGATACATGCATTGGCTGAGCTCAACAGTGGCTGTTATTTGACCACTGGTAGGGCTGAAAACAACTTTAATGTTGCTGTGTTTGAACAAGAATGTCCAAACAGTTCCAGTTCCTCATCCAAGAGAGAGAAGAAATGGGGCCAAGTCTTCTCAGGAGAGACAGCAGCACTCTGCAGAAGACTCCATGGGATAAAATTAGCTATGAGCAGGCTCTGCCTCTGCATTCCTCTCCCTTAATGCTCTCAGAAGTCCTGTCTGGGAGCAGCTGGAGCAGAATCCTGCTGCCTTGGGTGAACCACACTCAGCTCTAGCCAAGGAGTTGCCCCCAGCAGTGCTGTGTTAATCCTAGACTGGCTTAGGTTGGGAGAGACCTGGAGAAGAGGAGGCTCAGGGCAGAGCTCATTGCTGCCTGCAGCTGCCTGCAGGGAGGTTGTAGCCAGGTGGGGTTGGGCTCTGCTGCCAGGCAGCCAGGGACAGAAGAAGGGGACCCAGCCTGAAGCTGTGGCAGGGCAGGTCTAGGCTGCATGTTGTTAGGAAGTTGTTGTCAGAGAGAGTGATTGGCACTGGAATGGGCTGCCCAGGGCGGTGGTGGAGTGGCTGTGGCTGGAGGTGTTGCAGCCAAGCCTGGCTGGGGCACTTAGTGCCATGGTCTGGTTGGTTGGGCAGGGCTGGGTGCTAGGTTGGGCTGGCTGAGCTTGGAGCTCTCTTCCAACCTGCTTGGTTCTATGATTCTCTGACCACCAAATCATTCCAAAATCAGCATTTTCAGCAAACAAAAAGCATCCATGAGTTGATTGGACAGGGTTGGGTGACAGATTGGACTGGGGAAGTCTAGGCTGGATGTCAGGAGGAAGTTGTTGTCAGAGAGAGTGATTGGCACTGGAATGGGCTGCCCAGGGAGGTGGTGGAGTGGCTGTGGCTGGAGGTGTTGCAGCCAAGCCTGGCTGGGGCACTTAGTGCCATGGTCTGGTTGGTTGGGCAGGGCTGGGTGCTAGGCTGGGCTGGCTGAGCTTGGAGCTCTCTTCCAACCTGCTTAATTCTATGATTCTACAGTTCCATGATTCTGTGGCAGGGAGGTTTGGACTGGATTTTCTCCAGAGGTTCCTCCCAAGCCCTCCCACGCTGTGATGCTGTGGGGTGTGCACAGCTCTCATTGTTCCCTCGGTGGCCTTTGCAGAGGGCAGAGCTATTGCTGGGGCAGGCTTTGTTTAAGCTGCAGGTGCAGCACATTCAGAGCAACCTCGTTGGGTCAAGATTCTTTTCAGCACCAAAGCACCACCAACACCTGGTTTGGCTTTGGGGTGGGATTAGGGGTTTGGGTTTTGTGGGTTTTGGGGGTTGTCTTTTATTGCTGCTCCTCCACAAGCAGACCTTAAATTGTTGCTGGTGGGCGAGGGGCTGCAAACTGACAATGGAAACTATTTTGAGGAGCTTCTGAGTATAGAAAAGGCAGAAAACAACAGCAGGAAAACACAAAAGAGAAGAATTCAATTTCACATGATCCAAACTGAAATGTTTCACTCGAGGGGGGGGAAGGGGAGGGTCTGGAGGGGAGGAGGATTGAGCTTTTCAATGCTTCTTTGCATAGAATCATTGAATCACAGAATTGTCAGGGCTGGAAAGGACCTCAAGGATCAACCAGATTTGACCCTCATGCCATGGGCAGGGACACCTCACACTGGGGACCTTACAGCTGCCTTCCATCAGCTGAGGAAGAGAAGCAGCATAGAAGCATAGAAGCATAGAAACAGAGAAGCACAGAGGCACAGAATCATAGGATCAGGCAGGGTTGGAAGGGATCACAAGGATCAGGCAGTTCCAACCCCCCTGCCATGCCCAGGGACACCCTACCCTAGAGCAGGCTGCCCACAGCCTCATCCAGCCTGGCCTCAAACACCTCCAGGGATGAGGCTTCCATCACCTCCTTGGGCAACCCATTCCAGGCTCTCACCACTCTCACACTGAACAGCTTCTCCCTAACATCCAGTCTGAATTAACCCATTTCCACCATTGCTCCATTCTCCCCAGGCCTATCACCACCTGACAGCCTCAAAAGTCCCCCCCCAGCTTTCTTGTAGCCCTGGAAGGTCACAGGATCTTGTAGATCCTGGAAGGTCACAAGAAGGTTACCTCAGAGCCTTATTCTCTCCACACTGAACAACCCAAACTCCCTCAGCCTGTCTGCATAGCAGAGCAGCTCCAGAACTCTGCTCATCCTCATGGTCCTTCACTGGACACCTTCCAGCATCTTCAGATCCCTCTTGTCCCAGGGGCTCCAGTGCTGGATGCAGTACTCCAGGAGTGCTCTCAGCAGTGGGGTGCAGAGGGGCAGGATCCCCTCCCTGGCCCTGCTGCCCACACTGCTCCTGCTGCAGCCCAGGCTCTGGCTGCTCTCTGGGCTTCCAGTGCACTCTGCTGGCTCGTACTGAGCTCCTCACCCACCAGCACCCCCCCAAGTCTCTTTCCCCAGGGCTGCTCTCCAGCCATTTTTATTCAAATGCAGAGTTTGTTTTGAACAGAAATAACCCCCCCTAGAAACTTCCTGCTTGGTAAATGTCACTATAAAATATTCTAACCTCTTCCCATCTTTTTTTTAACCCTTCCATTGCAGGGCTTTTGGGTTGCTTTGGGTTTTTTACCCAGCTGATGCACTGGTTTTTCAGTTGACAGTGTTAGCTCTACTCTGCTCTGCTGAGACCCCATCTGGAGTGATGCATCCAGCTCTGGAGCCCCTGGGACAAGAGGGATGTGGAGATGCTGGAGTGTGGCCAGAGCAGGGCCAGGAGGATGCTCAGAGGCTGCAGCAGCTCTGCTGTGAGCACAGACTGAAAGAGTTGGGGCTGTGCAGGCTGCAGCAGAGGAGGCTCCCAGGGGACCTTCTTGTGGCCTGCCAGGAGCTGAAGGGGGCTCCAAAAAAGCTGGGGAGGGACTTTTGAGGCTGTGAGGGAGTGGCAGGAGTGGGGGGGGGGGTGAAGCAAAAGTGGAGGTGGGGAGAGTGAGGCTGGAGGTGAGGAGGAAGTTGTTGAGCAGGAGAGTGGTGAGAGGCTGGAATGGGTTGCCCAGGGAGGGGGTTGAGGCCCCATGGCTGGAGGTGTTTGAGGCCAGGCTGGCTGAGGCTGTGGTCAGGCTGCTCTAGGGTAGGGTGTCCCTGGGCATGGCAGGGGGGTTGGCACTGCCTGCTCCTTGTGCTCCCTTCCAACCTGCCTGATTCTCTGATTCTAAATGCTCAACCTAGATTTGAGTCTTTCAGGGGGAAAGGGGGAAAAAAAAAAGAGAGAGAGAGAGAGAAATGAAATTCATCTAAAAATATCACCTGCCTCTAAAAATAAACCCTTGCCTCATCCTCTCCCTTGCAAAAATGTGCTTCAGCCTCCCCCAACCTGTCTTTGGGCACTCTCTCCCCAGTCACATTCCAGGTCTGTGTGGACACACAGCAGAGCTCCCCCTCCATGGCTCCTCTGCACCCCTGCACGGAGCAGGGTGGTGTTGGTGAGGCTGCAGTCACTTCACATTCAGTATTTGCAGAGCAGATGTCCTCTGCTGTCACCCTCAGCTCCTTTGGTGTCCAGGAGCAAGAAGCAGGCAGGATTCAGCTAAGAGAGTTGAGAGTTCTGCTTAGGGAAAGCTAAAGATGCCCTGGCAGAGCTGGCATCTTGCCACTACCCATGAGGGGTGGTTGGCACAGGAGAGCCCTGAGTGGCCTCTGCCCACCCATGCAGCTGGTCAAACAGAAGCCAGCTCTGTTCTGGAGCCCTTCACACATGAGCACAGTAAGCTCCTTCTCTGGAGCCTTCCCAGGGCTATCTGGATGCATCCCTCTGTCTGGAAGCATCTCTCTGTGCCCTGAGCTGGATTGTGTGGTCCTGCTCTGGCAGGGGGGTTGGACTGGATGATCCCTTTGGGTCCTTTCCAACCCCTGACATCCTGTGAGCCTGGGATCCTGTGATGGAGCCTGGTGCAGCTCTGAGCACAGCACTGGGCTGCTCCAGCTCTGTGGGTGTCAGAGCAGAACATCCTTTGGCTTGGAGCTGTCTGACTGTGCTGGTTTGAGGTCAGTTGGAACATCTGAATGAGAGAGATTGGGTTCTTGGCTGTGACAGGGAAGCAATGGTGGGGTCTGTGTGACCCATTTGCTCTGCTGGGGCATACAAAAGTGAGGCCACAGACAAAGAGGAGTCAGCCTCTGCCTGGCTGTGCCTGCATTAACTCTTCTGCCCCAACCTGCCTACTCTCAACTGATCTCTCTGCTTCAAACCCCTCCTGCTGACCTCTTCCAGCCCACCCTGCATGTGGAGGAGAGCTGAGAGAAGGGAGAGGGTTGGAAGGGGGAAGGGAGGGAGGGAAGGAAGAGAGAGAGGGAGGAAGGGAGGAAGGGAGGAAGGAAGGAAGACAAAGAAGGAAGGCAGGAAGGAAGGCAGACAAGGAAGGAAGGAAGGAAGGAAGGAAGGAAGGAAGGCAGGAAGGAAGGAAGGAAGGAAGGAAGGAAGGGAGGAAGGAAGGAAGGGAAGGAAGGAAGGAAGGAGAAGGAAGGAAGACAAGGAAGGAAGACAAGGAAGGAAGACAGGAAGGAAGGAAGGAAGAGGGAGGGAAGGGAAGGGAAGGGAAGGGAAGGGAAGGGAAGGGAAGGGAAGGGAAGGGAAGGGAAGGGAAGGGAAGGGAAGGGAAGGGAAGGGAAGGGAAGGGAAGGGAAGGGAGGAAGGGAGGAAGGGAGGAAGGGAGGAAGGGAGGACGGGAGGAAGGGAGGAAGGGAGGAAGGGAGGAAGGGAGGAAGGGAGGAAGGGAGGAAGGGAGGAAGGGAGGAAGGGAGGAAGGGAGGAAGGGAGGAAGGGAGGAAGGGAGGAAGGGAGGAAGGGAGGAAGGGAGGAAGGGAGGAAGGGAGGAAGGGAGGAAGGGAGGAAGGGAGGAAGGGAGGAAGGGAGGAAGGGAGGAAGGGAGGAAGGGAGGAAGGGAGGAAGGAAGGAAGGAAGGAAGGAAGGAAGGAAGGAAGGAAGGAAGGAAGGAAGGAAGGAAGGAAGGAAGGAAGGAAGGAAGGTGGCTGGCTGGTAGCCACTCCTGGGCAGTTTGCTGCTGGGAGGGGTTCTGTATTCCTGTGTTACTTTTTAATTGCATATCAGTGTGTAAATCACAGAATCACACAATCAGGCACCTTGGAAGAGAGCTCCAAGCTCAGCCAGCCCAAGCTAGCACCCAGCCCTGCCCAACCAACCAGACCATGGCACTGAGTGCTTTTTTCTGAACATATATCTGTATATAAATAGATGCATCTGTAAATATATCTGTAGACTGGAATGGGATCATAGAATCGTGGGATCATGGTGTCATAGAATCACAGAATGGTTTAGGTTGGAAGGGAACTCAAGGATCAGCCAGTTCCAACCCCCTGCCACAGGCAGGGACACCTCCCACTAGAACAGGTTGCTCAAGGCCTCATCCAGCCTGGTCCTGAACACCTCCAGGGAGGTTGTGGAGGACAGAATCACAGATTATGATCTTTGATCCCAGGCAGCCAGGGACAGAAGAAGGGGACACAGCCTGAAGCTGTGGCAGGGCAGGTCTAGGCTGGATGTTAGGAGGACGTTGTTGGCAGAGAGAGAGATTGGCATTGGAATGGTCTGCCCAGGGAGGTGGTGGAGTGGCTGTGGCTGGAGGTGTTGCAGCCAAGCCTGGCTGAGGCACTTAGTGCCATGGTGTGGTTGGTTGGGCAGGGCTGGGTGCTAGGTTGGGCTGGCTGAGCTTGGAGCTCTCTTCCAGCCTGCTCGATTCTATGCTCCTATGATTGCCTCTGGGCAGCCTGCTCCAGTACTGTGCCACCCTCAAAGTACAGAAGTTCCTTCTCATGCTGAGATGGAGCTTCCCATGCTCAGGTTTATGCCCAGTGCCTCTTGTCCTGTCGCTGAGAAGAGTCTGGCCCCACCTTCCTGCCACCCACCCTTTAGATCTCTGCAAGCCCTGGGAAGTGGCAGAGATAACCCTGTGGCACACCACGTTCCGTGGAGGGGAAGCTCCCCATGGCTTAAACAAACGAAATGGGAAGCTTTTTAAAGCTTTCCAACTCCAGCTCCCAGCTCTTTCTCCTTCCACTTCATAGACTTGACATAACAAATTGCCATTTCCAGGGGATGTGTAGTTACAGATCCCAGAGAACAGCGATTTGGCTGTACGGTGAATGTTAATCTATTCCTTGCCTCCACACATCAGTGTCTGTGAATCTGAAATGAACCCCATTAAATATTGATTTCCTATAGCTCTAACTGTGCCTGAAGGTTGGCATGTCCTGAAGTGATTCACAAATGGGACAACACAAGCCCCAGCCATCCCTTCCCACCCCCCCCTCCACCACCGCCACCACCACCCTTGCAGTGCCTCCTCTCCCTGGGGTGCAGGGAAGAGCTTGCTGCAGCAGTGTGAGGTTCTCCCAGGGAAATAGAGGTCATTCTAAACCATAATAGCCACCACCTGGAGCAGGTCAGCTCACTCACCTGGTCCACAAAGCATTTCCATCTGCATGATGGGAATACAAACACTGAGTTTGACACAGGCTGTGTTTGCAGAGCCTGCTGGTGTCAGCAGCAAAGGGCAGCTGCCATTGCTGCAGGTCCTTTCACAGTGGGAGCAGGACCATAGAACTCTTTGCACTGGAAGAGACCTCCAAGTTCATCCAGTCCAACCTTCAACCCAACCCCACCATGGCCACCAAACCATGGCCCCAAATGCCATGGCCACAGGTTTCTTGAGCCCCTCCAGGCATGGGCACTCCATCACCTCCCTGGGCAGCCTGTGCCAATCCCTGACCACTCCTGCACCAAAGACGTGGCCTCTTCTCCCAGGCAACCAGCAATAGAACAAGGGGACACAGTCTCAAGTTGTGCCAGGGTGGGTATGGGCTGGATGTTAGGAAGAAGTTCTTCCCAGAGAGAGTGATTGGCATTGGAATGGGCTGCCCAGGGAGGTGGTGGAGGCACCGTCCCTGGGGGTCTTCAAGAAAAGCCTGGATGAGGCACTTAGTGCCATGGTCTGGTTGATTGGTTAGGGCTGGGGGATAGGTTGGACTGGATGAGCTTGGAGGTCTCTTCCAACCTGGCTGATGCTATGATTCTATGATTCTATGATCTCCAATTCCTGGCACAATTTAAGGCCATTTCCTGCTGCCTGGTACTAGAGGCCAACCCTTGCTCACTGCAACCTCTTCTCAGGGAGCTGCAGAGAGCAGTGAGATCTCCCTCAACCTCCTTTTCCCCAGGCTGAACACCTCCAGCTCCCTCAGCTGCTCCTCCCCAGCACTCTTCTCCAGACCCTTCTCCAGTTTCATTGCCCTTCTCTGGACCCTCTCCAGCCTCTCGATGTCCTTCTTGGAGTGAGTGGCCCAGAACTGAACACAATGAGAATCCCTCCTGCATGAAGTCCCAAACAGTCACCTCATGGACCCAGAACTCTTTCTTCAGACATCTTTTCCAGTTTAGCTCTCCTGCAGGGCAGAACAAGTGGGAAGTGACTTCCACTTTGGTGCCAGGCTGGAAGCTCCTGAGGGCTTTGGCTGCCACCAACCCTTAGTGCCCCCTTTCTGCTGCCCTCACCTCAAGAGGCTTCCTGAGATGCCAACCATTAACTCACCAGGGCCTGTAAAGGTGCCCACCCCAAGCTGCTGGGCTTGGATTTGGGGCCACCAGGGAGAAAGGGCCCAGAAGAAGCTTTATGGCTGCCTGGCAGCTGCTGCTGGCACTGCCATGGCCTTTGTCAACCTGCTGGAGTGGGTGGGGGGGCATGGAGAGGTTCCAGGTGGCCTCTGTGCTGCTGCTGTCCCTGGCAGTCCTGCTCATGGCCAGCCACAACCTCCTGCAGAACTCCTCTGTTGGCTTTTACAGGACATCCTCTGCCAGGGCCACCCTGGGCAGATGCCTGATGCAATGAAGCTGCCTCCAGCATAGGTAGGTGCTTTGCTGGAGGAGCTCATCTCCCAGTGTAGCTGATCTAATGAAACTGGAGGCAGGAGGGGAGGTTGCACTTTATTTATTGACTAATTTCAGCCTCTTTCTGTGATCATTACCCGAGCTGCTCCTGCCTTTAAATCAATTGGAATTGCTCTCTCATTGCAAAAATGGAACCAATGCAATTCACTTTTCCCACTCATCCAGCTTTCCAAATTGAAATAAAGGGAAGCATGAAAAAATGGAAAGTGAGGGGGGGAAAGAAAAGGAAAAAAGGAAAAAAAAAAAAAAGTAAAAGGAAAAAAGAAAAAAGAAAACAAGAAAAAAGAAAAAAAGAAAATAGAAAGAGAAAAAATAAAAAGGAAAAAGAAAAAAGAAATAAATAAAAACGAAAAAATGAAAGAAAGAAGAAAAGAGAAAAAAAGAAAAAGGAAAAAGAAAATTAAAAAGAAAGAAGAAAAAAAAGACCAAAAAAAATAAAAAGGAAAAAAGAAAATAAAGAAGAAAAGAGAAAAAAAGAAAAGGAAAAAAGACAATAAAAAGAAAAGAGAAGACAAAAGGAAAGAAAAAAAAAAAAAGAAAAAATAAATTAAAAAAAGAAAAAAGAAAATAAAGAAGAAAAGAGGAAAAAAAGAAAAGGAAAAAAGACAATAAAAAGAAAAGAGAAAACAAAAGGAAAGAAGAAAAAAAGAAAAGAAAAAAGAAAAAAGAAAAAAGAAAAAAGAAAAAAGAAAAAAGGAAATAAAAGAAAAGAGAAA
Source organism: Pogoniulus pusillus (assembly GCF_015220805.1). Taxonomy (NCBI): domain Eukaryota; kingdom Metazoa; phylum Chordata; class Aves; order Piciformes; family Lybiidae; genus Pogoniulus; species Pogoniulus pusillus. The sequence goes on along the minus strand of NC_087303.1, from coordinate 5,184,592 downwards.
AAAGAAAAAAGAAAAAAGAAATAAAAGAAAAGAGAAAAAAGAAAAAAGAAAAAAGAAAAAAGGAAAGAAAGAAGAAAAGAGGAAAAAAGAAAAAGAAAAAAAAGAGAAAAAAAAAGTAAAGAAAAAAGAAAAGAGGAAAAAAAAAGAAAAAAGGAAAAATAAAAGAAAAACGAAAAAAGAAAAAGATTAAAAAACACAAACAAAAAAGAGAAAAAAAGGAAAGATAAAAAAAGAAAAAAGAAAAGAAAAGAGAAAAATAAAAAAGAAAAAAGGAAAAAGAAAAGAAAAAAAGAAAAATACAAACAAAAAAGAGAAAAAAGGGGAAAAAAGAAATAAAGAAAAAAAAAGAAAAAGGAGCAAAAAGAAAAAGGAGCAAAGAGAAAAAGGAGAAAAAAGAGAAAAGAGAAAAAAGGGGAAAAAACATAAAAAAATGAGAAAAGAAAAAAGAAAAGAGAAAAAAAATCCCAAAAATATAAAAGGAAAAAAAGAAAAAGAGAAAAAAAGAAGCACATTGAGTGCTTCTGTGCTCCACCACCTCCCTGGAAGTGCTCAAGATCAGGTTGGATGAGACCTTGAGTGACCTGTACTAGAGGGAGATGTCCCTGCCTACGACAGGGAAGTTGGAACTGGCTGAGCTTTGAGGTCCCTTCCAACCTAAACCATTCTATGGTATCCAAAGTGAGGCTCAACAATGCTCTGGGCAACCTAATCTAGTGGAGGATGTCCCTGCTGGCTGTAGGGGGGGGGGGAGTGCATTGGATGGTCTTTGGAGGTCCCTTCCAACCCAAACCATCACTTTGCATCAGCATAAAAGGTACCTGGAGATATGTCCAAACCCACTTGGCAGTTTGCTGCTGCTCTCAAGTTACACAGGAGGATTTCAAGCCCTGCTGAATTGCTCAGTCAGCTCCTAGGACATGGACCAAGATGAGTGACTTCTGTTAGTGGTGCTGCCTGATGCTCACAGCCAGAGCAGGGAGCTGCCATAAAGCAGAAGCAGAGCTTTGGCAGGGAGCTTTGGCCAGATTTACAGCAGCTGTGCTCTGCCTTCCTTGGGCACTCACAGCACAGTCTGACTCCCTCCAGAGAGCTTCTCATCTATCAGGGGGAGCTCAGCTTCCTCCTCTGCAGCATATGGACACAGGCACCTGCCATCATTTCCCAGCCTTTCTTCCAGGTACCAACACAGGGCATGGCACAGCTCCCAGGATGTGTCATTCAAAACCCAGTACCTGGAGGGACTGCTCAGAAGGGCCTGTGGTGATAGGAGAAGGGGGAATGGGTTGAAACTGGAGCAGGGGAGATTTAGGATGGATGTTAGGAAGAGATTCTTTACAGTGAGGGTGGTGAGACACTGGAACAGGTTGCCCAGGGAGGCTGTGGATGCCTAAGACCAGGCTGGATGAGGCTTTTAGCAACCTGAGTCAGTGGGAGGTGTCCCTGCCCAAGGCAGGGGGTTGGAACTAGATGATCCTTGAGGTCCCTTCCAGCCCTGACAATTCAGTAACTCTGTGCAATGAGATCAGAAACCCCTGGGGCAAGGGGGTTGGAACTGGATCTCTAAGTTCACTTCCAACCCAAACCACTCCAGAATTCCAGGCTAAACATATTCTGAAGTGCAAATGCTGCTCAGTGAGACCCTGTCCATGCCCCTGCAGTCCCTCTCTAAAAGCCCAGCAATGCCTCAGCTGAGCTGAGCTCATCTGCAGCTGCAGGCAAGACCTGCAGTCCCCAGCAGAGCTGGGCATCAGGGAGACCTCTCAGCTCAGCTCAGCTCAGCTCAGCTCGGCTCAGCTCCCAAGGCTTGGAGCAGATTGTCTGTGCAGATGTGCATCCAGCTCTGTCCAGTTCCATCCTTTAGCACAAGCTGCCACACAGGTTAAGTAGTATTTATTTGCTGCAGCAGCAGGGAGGTGCTCCTGGCCCTGGACTCAGCACTCCTGAGACCACTCCTCCAGTGCTGTGTCCAGTTTGGGTCAGCACAGCACAGGAGGACACTGAGGTGCTGGAGCAGGGGCAGAGAAGGGCAATGAGGCTGGGGAGAGCTCTGGCAAACATGGCCTGTGAGGAGCAGCTGAGGGAGCTGGGGGTGCTCAGTCTGGAGAAGAGGAGGCTGAGAGGGGACCTCATTGCCCTCTACAGCTACCTAAAAGGAGGTTGCAGTGAGGCTGGGGCTGGTCTCTGCTCCCCAGTCACTAATGCTAGCACAAGAGGCAATGGCCTCAAGCTGCATCAGGGGAGGTTTGGGTTGGCTGTTGGGAGGAAGTTCTTCCCTGAGCAGGTGCTCAGGCACTGGCACAGGCTGCCCAGGGAGGTGGTGGAGTCCCCATCCCTGGAGGTGTTCAGAGGGAGAGTGGCTGTGGTGCTTGAGGCTATGGTCTGGTGCTGAAGGCTGCTGGGCTGAAGGTTGGCCTGGCTGCTCCTGGTGCTCCTCTCCAAGCACAGCAATCCACAGTGCTGAGATGTTGTGCTGAGGGCTTTGGGTTAGCCAAGGAGCTGTCAGTGTGACACTGATGCTTGCACTCGAGGAGCTTGAAGGGCTCTGCCAAGCTAAGGAATCCTGTGAGTCTGTGATGCTGTGTTTTGATCTAGCTGCATCCCACAGATTCACAGACCCTCAGCTGAAGGGTTTGACTTAGGAGCCCTCTTTAGATGTGGTGTCTGAGCTCTGCCTATGGACAGCAGAGAGAAAAAAAGGTCCCTCCAGGGGGACTTTGACCTAGACAGAGCAAGACACCTTCTGTCCTGGGCTGTGCAATGGTTTGCTGCTCCTTGTTTTCACCAGGCTCCTCACTTAGGTGCTTCAGTCTAAGGACTTCTCTGATTTCCTCACTCTTAGACATGCAGAGAGCTGCAACCTGAGGCCTTAGAGATGTTCCTTTCCCACTGGTATCAATCAGAACCAATTCATTTCTTCTTTGGGGGAAGGAAAGAAAAGAAGAAGCTGGTTTTAAGTTGGCTTTAAAGCAATATGTGTGCTTGCTTGCTGGCAGGTTGCCAGGGCTAAATGAGTTTGCTGCACTTAATGCAGCTGCAAGCAAATAGGCAGCCCTTGGTCTGCTGTGGGACCTGGGCAAGCTTTGCAAGGCTTAATCAAGGAGCAACATTAGGACTTTAAAATCCATTGCTTCCCACATTGGTTTGTTGGGTTTTTTTTGTTTATCTTCTAAAGGAGTGGAAGTTTAAATTCCTTCCTCTGCCACCCTCTGCCAAGGAGGAATTTTCTGGGATGCAGCAGGCAAAGTTTTCTCTGGTTGATAGGAGGCAGCCCTGGAGGATGGGATGCACTGGGAGAGGAGCAGAGCCAGGCTGGCAGGTGGGGAGGGAAAGGTCATAGAGTCATAGGATCACAGAATCAAGCAGGTTGGAAGAGAGCTCCAAGCTCAGCCAGCCCAGCCTAGCACCCAGCCCTGCCCAACCAACCACACCATGGCACTCAGTGCCCCAGCCAGGCTTGGCTGCAACACCTCTAGCCACAGCCACTCCACCACCTCCCTGGGCAGCCCATTCCAGTGCCAATCACTCTCTCTGCCAGCAACTTCCTCCTCACAGCCAGCCTCAACCTGCCCTGCAACAGCTTCAGGCTGTGAGCCTGTGTGGCTTGCCCTCTGTGATCCCCCTTTGGCAGAGGGGCTGGACTGGATGATCTCCAGAGGTCCCTTCCCACCTCTCCCCTTCTGTGACTCTGTTAAGTCTGTCTCTACACACACACCACACCCAGACACTCACCCCTGCAGCTCCACTATGCAGACTCCATCCCAAACCTACTCTCATCCCTCAGGAATCAGCTCCTGGCATTCCCACATCCTGCCCAGAATATCTCCAGGGATGTGGCCTCAACTACACCCTTGGGCAATCTGTTCCAGTGTTCCACCACCCTGATAGTAAAGAGCTGGTTCCTAACATCCAATCTCAATCTGCTCTGCTCTAGTTTGCAGCCATTGCCCCCGGTCCTTTGCAAACAGACTCCCTGCAGCCTTCTTGTAGCCCCCTTCAGGTACTGGCAGGCTGCTCTAAGGTCTCCCCAGAGCCTCCTCTTCTCTAGGCTGAACATCCCCAGCTCCCTCAGCCTGTCCTCATAGCAGAGCTGGCTCCAACCCTCTGATCATCTTCACAGCCCTCCTCTGCACCTGCTCCATCAGCTCCATGTGTTGAGGGCTGCAGATCTGGACATGGTACTTCAGGTGCAGCTTTAGCAGAGCAGAATAAATGGCAGACTCCCCTCTCTGACTGTCCCCATCTGCACAGCCACCTGTCCTCCACCATGCACACACACTCCTAGGGCTGTGCAGAGAAGGGGAGCACCAGACACTTCATCTCCAGGTGTCTCAGATGTCTGTCTTGCCACTGGCTGCTCCACCCCTGAGCCATGCCTGTCTCTCCTGACTAGAGAGGAGCTGGAGTTATCACCTTAGACATCTGCCCAGCATCTAGATCTAAGGAGACTTCAGCTTGGAGCAACTTGCTGCTGGTCTGTGGCAGGTCGATACTACAGCCAAGCTTTGGCCAGCAGACATCAAACATGGCAGTGTCCATCCTCCATGGGCTGTGAGATCAACCCATGCACTGCTGGGTGGCTGTGACTCAGCAGTGGGGGATGTGCCAGGCCATCTTTAAAGGCCACTAAGTTCCCCTGCCAAGGCTGGAAGCAGCAGCTTGGCCCTTTCATCTGTCAGGTCTGGTTTATATCATCTGTCAGTGGCTGGCATTCCATCCCAAAATAACTCACCCCAGCTCTCTTTCCAGCCTCACAGCCCATCAGGCTGCTCCTACCCTGTCACCTCCTGTTCTCCTGTGCCACATCATGGGCTTGGTGTGGCATGACAGGCTGGGACACACTGAGCCAAGGAAGCCTCTCTCAGTCGAGAGAGGGGGAGAGAACAGGCTGGGTTAGAAGAGCAATCAAGCAGACCCTGTTTCACCAGCATCTAAGCCCACAAGAGATGTGTTTCCTTCCAGCTCTGGCTGCAGTGTCTTGCAACACCAGAGCCCTGAAGCAGGCTGGTCTCTTACAGCTCCAAAAGGCAGCTTGTTCTGCTCCTGCATTGGTCATCAGGTGGCAAAGAGGACAGATTCTCTCAGCTAGTCCCCATGGGGAAAGCTGCCTGGAAGAGGATCCCACTTGGCTCTCCAGAATGGTTGTATCAACAGAGACTCCAAGAGGCAACAACTTCACTCTGTAAGGACTTCCTTGTGCCCAATTGGAATGGCAGGACAAGTTGGACAGAGGCTTTAGCACCACAAGAAAGCACTGGGGACAGAGTGGATGGAGGGCAGCCAGGCAGAGAGGGACCTGGGGGTACTGGTGGATAGTAGCTGCAGAGGAGGCAGCAGTGCCCAGGTGGGCAGCAGAGCCAATGGCATCCTGGGCTGGCTCAGGAGCAGTGTGGGCAGCAGGACAAGGGAGGTTCTTGTGCCCCTGTGCTCAGCACTGCTCAGGCCACCCCTGGAGTGCTGTGTCCAGTTCTGGGCTCCTGAATTGCAGAGAGCTGTTGAGGTACTGGAAGGTGTTGAGAGAAGGGCAGCAAGGCTGGGGAGGGGCCTGGAGCACAGCCCTGTGAGGAGAGGCTGAGGGAGCTGGGGGGGTGCAGCCTGCAGCAGAGGAGGCTCAGGGCAGAGCTCATTGCTGCCTGCAGCTGCCTGCAGGGAGGCTGTAGCCAGGTGGGGTTGGGCTCTGCTGCCAGGCAGCCAGGGCCAGAAGAAGGGGGCAGAGGCTGAAGCTGTGGCAGGGCAGGTTGAGGCTGGATGTGAGGAGGAAGTTGTTGTCAGAGAGAGTGATTGGCATTGGAATGGGCTGCCCAGGGAGGTGGTGGAGTGGCTGTGGCTGGAGGTGTTGAGGCCAAGCCTGGCTGGGGCACTTAGTGCCATGGTCTGGTTGGTTGGGCAGGGCTGGGTGCTAGGCTGGGCTGGCTGAGCTTGGAGCTCTCTGCCAACCTGCTCTATGATTCTATGAACCCTTTCCCTAAAATGCAGTGGGGTAGGAGTACAAAGAGGTGGTGAAGCTGCTGAAGAGAGGAGGCTGCTGGATACCCCTGCAGGGTCACATCTGCTGTGACACAGAGAGCTGGAGTGAGAACAGTGTTCCTCACTTCCCAGGCATGTCACACAGGGATGGATTCATGCAGTGCCCTCAAGGCAGAGACCTCAGCTGATGCAAGGAGACAGCTACCTGAAAGCCAGGTCAACATCTGCCCTTCAGGGGCCCAAGGAAGACCATATCAAGGCCTTGGATTGCAAATGCCAGATGTGGAGGAGGAAGGAGTAGCACAAGCTGTGCAGCTCTCCAGCCTGTGTGAGGACAGAAGGCTCTGCCTGCTGCTGGAAGAAGCAGGATCCTCCTTCTCTTCCCAGCCTTGCTGCTTCAAATACCTCCTCTGCAGCAGCAGGTCAGGCTTGCTGGGCTAGCACAGGAGGGCTGCTGCCCAGCATGGTGCTTCCTTCACAGGATGGCCATGGGGAGAGAGAGGGAGCCCTACCCTCCCTGGACCATACCTGGTATCCCTCTAGAGCACAGCCTGCCTTGGCTGCACCATAGCCAAGCTGGCATGGGCCAGAACTGACCCTCAGTCAGGATGCCAGCTCCAGCTTCAGCTTCTGCCCTGCAATAGGCATCTCTTAGGGTGGAGGTGCCCAAAGCAAAGGGGCACATTAGAGGCTTCTCCAGCCCTCCTGCTTCAGCTAGGGGCTGTGCTCATCTCTCCTATTGCACTGTGAGCTTCTACCCTCAGCCAGAGCAAGGAGAAAAGGGATCTGAAGGAACCCAGGCACTTTATCCTGCTGTGCTGTGGGACTGACAGCACTGCTCAGCTCCACAGAGCTGCTGTGAGTGCCAGCACTGAAGAGATGACACTGATGGAGGCCTTTACCTGCACAGCAGACAGGCAGAGATGTTCTCCCTCCTTTAAGCCTGTTGCTACTGCACTGCTCAGTCAAGAGCTGTGCACTGATGTCTCCTTCTGTGTGATTAGAGATTGCAAGCAGGAGACATCTGTGTCTCCTATCATCTGCTCTGATGGGCTTCAGCAGGGAGAGAACATCAGTCTGGTTCTTCAAGTTAATGCCTTTGTCTCTTCTGCCTTATCAGGTGTTCTCTGCCACCTTCTATCTCCTGGAGTGGATGACAGATTTCCAGTGCTCACACCTCAAAGAGACCAGAGACTGAATGCAGCCATGCACAGCCCTGCCTGGGCCACATCCTCCCACTTCACTCCACTGTAGCTCTGATGAACATGTCCAGAGCAGGGCCACGAGGATGAGCAGAGAGCTGCAGCAGCTCTGCTGTGAGTAGAGACTGAGGGAGCTGGGGCTGTGCAGGCTGGAGAGGGGAAGGCTCTCAGGTGAGCTTCTTGTGGCCTGCCAGGATCTGAAAGGGGCTACAAAAAAGTTGGGGAGGGACTTTTGAGGCTGTGAGGGAGTGCCAAGAGTGGGGGGAATGGAGCAAAGCTGGAGGTGGGGAGAGTCAGACTGGATGTTAGGAAGAAGTTCTTCAGCATGAGGGTGGTGAGAGCCTGGAATGGGTTACCCTTGGAGGTGGTGGAAGCTTCATCCCTGGAGGTGTTTCAGGCCAGGCTGGCTGAGGCTGTGGTCAGGCTGCTCTAGTGTGAGGTGTCCCTGGGCATGGCAGGGGGGTTGGCACTGGCTGCTCCTTGTGCTCCCTTCCAACCCTGACTGATTCTGTGACTGTGTTTTGTTCCCAAACATGCTCACCCTGGGCCACCAGCCACAGCCTGCAGCCCATCAGGGGACATTTCTGCAGGGACATTTATCTCACAGCTGTGGCTGCCTGGGAACCACTGCAACCTTACACTAAGCCTTGCTGGTGGAAGGTGTTTGTGCTAGAGGTGGCCCAGCTCTGCTGGCACAACCACAGTGGCAAGGAGCACAGCACAGCCAGGTGAGCTCCTGAGGTGAAGAAGCTGTGCACACATCAAAGAGGTGCAAGCCCTCAGCCCAGATTCAAGTCAGCCTCCCAGCTTTGGCATGGGCCAAACACTGAGAGCAAAATGGAGTTCACAGGCTCACAGATGTCAGGGGTTGGAAGGGATCCAAAGAGATCATCCAGTACAAGCCCCCTGCCAGAGCAGGACCACACAACCCAGCTCAGGGCACACAGAACACATCCAGACAGGGCTGGGAAGGCTCCACACAAGGAGACTCCACAACCTCTCTGGGCAGCCTGTGCCAGGCTCTGGGACCCTTCCAGGCAAGAAGTTCCCCTTGTGCTGAGCTGGAACCTCCTGTGCTGCAGCTTCCATCCATTGCTGCTTGTCCTAGCCCAGGGAGCAGTGAGCAGAGCCTGTCCCCCCCTCCTGACCTCCAGCCCTCAGATAGTTACAGACATTGATTCAATCCCCTCTCAGTCTTCTCTTCTGCAGACTAAGCAGCCCCAGGGCTCTCAGCCTCTCCTCATAGCTACCCCAGGGGAAACCCAGCACAATATGCTGGGATCACAGGGGTTACAAGCAGCCTGTGAAAGCAAGGCCCATAAAGACAGTGAGACACCTCCAGGTTTCTCTTTTAGTGCTTCTGCAGCTTCATGCAGACCTCATGTTTGAGCTCAAGTGTTCCTTACCAGTGTGGTTCCTTGCCCACAGCTGCTGTTGGCTGCCTGTGGACATAGAATCATAGAACCAAGCAGGTTGGAAGAGAGCTCCAAGCTCAGCCAGCCCAACCTAGCACCCAGCCCTGCCCAACCAACCAGACCATGGCACTAAGTGCCCCAGCCAGGCTTGGCTGCAACACCTCCAGCCACGGCCACTCCACCACCTCCCTGGGCAGCCCATTCCAGTGCCAATCACTCTCTCTGACAACAACTTCCTAACAACATCCAGCCTAGACCTGCCCTGCCACAGCTTCAGCCTCTGCCCCCTTCTTCTGTTGCTGGCTGCCTGGCAGCAGAGCCCAACCCCACCTGGCTACAGCCTCCCTGCAGGCAGCTGCAGGCAGCAATGAGCTCTGCCCTGAGCCTCCTCTGCTGCAGGCTGCACCCCCCCAGCTCCCTCAGCCTCTCCTCACAGGGCTGTGCTCCAGGCCCCTCCCCAGCCTTGCTGCCCTTCTCTCAACACCTTCCAGCACCTCAACAGCTCTCTTGAACTCAGGAGCCCAGAACTGGACACAGCACTCCAGGGGTGGCCTGAGCAGTGCTGAGCACAGGGGCACAAGAACCTCCCTGCTCCTGCTGCCCACACTGCTCCTGAGCCAGCCCAGGATGCCATTGGCTCTGCTGCCCACCTGGGCACTGCTGCCTCCTCTGCAGCTCCTCTCTCCCACCACCCCCAGCTCCCTCTCTGCCTGCCTGCTCTCAGTCACTCTGGCCCCAGCCTGCAGTGCTGCTTGGGGTTGTTGTGGCCAAAGTGTAGAACCCTGCCCTTGGCCTTGTTCACTCTCATGCCATTGGCCTCTGCCCACCCATGCAGCCTGGCCAGGTCCCTCTGCAGGGCTCTGCTCCCCTCCAACAGCTCCACAGCTGCTCCTAGCTTGGTGTCACTTGGACAAACTCCCCCCACGCTTCTGCCTCCCAAATCCAACTTTGGTCTAACTTCCACATTTATGCTTCCAAATCCCCAAGCTCAGCACAGCACAAAAGGCTATAATTACCATTTCTGTAAAAAATAAATGCTAATTTGACGTTGTGCAGTGTGGCTCTGACAGCTCCCAGGCTGCTGTGAAATGGGTGTCAAAGAGACACCAGGAACAAACAGAGAAGTGTTGGCTTCTCCTCCCCCTATCCTGAAGAGAAGGATAAGGGCCAGGCTGAAGCAATGAGTGGAAAAAATTGCTGTTAAAGAAGGAGGCAAAATCATTACAAAGCAGTTTGTGATTTTTCAGAGCAGGCAAGTGTGGCAATAGTTCTTGTTTTGCAGGCAAATGGGAGCTGAAGATCTGGCACAGAAGCCCTTGCTCCAGAAGCCCCTGCAGAGAAGCCTTTGCATAAGCCCTTGCAGAAGCCCTTACAGAAGCCCTTGCAGAAGCCCTTGCAGAAGCCCTTGCAGAGAAGCCCTTGCAGAAGCCCTTGCAGAAGCCCTTGCAGAGAAGCCCTTGCAGAAGCCCTTGCAGAGGCCCTTGCAGAGAAGCCCTTACAGAAGCCCTTGCAGAAGCCCTTGCAGAGAAGCCCTTGCAGAAGCCCTTACAGAAGCCCTTGCAGAAGCCCTTGCAGAAGCCCTTGCAGAAGCCCTTGCAGAAGCCCTTACAGAAGCCCTTACAGAGAAGCCCTTACAGAAGCCCTTACAGAAGCCCTTGCAGAGAAGCCCTTGCAGAAGCCCTTGCAGAAGCCCTTGCAGAGAAGCCCTTGCAGAAGCCCTTGCAGAGAAGCCCTTGCAGAAGCCCTTGCAGAGAAGCCCTTGCAGAAGCCCTTGCAGAAGCCCTTGCAGAAGCCCTTGCAGAGAAGCCCTTGCAGAGAAGCCCTTGCAGAGAAGCCCTTGCAGAAGCCCTTGCAGAAGCCCTTACAGAAGCCCTTACAGAAGCCCTTGCAGAAGCCCTTACAGAAGCCCTTACAGAAGCCCTTGCAGAAGCCTTTGCAGAAGCCCTTGCAGAAGCCCTTGCAGAGAAGCCCTTGCAGAAGCCCTTGCAGAAGCCCTTGCAGAGAAGCCCTTGCAGAAGCCCTTACAGAAGCCCTTACAGGAGCCCTTACAGGAGCCCTTACAGGAGCCCTTACAGAAGCCCTTGCAGAAGCCCTTACAGAGAAGCCCTTACAGAAGCCCTTACAGAAGCCCTTACAGGAGCCCTTACAGGAGCCCTTAATGGAGCCCTTACAGAAGCCCTTACAGAAGCCCTTACAGGAGCCCTTACAGAAGCCCTTGCAGAAGCCCTTGCAGAAGCCCTTGCAGAGAAGCCCTTGCAGAAGCCCTTGCAGAAGCCCTTGCAGAGAAGCCCTTGCAGAAGCCCTTGCAGAGAAGCCCTTGCAGAAGCCCTTGCAGAAGCCCTTGCAGAAGCCCTTGCAGAAGCCCTTACAGAAGCCCTTACAGAGAAGCCCTTACAGAGAAGCCCTTACAGAGAAGCCCTTACAGAAGCCCTTGCAGAGAAGCCCTTGCAGAAGCCCTTACAGAAGCCCTTGCAGAAGCCCTTACAGAAGCCCTTGCAGAAGCCCTTACAGAAGCCCTTACAGAAGCCCTTACAGAGAAGCCCTTACAGAAGCCCTTACAGAAGCCCTTGCAGAGAAGCCCTTGCAGAAGCCCTTGCAGAAGCCCTTACAGAAGCCCTTACAGAAGCCCTTACAGAAGCCCTTACAGAGAAGCCCTTACAGAAGCCCTTACAGAAGCCCTTGCAGAGAAGCCCTTGCAGAAGCCCTTGCAGAGAAGCCCTTACAGAGAAGCCCTTACAGAAGCCCTTGCAGAAGCCCTTACAGAAGCCCTTACAGAGAAGCCCTTACAGAAGCCCTTGCAGAAGCCCTTACAGAGAAGCCCTTACAGAAGCCCTTACAGAAGCCCTTGCAGAGAAGCCCTTGCAGAAGCCCTTACAGAGAAGCCCTTACAGAAGCCCTTACAGAAGCCCTTACAGAAGCCCTTGCAGAAGCCCTTACAGAAGCCCTTGCAGAAGCCCTTACAGAAGCCCTTGCAGAAGCCCTTACAGAAGCCCTTACAGAAGCCCTTACAGAGAAGCCCTTACAGAAGCCCTTACAGAAGCCCTTGCAGAGAAGCCCTTGCAGAAGCCCTTGCAGAAGCCCTTACAGAAGCCCTTACAGAAGCTCTTACAGAAGCCCTTACAGAGAAGCCCTTACAGAAGCCCTTACAGAAGCCCTTGCAGAGAAGCCCTTGCAGAAGCCCTTGCAGAAGCCCTTACAGAGAAGCCCTTACAGAAGCCCTTGCAGAAGCCCTTACAGAAGCCCTTACAGAGAAGCCCTTACAGAAGCCCTTGCAGAAGCCCTTACAGAGAAGCCCTTACAGAAGCCCTTACAGAAGCCCTTGCAGAAGCCCTTACAGAGAAGCCCTTACAGAAGCCCTTGCAGAAGCCCTTACAGAAGCCCTTGCAGAAGCCCTTGCAGAGAAGCCCTTACAGAAGCCCTTGCAGAAGCCCTTGCAGAGAAACCCTTGCAGAGAAGCCCTTGCAGAGAAGCCCTTACAGAAGCCCTGCAGAAGCCCTTGCAGAGAAGCAGGGATCACAAGCACAAAGCTGACTCTCCCTGGCAGGAGCCCCTCGCATGTGCCTCACTTGTGCCTGAAGACTCTCTCCTAAGAGCACCCACTGCCTGCCCTCACAAGCAAGCCTCCTCTCCTCTGCCAGCAGCCTGAAGGGAGTGACCTGTGCCCAGTGCCTGCAGAACAGCTTTGGAAGAGAAGTGCAGGAGCATCTCCTGGAGAGCCCTGCTCAAATGGTGCCCTTGGAGGCTATTTACAAGGGGAAGCTTCTGGGTAAAGCTGGGTTAAGAGGCTCCCTGTAAGCATTTCCTCTCCATCAGAAAACACTTTACAGAAGTCCTCCCTCTCTCACTCCCTTCCTTCCTTCTTTCTTTCTTTCTCTTTCTCTCTTGTCTCTTTTATTTCTCTCTTCCTCTTTCTCTTTTTCTCTTTCATTCTGCCTTTCTTTTTCTCTTGTCTTTCTTTCTGCCATTCTCTTTCTTTTCTCTTATCTTTCTTTTGACCTATCTTTCTCTTGACCTATCTTTCTCCTTCTCTTTCCCTCTTTTTCTCTTATCTTTCTTTCTGTCTCTCTCTTCCTCTTCCTTTTTTTCTCTTTCATTCTCTCTTTTTCTCTTATCTTTCTTTTGGCCTATCTCTTTCTCCTTCTTCTCCTCCTTCTTCTCTTTCCCTATTTTTCTTATCTTTCTTTCTGTCTCTCTCCTCTTCCTTTTAATCTCTTTCATTCTCTCTTTCTTTTTCTCTTATCTTTCTTTTGACCTATCTTTTTCTTCTCTTTCTCCTCCTCCTTCTCTTTCTCTCTTCTTCTATTATATTTCTTCCTGTATCACTCTTCCTCTATTAAGTCTTTTTTTTTCTCTCTCTTTCTCTCTCTCTCTCCCCCAGGACCTCTCCAAGAGCACACAATGCAGTCCCTACCACAGGTGGGTTTGTTGGAGGTGCTGGAAAGTGTGAAGAGAAGGGCAGCAAGGCTGGGGAGGGGCCTGGAGCACAGCCCTGTGAGGAGAGGCTGAGGGAGCTGGGGGGGTGCAGCCTGCAGCAGAGGAGGCTCAGGGCAGAGCTCATTGCTGTCTGCAGCTGCCTGCAGGGAGGCTGTAGCCAGGTGGGGTTGGGCTCTGCTGCCAAGCAGCCAGGGCCAGAAGAAGGGGACCCAGCCTGAAGCTGTGCCAGGGCAGGTTGAGGCTGGATGTTGTTAGGAAGTTGCTGTCAGAGAGAGTGATTGGCATTGGAATGGGCTGCCCAGGGAGGTGGTGGAGTGGCTGTGGCTGGAGGTGTTGCAGCCAAGCCTGGCTGGGGCACTGAGTGCCATGGTCTGGTTGGTTGGGCAGGGCTGGGTGCTAGGTTGGGCTGGCTGAGCTTGGAGCTCTCTTCCAACCTGCTTCATTCTATGATTCTCTGACCATCAAATCATTCCAAAATCAGCATTTTCAGCAGACAAAAAGCATCCATAAGTTGATTGGATAGGGCTGGGTGATAGATTGGATTGGGGAAGTCTAGGCTGGATGTTAGGAGGAAGATGCTGGCAGAGAGAGTGATTGGCACTGGAATGGGCTGCCCAGGGAGGTGGTGGAGTCACCATCCCTGGAGGTGTTCAAGAAAAGACAGAATGAGGCACTTAGTGCCATGGTCTGGTTGACTGGATAGGTCTGGGTGCTGGGTTGGACTGGATGAGCTTGGAGGTCTCTTCCAAGCTGCTTGATTCCATGATTCTATGAGCTTGGAGGTCTCTTCCAACCTGGTGGATTCTCTGATTCTCTGCTAAGTGGAATTTTGAGTTTCCCCAGCCTGACTCCCCCCCTGCTAAGGGAAGCAAACACACCTCTGCCTTGCTGCTGAGAGCAGGCTGACTCGAGCCTAAACACTTCAGCCTGAATCAGTTCTGATGGATCCAGTAGCAAGACAGGATGCAAAATGAGCCTCACAAGGCAGAACAAGCAGAAGCAGTCAGTAAATATTTCAGCTCTCTGTTTGCCAATGTGATGCATTCATATCCTACAAGCATAATGAAATCCTTCACTGGCTCAGCCTGCCCCAGGCAGTGTTTGATTGCACAGAAAGGATTGGATGTAATTAAAGAGGATGTTAAACAACAGCCACTCAAGTCAAACAGTTGGGGGGAGGGGGGGGAAACCCTGCAGCCCCTGGATCATTTACATGCAGGGCTGTTAAGAGAAGCCATTCAGGAACGTTCCAGAACTTGTGAGAGGGTTTTTTTGCCAGGCATTCTCTACGCAGGATATGGGATTTAGTGCTGGATTTGTGGCCTCCTGAGGGAATGCCCTCATCAGCAGAGGCTTGGCTCTCCCAGCACGGTGCTGACTCAGGCTCTGCCTGCCTGCTAGCCAGGGAACCTGGCAGTGTGCTTGCTTGTGCCTGCTGCAAGGCTCAGCTCACCAGCTCTTGTGCTGACCCCTGTCCTCTACCTGGCTCCCAGAGCCTCCCCAGCCCTCATCAGCTCTTGTGCTGAATTATTTCTGTCTTTCTCCACTCACTCCTGCCCTATACCTGACTCCCAGAGACTCCCCAGCCCTCATCAGCTCCTGTGCTGACCTCTTTCTGTCCTTCTCCACTCACTCCTGCCCTATACCTGACTCCCAGAGACTCCCCAGCCCTCATCAGCTCCTGTGCTGACCTCTTTCTGTCCTTCTCCACTCACTCCTGCCCTATACCTGACTCCCAGAGCCTCCCCAGCCCTCATCAGCTCCTGTGCTGACCTCTTTCTGTCCTTCTCCATGCACTCCTGCCCTATACCTGACTCCCAGCCCTCATCAGCTCCTATGCTGACCTCTTTCTGTCCTTCTCCACTCACTCCTGCCCTATACCTGACTCCCAGAGACTCCCCAGCCCTCATCAGCTCCTGTGCTGACCTCTTTCTGTCCTTCTCCACATGCTCCTGCCCTATACCTGACTCCCAGACTGTCCCCAGCCCTCATCAGCTCCTGTGCTGACCTCTTTCTGTCCTTCTCCACATGCTTCTGCCCTATACCTGACTCCCAGAGCCTCCCCAGCCCTCATCAGCTCCTGTGCTGACCTCTTTCTGTCCTTCTCCATGCACTCCTGCCCTATACCTGACCCCCACAGTCTCCCTTGCCCTCATCAGCTGCTGTGCTGACCACTTTCTGTCCTTCTCCATTCACTCCTGCCCTATACCTGACTCCCAGAGCCTCCCCAGCACTCATCTGCTCCTGTGCTGACCTCTTTCTGTCCTCCATGCACTCCTGCCCTATATCTGACCCCCACAGTCTCCCCAGCCCTCATCAGCTCTTGTACTGACCTCTTTCTGTCCTTCTCCACATGCTGCTGCCCTATACCTGACTCCCAGACTGTCCCCAGCCCTCATCAGCTCCTGTGCTGACCTCTCTCTGTCCTTCTCCATGCACTCCTGCCCTATACCTGACTCCCAGAGCCTCCCCAGCCCTCATCAGCTCCTATGCTGACCTCTTTCTGTCCTTCTCCATGCACTCCTGCCCTATACCTGACCCCCACAGTCTCCCCAGCCCTCATCAGCTCTTGTGCTGAATTATTTCTTTCTCCACTCACTCCTGCCCTATACCTGACTCCCAGACTGTCCCCAGCCCTCATCAGCTCCCGTGCTGACCTCTTTCTATCCTTCTCCATGCACTCCTGCCCTATACCTGACTCCCAGCCCTCATCAGCTCCTATGCTGACCTTTCTGTCCTTCTCCACTCACTCCTGCCCTATACCTGACTCCCAGAGCCTCCCCAGCCCTCATCAGCTCCTGTGCTGACCTCTTTCTGTCCTTCTCCATGCACTCCTGCCCTATATCTGACCCCCACAGTCTCCCCAGCCCTCATCAGCTCTTGTACTGACCTCTTTCTGTCCTTCTCCACATGCTCCTGCCCTATACCTGGCTCCCAGAGCCTCCCCAGCCCTCATCAGCTCCTGTGCTGACCTCTTTCTGTCCTTCTCCATGCACTCCTGCCCTATACCTGACCCCCCCAGTCTCCCCAGCTCCCCCCACTCATGCTCTCCTGACCACTATGCCCTTCCTTGGCTGTCAGCCAGTCCCCTCAGGTTTCTCTAACCTCCTACCTTTGTTGCACTCAGGCCCTCAGTGAGTGATTTATGCAACAAGTGAGAGGCAGCTGTGGTGACCCAGCTGAACTTTATTAACATAGCACAAATAATTCAGGATCTCTCAAGCAAAGGAGAGGGGCTTGGAGAGCCTCCTTTTTGGTTTGCAAGCAGCTGGGGTGAGGCTGCCACACCAGAGGTCAACTCAATGACCTCTTTGGGGGAGATGGAGGCCAGGGGCAGAGATGCCCCAAGATTTCTTCTGAGGCTGACCCTGGAAGGCCAGAATGTTGCCTGCTGAGGTGAGGTGGCTGTGGTGTTGCTGCTCCTGACCTGCTGAGCAGAGGCAGGGCACAGGCTGGGGGGGATTCACTGTGCTTTAAGTGACAGCTCCTCAGGACAGCACTGGCAGGCAGCTCAGCAGAGGAGAAAAGCAAGCAGGGCTTTTGCCACTTCCTCAGGTCCAAAATCATGAGCAGGGAGAGTTCAGGCTCTCACAGCTACTGGCTCCTGAAGAGCTTTCCTGTTTCACCCCTAGGGCACAGACTGCCTGTAAGTATCTCTGCAGGCAGGGGAAGCTTCCCAGGTCAGAGAATGTCTTGAGTTGGAAGGGACCTTAAAGATCATCAAGTTGCAGCTCTTCCACCACAGGCAGGGACACTTCCCACTAGAGCAGATTGCTCCAAACCTCATCCAACCTGGCCTTAAATGCTATGAAGGAATGAAGCATCCACAATTTCTCTGGGCAACCTGTTCTGATGTCTCAGCATCCTCACTTGAAAGAACTTCTTCATGTCTAAACATCTACTCTGCTCTAGTTCAAAGCCATTTCCTTCATCCTGTCACTCCAAACCTTTGGCAAAAGCTCCTCAGCTCTCCTGTAGCTCCCTTCAGGAACTGGAAGGCTGCTCTAAGGTCTCCCTGAAGCCTTCTCTTCTCCAGGCTGAACAGCTCCAAGTCTCTCAGCTGCTCCCCATAGTGGAGGTGCTTCAGCCCTCTGATCACAGAATCAGGCAGGGCTGGAAGGGAGCACAAGGAGCAGGCAGTGCCAACCCCCCTGCCATGCCCAGGGACACCCTACCCTAGAGCAGCCTGATCACAGCCTCAGCCAGCCTGGCCTCAAACACCTCCAGCCATGGGGCCTCAACCCCCTCCCTGGGCAACCCATTCCAGCCTCTCACCACTCTCCTGCTCAACAACTTCCTCCTCACCTCCAGCCTCACTCTCCCCACCTCCACCTTTGCTCCATCCCCCCCACTCCTGCCACTCCCTCACAGCCTCAAAAGTCCCTCCCCAGCTTTTTTGGAGCCCCCTTCAGATGCTGGCAGGCCACAAGAAGGTCCCCTGGGAGCCTCCTCTGCTCCAGCCTGCACAGCCCCAACTCTTTTAGGCTGTGCTCACAGCAGAGCTGCTGCAGCCTCTCAGCATCCTCCTGGCCCTGCTCTGGACACTCTCCAGCATCTCCACAGCCCTCTTGTCCCAGGGGCTCCAGAGCTGGATGCAGTACTCCAAGTGGGGTCTCAGCAGAGCAGAGGGGCAGAATCCCCTCCCTGCCCTGCTGGCCACACTTCTATTGTTGCAGCCCAGGCTCTGGTTTGCTCTCAGGGCTGCAACTGCACAGTGCTGACTCCTGCTGAGCTTCTTGTCCACAAGCATCCCCAAGTCCTTCTCCTCAAGGCTGCTCTCCAGCCAGTCAATCATCTTCATGGCCTCCACTAGACCCTCTCCAACAGTGCTGGGAGTCCCAGACCTAGACCCAGTACTCCAGGTGAGGTCTCACCAGAGCAGAGCAGAGCAGAGCAGAGTGGCAGAATCCCTTTCCTTTGCCTGCTGCTCACACTGCTTTTAATGCAGCTCAGGATGTGGTTGGCTTTTTGGGCTGTCAGTGTGCTTAAGCAATACAGAAAGTCAGAGCTTTATGTCCACATCAAGGTCAGCACAGGGCAGTCAGGGATTTAGTCTTAAAGTTTGATTCAAACAGGCAGCTACCAAAGTGAGGGTTTGCATAAAGCAGGATTAGCCCAGGCTGCATCCCCTGAATCACAGAATTAAGCAGGTTGGAAAAGAGCTTTGAGTCCAACCTATCACCTAACACCTGCTAATTAACTAACCCTGGCACCAAGTGCCTCCTGCAGACTCCTCTTAAACACCTCCAGGGATGGGGAATCCACCACCTCCCTGGGCAGCCCATTCCAATGCCAATCTCTCTTGCTGGAGAGAACTTCTTCCTAACATCCAGCCTCAACCTGCCCTGCCACAGCTTCAGCCTCTGCCCCCTTCTTCTGTTGCTGGCTGCCTGGCAGCAGAGCCCAACCCCACCTGGCTACAGCCTCCCTGCAGGCAGCTGCAGGCAGCAATGAGCTCTGCCCTGAGCCTCCTCTGCTGCAGGCTGCACCCCCCCAGCTCCCTCAGCCTCTCCTCACAGGGCTGTGCTCCAGGCCCCTCCCCAGCCTTGCTGCCCTGCTCTGGACACCTTCCAGCACCTCAACATCTCTCTGCAGTGGAGGAGCCCAGAACTGGACACAGCACTGCAGGGGTGGCCTGAGCAGTGCTGAGCACAGGGGCAGAAGAACCTCCCTTGTCCTGCTGCCCACACTGCTCCTGAGCCAGCCCAGGATGCCATTGGCTCTGCTGCCCACCTGGGCACTGCTGCCTCCTCTGCAGCTCCTCTCTCCCAGCACCTCCAGGGCCCTCTCTGCCTGCCTGCTCTCAGCCACTCTGTCCCCAGCCTGTAGTGCTGCTTGGGGTTGTTGTGGCCAAGTGTAGAACCCTGCCCTTGGCCTTCTTCAATGTCATCCCTTGGCCTCTGCCCACCCATCCAGCCTGGCCAGATCCCTCTGCAGGGCTCTGCTACCCTCCAACAGCTCCACAGCTGCTCCTAGCTTGGTGTCATCTGCAAACTCACTGCTGCTGGACTCAATCCCCTGCTCCAGATCATCAATAAAGATGAACAGTCCCAAGCCCAGCACTGATCCCTGGGGCACACCACCAGTGCCAGCTGCCAAGTGGATGTGGCACCATTCACCACCCCTCTCTGGGCCCATCCCTTCAGCCAATTCTTCACTTCCATTTTGGGGTTGTTGTGGGCAAAGTGCAGAATGAATCCCTTCAGCTCTAGCAAACCTAAATAAGTAGCAAGAGGAGCAGTGAAAAGTTTGTTTGGGAGGCAGCACCTGCCTCCTGGAGGGGAGAAGCTGGGGGAGATGGTGCTGCAGAGCAGCAGAGATAAAGCAGGGAGCAGGAGCCCATCCATTCCAGATGGATGCTGTGGTGAGCCTGCGATGACAGAGGGACGTTGGTGTTGCAGTGCAGCAGCAGCCAATCAATAAGTAATTAGAATGATGAAGTGAATTTACCACACACAGCAATTGATAAAATGAAATTCAAAAGGAGTAGATAAAGTCCCCAGGATGAGTTAACCCTTGCTGGCTCCCAGATTCCATCTCCCACTGCCTTGATTGTTTTCACCCATTCAAAGTGTTTTAAGGTCCCTTGTGGCACCTGGAAGGAAATCACAGTACCACAGTGTCACAGCATCACAGTGTCACAGTGTCACAGTATCACCAAGGTTGGAAGAGACCTCACAGCTCATCAAGTCCAACCCTTTAGCACAGAGCTCAAGGCCAGACCATGGCACCAAGTGCCACGTCCAGTCCTGCCTTGAACAGCTCCAGGGACGGCGACTCCACCACCTCCCCGGGCAGCCCATTCCAGTGTCCAATGACTCTCTCAGGGAAGAACTTTCTCCTCACCTCCAGCCTAAATCTCCCCTGGCACAGCCTGAGGCTGTGTCCTCTCCTTCTGGTGCTGGCCACCTGAGAGAAGAGAGCAACCTCCTCCTGGCCACAACCTCCCCTCAGGTAGCTGCAGACAGCAATGAGGTCTGCCCTGAGCCTCCTCTTCTCCAGGCTAACCAATCCCAGCTCCCTCAGCCTCTCCTCGTAGGGCTGTGCTCAAGGCCTCTCCCCAGCCTCGTTGCCCTTCTCTGGACACACTCAAGCATCTCAATGTCCCTCCTAAACTGGGGGGCCCAGAACTGAACACAGCACTCAAGGTGTGGTCTAAGCAGTGCAGAGTACAGGGGCAGAATGACCTCCCTGCTCCTGCTGGCCACACCATTGCTGATGCAGGCCAGGATGCCACTGGCTCTCTTGGCCACCTGGGCACACTGCTAGCTCATGTTCAGGTGGGTACCAATCAGCACCCCCAGATCCCTCTCTGTCTGGCTGCTCTCCAGCCACTCTGACCCCAGCCTGTATCTCTGCATGGGGTTGCTGTGGCCAAAGTGCAGCACCCTGCACTTGGAGCTATTGAACTCCATCCCCTTGGCCTCTGCCCATCTGTCCAGGCAGTCAAGGTCCTGCTGCAGAGCCCTTCTGCCCTCCAACCCAGCCACATCTGCCCCCAGCTTGGTGTCATCTGCACACTTGCTGCTCCCCTGGAGCTGGGAAGAGCAGCACTGAGCCCAGCACTATGAAGCCAAAGACTAAAGAATTCCTTCTAGTCCTTATTCCAAAATAGTCCATCAGGTGAGGAAAGTAGCACTAAAAATGTAGGGTTTTATTCATTCCAGAGAGAGAAAAATAATTCAGCTGAAAAGAAGAGAGAATTAATTCTTCAAAAGAGAAAGAAAAGTGTGAGGAAATGAGAGAAGAAGCTAAAAGCTCTCCCCCAAAGACACTAATATTACTCAGGTCTAATTTAACTGTTATATAGCAGTGATGTTGAAGAGTTTCATTTCCTCTCC
Source organism: Pogoniulus pusillus (assembly GCF_015220805.1). Lineage (NCBI taxonomy): Eukaryota > Metazoa > Chordata > Aves > Piciformes > Lybiidae > Pogoniulus > Pogoniulus pusillus. The sequence goes on along the minus strand of NC_087303.1, from coordinate 5,163,736 downwards.
TGACTCCAGGGCAGGGCTATGAGGGCAGGCTGAGAGAATTCCTCCTTCGAGGACAGGCTTAGAGAAGACTCCAGGGAGACTTCAGAGCATCATTTTAATGTCTGAAGGGGACCTGCAGGCAGAGACTGTTCAGAAGAGCCTATAGGGATAGGGTAGAATCATAGAATCATAGAATGAAGCAGGTTGGAAGAGAGCTCCAAGCTCCTCCAGCCCAACCTAGCACCCAGCCCTGCCCAACCAACCAGACCATGGCACTCAGTGCCCCAGCCAGGCTTGGCTGCAACACCTCCAGCCACGGCCACTCCACCACCTCCCTGGGTGGCCAATGAGAGGAACTGGCCTGAAATCGTGGCAGGGATTGGAGATTAGGAACAGTTTTGGTGCTGCAAGAGTGGTCAGGGCTTGGAAGAGGCTGCCCAGGGAGGGGTAGAGTCCCCATGCCTGGAGGTGTTCAAGAAATCAGTGGCTGTAGCACTTGGGGACATGGTTTAATGGTCATGGTGGTGTTGGGTTGGTTGTTGGACTGCATCTTAGAGGTCTCTTCCAACCCAATCAATTGCACCCAGCCCTGCCCAATCACCCAGACCATGGCACTAAGTGCCTCACCCAGGCTTGGCTTGAACTCCTCCAGGGACAAGAACTCCACCACCTCCCTGGGCAGCCCATTCCAATGCCAATCTCTCTCTCAATGATGAGGGCAATGGTCTGAAACTGGAGCAGGGCAGCATTAAGTTGGACATCAGGAGGAAGTTCTGCACAGTGAGGGTGGTGAGACATTGGAAGAGGCTGCCCAGGGATGTGATTGAAGCCCCATCCCTGGAGACATTCAAGATCAGCTACTGACCTTTCAGCATCTGAAGGGGGCTACAAAAAAGCTGGGGAGGGACTTTTGAGGCTGTCAGGGAGCACCAGGAGTGGGGGGAATGGAGCAAAGGTGGAGGTGAGGAGAGTGAGGCTGGAGGTGAGGAGGAAGTTGTTGAGCAGGAGAGTGGTGAGAGGCTGGAATGGGTTGCCCAGGGAGGGGGTTGAGGCCCCATGGCTGGAGGTGTTTGAGGCCAGGCTGGCTGAGGCTGTGTGCAGCCTGCTCTAGGGTAGGGTGTCCCTGGGCATGGCAGGGGGGTTGGGACTGGCTGCTCCTTGTGGTCCTTTCCAACCCTGCCTGATTCTATGCTCCAACTCATTGTGATGAAATGAGAGTGATGAAATACTGCAGGAGGTTGCCCAGAGTTCCATCCCTGGAGATATTCAAGGTCAGGCTTGATGTGGCCCTGAGCAACCTGCTCTAGTTGGATGTGTCCCTGCTGCCTGCAGGGAGGGGTTGGACCAGAAGAGCTTTGAGTGTCCCTTCCAGCCCAGGGCATTCTGTTCTCCTGTGACATTTGAAGCTTCTGAAAAGCTATTTTCTTCCCCTCCCCTCTCTCTCTAACAGCCCTCCCTGAGCAAAACCAAAAAGCTCTCTGGATTGGAAAACCTGAACTTTGTTTTGAGAAGCCTGTCAGGTGTGAGGATATTTTTCCCCTGCTGCTATTTTTTTCCCCTTTTACTTCTCCATCTCACAAAAGAGAGAGAGAGAAAAACACCCCCCAAAAAAATATATATGAAATGACCTTTTCCCTTTGCCAGGAGATAATTGTGATGTGCTTTTATTTTCCAGTGCAGCAAGTTCTAATTGAGACAGTCAAGGGCAGCCTCACTACAGCTCCCTCCTTGCTTTGTTCCAGCTGGGTTAATCAGCCTGACTTTTCCAAATGTGGGATTTAATTCTGTTAGGACTTCTGGGTAGCAGAGCTAATGAGAATATCACACTGCAAGCTGCAGGAGCCAAAGGTTATCTTGTGTGGCATATCAAATGCAGCACATGGGATAACACAGCTTCTCTTCCACTGATCTGGAAGCTCAGCAACAGCCTAAGGGGGGATAAAAATAAAGGGCAAGAACATTGGGGTCTGATTAGGAGCAGTGGTTGGGAAAAGCTTGATGTGGGCAGAGCTGAGTGGAACAATAGGGGTAGGTTAAGCAAGGAATAGGGCTAGGGAAGTTCAGCTCCTCTGCTCTACTGTCTGCAACTACCTGAGGGGAGGTTGTGGCCAGGAGGAGGTTGCTCTCTTCTCTCAGGTGGCCAGCACCAGAAGGAGAGGACACAGCCTCAGGCTGTGCCAGGGGAGATTTAGGCTGGAGGTGAGGAGAAAGTTCTTCCCTGAGAGAGTCATTGGACACTGGAATGGGCTGCCCGGGGAGGTGGTGGAGTCGCCGTCCCTGGAGCTGTTCAAGGCAGGACTGGACGTGGCACTTGGTGCCATGGTCTGGCCTTGAGCTCTGTGCTAAAGGGTTGGACTTGATGATCTGTGAGGTCTCTTCCAACCTTGGTGATGCTGTGATACTCTACCCTGGCAAGACCACAGCTGCAATGCTGTGGCCAGTTTTGGGCTCCCCAGTTCAGGAGAGACAGAGACCTGCTGGGGAGAGTCCAACAGAGAGCTATGAGGATGAGTGGGGGAGTTGAGCATCTTCCCTGTGGAGAGAGAGTGAGAGCCCTGGGGCTGGTTAGTCTGGAGAAGAGAAGGCTGAGAAGAGATCTGAGCAATGTCTGTCATTAGGGTGGGGGGCAGTGCCTGGGGCCAGGCTCTTTTTTGGTGCTCAGCAGCAGCAAGCCAAGGAGCAATGGATACAAACTGGAACAGAGAAGGTTCCAGCTCAACAGGAGGAGAAACTTCCTTACAGTGAGGGTGCAGAGCCCTGGAGCAGGCTGCCCAGAGAGGTTGTGGAGTCTCCTTCTCTGCAGCCTTTCCAATCCCACCTGGATGCATTCCTGTGTGGACTGCCCTGGGTGATGCTGCTTTGGCAGGGGGGTTGGACTGGATGAGCTCTGGAGGTCCCTTCCAACCCCTACCCTTCTTTGATTCTATGATCTGTGACATTCAGGGCTATGGAAGCAGTTATCAGTTAATGCTTCTCTTATTCTGGGTAGATTCAGACTGGATATTAGGAGGAACTTCTTCAGCATGAGGGTGGTGAGAGGCTGGAATGGGCTGCCCAGGGAGGTGGTGGAAGCCTCATCCCTGGAGGTGTTTCAGGCCAGGCTGGATGAGGCTGTGTGCAGCCTGCTCTAGTGTGAGGTGTCCCTGGGCATGGCAGGGGGGTTGAAACTGTCTGATCCTTGTGGTCCCTTCTACCCCTGCCTGATTCTCTGCTTCTACATTACCACTCCTCTAAGCACTGTAGCTATCCAGAGTGCCTCAAGTATTTCTGACAGACTTTGCAATGGATCTTTTAGAGAAGCCATTGTGAGAAGCCTGAATTCTCCATGGCCTTACTTATCTCTAGGAGAAAGTTCCTCAAGCACCATGTGGCTTTCTGGGTTAAAATGCTATAAAGACACAACCTTGGAGAGACAAAAAATGTTCAGTCTGGTCCCAGCAGGGACCAGGCTGTTCCTGGCAGATGTGTGCTAATCTGTGCTTAAAGTTCTCCTGGTCATGGGAGGTCAGAGAGAGGGTTGGGATGCAGCTGTTCAGGATGGGATGAGAAGCTTTAATCCTCCACTCCAGCAGGGCATCCAGGCAGCACATTTGGTGTCCTTTCAGCTTTCTGCTGTTATGCTGTCAGAGGATTGGAAGGGACCCTCAAAAGTCATCTTAGAATCACAGAATCAAGCAGGTTGGAAGAGAGCTCCAAGCTCAGCCAGCCCAACCTAGCACCCAGCCCTGCCCAACCAACCAGACCATGGCACTCAGTGCCCCAGCCAGGCTTGGCTGCAACACCTCCAGCCACAGCCACTCCACCACCTCCCTGGGCAGCCCATTCCAATGCCAATCACTCTCTCTAACCTAATCACTCTCTCTATCTTGCCCAACCCCCCTGCAGTCAGCAGGGACACCTCCAACTAGATCAGGTTGCTCAAGGCCACATCAAGCCTGACCTTGAATGTCTCCAGGGATGGAACTCTGGGCAACCTCTTGCAGTATTTCATCACTCTCACTGTGAAGAACTTCCTGCTGATGTCTGCCTTAAATCTTCCCTGTTCCAGTTTCAAACCATTGTCCTTCACCCTATCCCCACAGGCCCTTCTGAACAGTTCCTTTTCAACCTTCCTGTAGGTCCCCTTCAGATACTAAAGTGCTGCTCTGAGGTTCACCTGGAGCCTTTTCTTCTCCAGGCTGAACACACCCTCAATTCTTTCAGCCTGTTCCCATAGCAGAGGTTCTCCAAACCTCTGATCATAGAACCATACAATCAGTCAGGGTTGGAAGGGACCACAAGAATCATCTGGTTCCAACCCCCTGCCATGGACAGGGACACCTCACACTAGATCAGGCTGCCCAGAGTCTCATCATCTTTGTGGCCTCTTGTGGACCCACTCCAGCAGCTCCATATCCCTCTTGTGTTGGGGGTCCTTGGGTCTCTCTCACCTCTGAGGTCTTTGGCACTTGCAGGCTGCTGGGTTGAAGCTGTTCTGCAGCCATTAGAACACCAAGCTCGAGGTGCAATTGCCCATTTTGATGCCCTAAGCCATCAGCAGATCAGGTTCCTCTGTGTCTTTGCTCTTACTGCACCTTGTTTAGGATATTAGCTACTCCCAGGAGTAGAAGGAGTATCTTGGTCAGGCTGGGAAAATCACTTCACACCCAATTCCTGTGAGTTCTTTCTGCAGGGCTCTCACAGTGTGACTCCAAAGACAGCACAAACACAAGCCTGGAACTTAGGCTCAGTCTAACCAGAAAGCTCAGTCACAGCATCACAGAACTTTATGGGTTGGAAGGGACCCCCCCAGAGCTCAGCCAGTCCAACCCCCCTGCCAAAGCAGCATCACCCAGGGCAGCCCACACAGGAATGCACCCAGGTGGGGTTGGAAAGGCTGCAGAGAAGGAGACTCCACAACCCCTCTGGGCAGCCTGCTCCAGGGCTCTGCACCCTCACTGTAAGGAAGCTTCTCCTCCTGTTGAGCTGGAACCTTCTCTGTTCCAGTTTGTATCCATTGCTCCTTGGCTTATTGCTGCTGCTGAGCACCAAAAAAGAGCCTGGCCCCAGGCACTGTCCCCCACCCTAATGACAGACATTGCTCAGATCTCCTCTCAGCCTTCTCTTCTCCAGACTAACCAGCCCCAGGGCTCTCAGACTCTCCCCACAGGTTGATGCTCAACTCCCCCTCTCATCCTTGTGGCTCTCTGCTGGACTCTCCCTAGCAGGTCCCTGTCTCTCCTGAACTGGGGAGCCCAAAACTGGCCACAGCATTGCAGCTATGATCTCAGCAGGGCAGAGCAGAAGGGGAGCAGAACCTCCCTAGCCCTGCTGGCCACATCCTGATGCACCCCAGGCTGCTTTTGGCTCTCTTGCCCACAAGGCCACATTGCTGCCTGTGCAGAACTTGCTACCCATCCACACTCCAAGGTCTCTCCTGCTGGAAAGCATCTCCAACCTGTCCTGGTACCTGCTGTTACTCCTCCCCAGATGCAGGACCCTGCCCTGGTCCTTATTGATCTTTCTGTACTTAGGAAGACCTCTAACCTTATCTGAAAGGATTCTGCCTGGGGTTCAGAGGCTCTCTCTTGTCTCCAACTCCAAGCACAAAGCAGGTACCTTGTGAACCCCCCAAAGTAGTGAACTCCTTCTTGCAGGAAGGCTGGAATAGAATCAGGGATATGTTAATGTGCCATTTGTTAATTTCACTCTTACTCCATCTGGGGACAGTAAGATCTCCTCCTCTGATGTGTTTTCAATGTACTTGTCAGAATTATTAGCTCCTCAAACAGACCAAAAAAGAGAAGTTTCCTGCTTCCTCCAAGTCCTTTCTCATCCTCACACGAGGCAAATCATGCCAAGCTGTGGGGGTTTTTGTTCCCAATTAAGCCAAGCCCATTCCAGCTGCTGCCTTGGGTTGTAGCTCCTCCAGATCTCTGGAGGGAATATTTTATTGTTGTTTTGCTTTCAGTATCTTTTCTTGATCATAATTGGGTTCTAAAATTAGCCTGAGAGGAGGACAGATTTAATTGGGTGGCTTTTAAGAGCAGTTGTCTCCAAGCACAGGTTGCATTGCTGCTGCTGCTTGTGGAAAGAGTATCATAGAATTATAGCATGGCCTGGTTGAGATCATCAAAGCCAACTGTAACTTAACATCTCTCTGTCCACAACTGTCAGAGCATGTTCCTAAGCTCCTCACAGAATCAGAGAAGATCACAGGATCAAGCAGGCTGGAAGAGAGCTCCAAGCTCAGCCAGCCCAACCTAGCACCCAGCCCTGCCCAACCAACCAGACCATGGCACTAAGTGCCCCAGCCAGGCTTGGCTGCAACACCTCCAGCCACAGCCACTCCACCACCTCCCTGGGCAGCCCATTCCAGTGCCAATCACTCTCTCTGACAACAACTTCCTAACAACATCCAGCCTGAACCTGCCCTGCCACAGCTTCAGCCTGGGTCCCCTTCTTCTGTTCCTGGCTGCCTGGCAGCAGAGCCCAACCCCACCTGGCTACAGCCTCCCTGCAGGCAGCTGCAGGCAGCAATGAGCTCTGCCCTGAGCCTCCTCTGCTGCAGGCTGCACCCCCCCAGCTCCCTCAGCCTCTCCTCACAGGGCTGTGCTCCAGGCCCCTCCCCAGCCTTGCTGCCCTTCTCTCAACACCTTCCAGCACCTCAGCAGCTCTCTTGAACTGAGGAGCCCAGAACTGGACACAGCACTGCAGGTGTAGCCTGAGCAGTGCTGAGCACAGGGGCACAAGAACCTCCCTTGTCCTGCTGCCCACACTGCTCCTGAGCCAGCCCAGGATGCCATTGGCTCTGCTGCCCACCTGGGCACTGCTGCCTCCTCTGCAGCTACTATCCAAATGCCTTTTAAACACCTCCAGGGATGGTGACTCCACCACCTCTCAGGGCAGCCTTTTCCAGTGCTTGATGACCTCTTTGGTGAAGATTTTTTTCCTGATATCCAACCTAAACCTCCCCTGGTGCAACAGAGCATTTCCCAGGAGGAAAGAGTGGAGGGGGTGACAGATATTGCTCCATGAGCATTCAGTCCCTTCTACTGCTCATCTGTAGAGGAAGAAATTCCAGCCCTGGACAAAGTCAGGTCTATAACCCTGAGAACCAGAGAATGGCTCAGGTTGGAAGGGTCCTCAGAGATAATCTTCTCCAACCTCTTTGCCACAGGCAGGGACACCTCTCAGCTAGTCTTGGATGCTCAAGGCCTCATCCAACATGGCCTCAAACACCCCCAGGGAGGAGGCAGCCACAAGCAGTCTGGGCAGCCTGTTCCAGAGCCTCACCAGCCTTATGCTGAAGAACTCCTTCCTAAGCTCCACTCTAACCCTGCTCTCCCTCAGCTTCAAACCATTCCCTCTTGTCCTTTCTCCAGTCACCCTCAGGAGAAGTCCCTCTGCTTCCTTCCTGTAGGACCTCAGCAAGCAGCTCTAAGGTCCTCCTGGAGTCTTCTGGTACTGGAAGGCAGCTCTGAGGTCTTCCTGGAGTCTTCTCCAGGCTGAACACCCCCAGCCTGTCCTCACAGCAGAGAAGCCTACACAGGCACAAAGCTGCTGCCTGGCAAGCAAGCACCTGGGGCTCCTGGGGAGCTGCTGCTTATCCTCCCTGAGCCCATGGCAGAGCACAAGTGGTTAACCTTCCCAGATTCCTCCTACAGTCACTAATGAGAGATGGGCTCCCCCCGATGAAGGTTCAGAGGATCTGAATTAGACTCCCACTCCAAACCCAGTCCAGGGAGGCTTCAGACAGAGACAGTGAGTGAAGTCAGCTGGCAAAGCATCTCCAGCCTCCCACACTCTTCCATCCCAGCTCATACTCGACTCATGCTCCCAATCTGAGCTCATCAAAGTCCCAGGGTTTGGGCTGTTTGTCTGTCACAGTGCTTCCAGAGATTTACATATGCCTCTGGCTCCTGTCCTCTAGCAAGCAGCTCCACTTTGATAAACTCATATGTATTATTAACTCCCAGCCCCAGCATCCCTCCCTCTGCAAGCAAGATGGGAGAAGCTAATTAAATGCTCTTCCAGACCAGCTGAGATCTGCCTGGCCACAGAGGAGGAGGCAAAAAAGAGAAGCCTCTGATGGTATTTTTTTCCCCCTCTCTGTGTGTGTGGAAAAGTGGAGAAGTGGAGGCCTTCTCCCCACTTCTGACCTGCTCTCTTAAATTCTTCAGCAGTTTGGAGGTGCTGTGGGAGCTACCTGCAGGGGATGTTGCCTGGGGGCTGGAATAGTGCAGTCAGTTCAGCCCAGGGGCTTTGGGACAGCCTTCTGCTCTGCTGCTGCCCTGAAACAGGGAGAAGCAGAGAAACAGAGAATGATGGAATCATTTTGGTTGGAAATGACCTCTAAGATCATCACTTGCAACCATCCTCTAACTCTGCCAAGGCTGGTGCCAAACCATAGAATCAGCCAGCTTGGAAGACAGGCAGGAGTCTCTGGTGCCTTGGGATTCGATAGGAGGAATCAGTTCCATGCAATGCTTTCCACAACACATCCTGATGACAGAACCAAGCAGGTTGGAAGAGAGCTCCAAGCTCCTCCAGCCCAACCTAGCACCCAGCCCTGCCCAACCAACCAGACCATGGCACTAAGTGCCCCAGCCAGGCTTGGCTGCAACACCTCCAGCCACAGCCACTCCACCACCTCCCTGGGCAGCCCATTCCAATGCCAATCACTCTCTCTGACAACAACTTCCTAACAACATCCAGCCTCAACCTGCCCTGCCACAGCTTCAGGCTGTGTCCCCTTCTTCTGTCCCTGGCTGCCTGGCAGCAGAGCCCAACCCCACCTGGCTACAGCCTCCCCTCAGGTAGTTGTAGACAGCAGTGAGGTCACCATGACCCTCAGCATCACATCTCTGTGGTTTCTAAACACTTTCAGGGATAGGGATTGAAACACCTCCCTGGGCAGCCTGTGCCAAGCTTTGAGAACTCTTTTCTCCTTCTCTACTCTACCCTGCTGAGAACTCATCTTGAGCACTGCCTTCAGTTGTGGGCTCCCCAGTTGCAGAGGGACAGGAATCTGCTGGAGAAGGTCCAAGGGAGGGCTGTGAGGATGATGAGGTGAGTGAGGCACTGCCTGATGAGGAGAGGCTGAGGGCCCTGGGGCTGCTTAGTCTGGAGAAGAGAAGACTGAGAGGGGATTGAATCAATGTCTATAACTATCTGAGGGCTGGGGGTCAGGAGGGGGGGACAGGCTCTGCTCACTGCTCCCTGGCACAGGACAAGCAGCAGTGGATGGAAGCTGCAGCACAGGAGGTTCCAGCTCAGCACAAGGGGGAACTTCTTGCCTGGAAGGGTCCCAGAGCCTGGCACAGGCTGCCCAGAGAGGTTGTGGAGTCTCCTTCTGTGGAGCCTTTCCAGGCCTGTCTGGATGTGTTCCTGTGTGCCCTGAGCTGGATGGGATGCTCCTGCTCTGGCAGGGGGCTTGGACTGGACGATCTCTTTGGGTCCCTTCCAACCCCTGCCATCTGGGAGCCTGTGAAGAAGCTTCTTCTAACACCCAACCTAAACTGGTGTCCTTTCAAAGTCCCTGTCAGCTGCAGCAGCTCTCTACAGCTACCTGAAGGGAGGTTGGAGCTAGGATGGAGCAGCCTCTGGCAGGAGCAGAGGAAATGGTTTCAGGGGAGGTTCAGGATGAATCTCAGGAAATATTTCTTCACTGAAAGCATTCCCAAGCATTGGAATGGTCTGCCCAGGGCAGTGCTGGAGTCACCATCCCTGGGGGTGCTTAAGCAGCCTGTGGAGCTGGCGCTAAGGGGAATGGTTTAGTGCTGAGCCTTCAGCACTGGGTAGAGGCTTGGACTGGATGAGCCTGGAGGTCTCCTCCAAGCAGATGCATTCTGTGGCTCTGTGAAATCAAGACTGTAGTGTCCTTCCCTTTTTAATGCTTCAGCATTTGGTTACTTTTCTCTCCTTGTTCTGCTCACAACACTTTCTGCCAGCTTGCTATCAGGAGAGGTCTTCACCCCAGGCTGTGACATTGGAGGGAATTGGTACTGAGAATTGGTTGGGATTTTATGCTCCATGTTAAAAAAACAACAACTCTGAATTGGTGGAAAAAAAAACACTCAGGATTGGTGAAAAAAAAACAACTCAGAATTGGTTAAAAAAAATCAGAATTGGTAAAAAAAAAGAAATTTGAATTGGTAAAAAAAAATCAGAATTGGTAAAAGAAAACAGAATTGGTAAAAAAAACAACTCAGAATTGGATAAAAACAACTCAGAATTGGTTAAAAAAACCAACTCAGAATTGGAAAAAAAAAAACTCAGAATTGGATAAAAAACAACTTAGAATTGGATAAAAAAACAACTCAGAATTAGTAAAAAAAACCAACTCAGAATTGGATAAAAAACAACTCAGAATTGGATAAAAACAACTCAGAATTGGATAAAAACAACTCAGAATTGGATAAAAACAACTCAGAATTGGTAAAAAAAAAGAAATTAGAATTAGTAAAAAAAAACAACTCAGAATTGGATAAAAAACAACTCAGAATTGGATAAAAACAACTCAGAATTGGATAAAAACAACTCAGAATTGGATAAAAAAACAACTCAGAATTGGATAAAAAAACAACTCAGAATTGGATAAAAAAAAATCAGAATTGGATAAAAACAACTCAGAATTGGATAAAAACAACTCAGAATTGGATAAAAACAACTCAGAATTGGATAAAAACAATCAGAATTGGATAAAAACAACTCAGAATTGGATAAAAAAAAATCAGAATTGGATAAAAACAACTCAGAATTGGTTAAAAAAAACAATTCAGAATTGGTGAAGTTTTTTCAGGTTTTTTTGGGGGTTGTTGGGGTTTTTTTTTCCTTTCCAAGGTTTAATGGAGCTTAAATTATGCTTTGGCCTTGTTCTTCTCAGGGGTGGATTCCACCTGGGGTGAAGCAGAATGGTCTGGTTAGTGAAGATAGAGATTCCAAACACTACCTCCTGCTGTTTAATGCTCACTTAAACTTGTGCTATCCTCACACATAACTGCTATTTCCCTCTGAGCTTTCCAGCACTGAATTCAGGTTACCTGTTACAGAAGTGGGAGGGAGCACAGACCCTGAGAGTGCTTCAAGGCAGAAAGGCAGCAAAAGCTCCTGTTGGTAATTACAGCCTGGGAACAGCCCTGGTCCTCCCCTGTGCTGTGCTGAGATAGGAGGAGCTGCTTTGGCTGGGAGAGGGAGCAGGAGGCACATCCAGCAGGGCCTCACCATTGGGGTGGTTTCTAACCCTTGACAGCAGCACTGATCAGAGCCATGGGCTTTGTTCATGCAATCAAACAGGCTGGAAGAGACCTCCAAGCTCATCCAGCCCAACCTAGCTCCCAGCCCAACCTAGCATCCAGTCCAGGCTAGCATCCAGTCCAACCTAGCTCCCAGTCCAACCTAGCTCCCAGCCCAGCCTAGCATCCAGCCCAACCTAGCTCTCAGCCCAACCTAGCATCCAGCCCAACCTAGCATCCAGCCCAACCTAGCTCTCAGCCCAACCTAGCTCTCAGCCCAACCTAGCTCTCAGCCCAACCTATCACCCAGCCCAACCTAGCATCCAGCCCAACCTATCACCCAGCCCAACCTAGCATCCAGCCCAACCTAGCTCTCAGCCCAACCTAGCTCTCAGCCCAACCTATCACCCAGCCCAACCTAGCATCCAGCCCAACCTAGCTCTCAGCACAACCTATCACCCAGCCCAACCTAGCTCCCAGTCCTAACTAGCATCCAGCCCAACCTAGCTCTCAGCCCAACCTAACATCCAGCCCAACATATCACCCAGCCCAATCTAGCTCCCAGCCCAACCTAGCTCCCAGCCCTAACTAGCATCCAGCCCAACCTAGCTCCCAGCCTAACCTAGCTCCCAGCCCAACCTAGCACCCAACCCAACCTAGCACCCAACCCAACCTAGCTCCCAGTCTAACCTAGCTCCCAGCCCAACCTAGCTCCCAGCCCTGCCCAACCAACCAGACCATGGCACTATGTTTCCCATTCAATCTTGGCTTCAACACCTCCAGCCACAGCCACTCCACCACCTCCCTGGGCAGCCCATTCCAGTGCCAATCACTCTCTCTGACAACAACTTCCTAACAACATCCAGCCTCAACCTTGCCCAAGAGTCATTCTTGGGCTTGTTGGGCTTTTATTCCCCAGCATCAGAATAAGCTGATGAGAGGAAAAGGAGGATTTTTCCTAGAATTATAGAATGGTTTAGGTTGGAAGGGACCTCAAAGCTGAGACAGCCAAGAGCTGGAGTGACTTTTCTTCACTTGTAATAGAGGATTTCATGGTGAAGATGATGGAAACACAAGAGGGAATGGGGATTAGAATCACAGAAGGGTTTAGGCTGGAAGGGACCTCAAAGCTTATCCAGTTCCAACCTCCCCCTGCCATAGGCAGGGACAGCTCCTACTAGAACAGGTTGCTCAAGGCCTCATCCAACCTGGTCCTGAACATCTCCAGGGAGGTTGTGGAGCACAGAAGCACCCAATGTGATCAAAGATTCTGTGCTTCTGTGCTCCACAACCTCCCTGGCAAACCTCTGCCAGGGTCTCACCACCCTCAACCTGTGCCAGTCTCTCACCACCCTCACTGCAAACAGCTTCTTCCTAACATCCACTTTCAATCTCCCCTCTCACATTCCAAACCCATTCCTCCTCCTCCTGCCATTCCCACACCTTCTCAATAGTCCCTCCCCAGCCCTCCTGCAGCCCCCTTCACATCCTGCAAGGCCACTCCAAGCTCTCCTGGAAGCCTTCTCCTCTGCAGCCTGCACAGCCCCAACTCTCTCAGCCTGTGCTCAGAGCAGAGCTGCTGCAGCCCTCTCAGCATCTTGGTGGCCTCCTCTGGACTGCCTCCAACACTTCCATGTCCTGCTTGTGCTGGGGGCTGCAGAACTGCCCCCAGGACTGCAGGTGGGGTGTGAGGAGAGCAGAGCCAAGGGGCAGAATCCCCTCCCTTGCCCTGTGCCCACACTGCTCTGGCTGCAGCCCAGCACAGGGTTGTGTCTGGGCTGCACTCACACTGCCTTGCCCTGCCATGCACTTGGAGGGAAGTGAAACTTTACCTCCTTTTTCCCCTCCAAACCCTCAATTTCCACCTTCTTAAGGAGCTGAGATTTGCTCACCCCTCCTGCCATGGAGCTCTCCCCAGTCTTTCCCACCTGTGTGAGAGCTCACTGGCTTCCTGAAGAGGAGGGAAGGAGAGGCACATCAATAAGCAGCTGAGGGCAAAATAAAGAGAAGAGGTTTTGGTTTTGACAGAAATCAAAACACCATTTCTCATTTGGATGACCCAATCAATAATCCTGAGCAACTTGAAAGCTCTGGAAAGAACCTTCTGCTGGCAGACAGCTCTTGCCCAGCTCCTTTCCCACTCCTGCAGTGGGGGAAGGCAGCTTTCCGGGAAGGCAGGCAGACAGACAAGCTGATTGGATTTGTCTGCCCATCCTTTTGTGGTGCTTTCTTTGTCTCTGTCAGATGGGACCAAGTGAACTCACTCCTGCAGCCATCAGTCTCCAGGAGTGACTGCAGAGCTCTCTCCCCTCTGGGCTGTGCTGCAGGAGCTCTCAGCTCCTCGCTGAGGGAGTGGAGGACTGGGGACAGACCACATCTGCCCAAGTGGAAGGCATCAGTCTGCAGGAGTCCCATTGAGATCAAATATTCCAGTGCCTGATAGGGGCTGTAAGAAACCTGGGAAGAGACTTTTGACAAGGAGTTGTAGTGAGAGGGTGGTGGGAATGGATTGAGCCTTGAGGAGGACAGATTGAGACTGGAGATGAGGAAGAAATTCTTCAGAGTGAGGGTGGGAAGACACAGGAATAGGTTGTCCAGGGAGGCTCCCTTCCCTGGAGGTGTCCAAGGCCAGGTGGGATGAAGCTTTGAGCAACCTGGGCTGGTGGGAGGTGTCCCTGCCTATGAGCTTTAAGGTCCCTTCCAGCTCAAACCAGTCTATGATAACAGTCCTAAATCCAGGACAAATTCCCTTTGGAGAAGTGGGGTCAAGGGACATACCACAGAGAAGGATGGGAAACAGTAGTACAGAACTTCATAGAATGGTCTGGGCTGGAAGGGACCTTAAAGGTCATCTTCATAGATCCATAGAATGATCTAGGCTGGAAGGGACCTTAAAGGTCATGTTCATAGATGCATAGAATGATGTGGGCTGGAAGGGACCTTAAAGGTCATCTTCATAGATCCATTGAATGGTCTGGGCTGGAAGGGACCTTAAAGGTCATCTTCATAGAGCTACAGAATGATAGAGTGGGCTGTGCTGGAAGGGACCTTAAAGGTCATCTTCATAGATCCACAGAATGGTCTGGGCTGGAAGGGACCTTAAAGGTCATCTTCATAGATCCATTGAAAGATCTGGGTTGGAAGGGACCTTAAAGGACATCTTCATAGATCCATAGAATGGTCTGGGCTGGAAGGGACCTTAAAGGTCATCTTCATAGTTCCATTGAAAGATCTGGGCTGGAAGGGACCTTAAAGGACATCTTCATAGATCCATAGAATGGTCTGGGCTGGAAGGGACCTTAAAGGTCATCTTCATAGAGCTACAGAATGATAGAGTGGGCTGTGTTGGAAGGGACCTTAAAGGTCATTGTCATAGATCCATAGAATGGTCTGGGTTGGAAAGGGCCTTAAAGGTCATCTTAACAGATCCATAGAATGGTCTGGGCTGGAAGGGACCTTAAAGGTCATCTTCATAGATCCATTGAAAGATCTGGGTTGGAAGGGACCTTAAAGGTCATGTTCATAGATCCATAGAATGGTCTGGGCTGGAAGGGACCTTAAAGGTCATCTTCACAGATCCATAGAATGGTCTGGAAGGGATCTTAAAGGTGATCTTCATAGATCCATAGAATGGTCTGGGCTGGAAGGGACCTTAAAGGTCATCTTCATAGATCCATAGAATAGTCTGGGCTGGAAGGGACCTTAAAGGTCATCTTCGTAGATCCATAGAATGGTCTGGGCTGGAAGGGACCTTAAAGGTCATGTTCATAGATCTATAGAATGATCTGGGCTGGAAGGGACCTTAAAGGACATCTTCATAGATCCATAGAATGGTCTGGGCTGGAAGGGACCTTAAAGGACATCTTCATAGATCCATTGAATGGTCTGGGCTGGAAGGGACCTTAAAGGTCATCTTCATAGATCCATAGAATGGTCTGGGCTGGAAGGGACCTTAAAGGTCATGTTCATAGATCTATAGAATGATCTGGGCTGGAAGGGACCTTAAAGGACATCTTCATAGATCCATAGAATGGTCTGGGCTGGAAGGGACCTTAAAGGACATCTTCATAGATCCATAGAATGGTCTGGGCTGGAAGGGACCTTAAAGGACATCTTCATAGATCCATAGAATGGTCTGGGCTGGAAGGGACCTTAAAGGACATCTTCATAGATCCATTGAATGGTCTGGGCTGGAAGGGACCTTAAAGGACATCTTCATAGATCCATAGAATGGTCTGGGCTGGAAGGGACCTTAAAGGTCATCTTCATAGAACCACTTCATAGAACAGCCCAGTCTGGAAGGGACATCCAAAGGTGATGTAGTCCCAACCCCTCTGCCATGGGCAGAGACACCTCCTAGCAGCTTGCTCAAGACCCCATACAACCTGGCCTTGAACACCTCTAGACTTTGAGTCTGGGCTCTTTAGAGCCACAACTTCTTTGGGCAACCTCTTCCAGCACCTCACCATCCTCGTGGTGAAGGATTTGGAGGGGGTGGGGAGGGGGTTCTGTACCTGGTAGATGATAATGAACCCCCCCTAGAGCTGTTCACCAGGAGTGGGGATTTCTGCTGGCTTTGGCCAGTGAAGGACATGCAGCTGGGGAGCAGGAAAACCTCTCTTGTGTTGTTGTGGTTTTCTTTGCTCCTTTCATTTATTTCCAAGCTGAGTTTTTTGGAGTGTGCCTGGAAAATCTGTTGTTGGGAGTGTTTAAAGAAGCTCTTCACACAAAGTGCCTGCTTCCCACACACATTTTGGGTAGTTTTCTTCCTCCTGCCCTTGGCTGCCAAAACCCAACCCTCAGCACAGAGCTGTAGCCTGTGAAAGAAAACAAAAGACAGAAGCAATTAAGGAGGGGAGATGGAATATTTCTGGTGGCAGTGCATGGTGCTGTGCCTTGGATGTGAGCTGCTGCATTGTTGCTTTTGACTAGAGGCTCCAGCCAAACTTCTGTCCTCTGCTGCTGGACCTTGGGACCTTGCTGTGGTTGTCTACCCTCCTGCCCAGAAAGGAGGCAGCTGCTTACCACAGCAAATGTTGGCTCCAAGCCCAGCTCGGTTTGGTTGAGGTTTTCCCTTTGAAAATCATCTCCTGTTGTCAAAAGTAGCTTCAGCTGCTGTTGGAGCAGGTGTAGAGGAAGCCACAAAGATGATCAGAGGGCTGGAGCAGCTCCACTGTGGGGATAGGCTAAGAGAGTTGGGGTTGTTCAGCCTGGACTGCATCCAGCTCTGGAGCCCCTGGCACAAGAGGGCTGTGGAGATGCTGGAGAGTGTCCAGAGCAGGGCCAGGAGGATGCTGAGAGGCTGCAGCAGCTCTGCTGTGAGCACAGCCTGAAAGAGTTGGGGCTGTGCAGGCTGGAGCAGAGGAGGCTCCCAGGGGACCTTCTTGTGGCCTGCCAGCATCTGAAGGGGGCTCCAAAAAAGCTGGGGAGGGACTTTTGAGGCTGTGAGGGAGTGGCAGGAGTGGGGGGAATGGAGCAAAGATGGAGGTGGGGAGAGTGAGGCTGGAGGTGAGGAGGAAGTTGTTGAGCAGGAGAGTGGTGAGAGGCTGGAATGGGTTGCCCAGGGAGGGGGTTGAGGCCCCATGGCTGGAGGTGTTTGAGGCCAGGCTGGCTGAGGCTGTGTGCAGCTTGCTCTAGGGTAGGGTGTCCCTGGGCATGGCAGGGGGCTTGGAACTGGCTGCTCCTTGTGGTCCCTTCCAGCCTTGACTGATTCTATAAGTGTCAATAGATACACAGATCTGGAGAGAGGGATGAAGGGAAGGATGGGTCAATGGGAGAGTGGATGGATAGAGGGGTAGATGGATAGGAGGTAGATGGCTGGAGAGAGGGATGGAGGGGTGGATGGAGAGAGTGGTGCATGGAGGGAGGGAGAGGTGGATGGAAGGAAGGGTGCATGGAGGGAGGGGTGGATGGAGGGAGGGAGGGGTGGATGGGGGAGGGGTGGATGGGGGGAGGGGACATACGGACAGACAAGTGGACACTAAGTGGTCTGGTTGATCAGGTAGGGCTGGGTGCTAGGTTGGACTGGATGATCTTTGGGGTCTCTTCCCACTGCTTTATTCTGTGGTGAAACAAAGCCCCAAGTAAAGCCACATTCAACAGAGAGAAGAGCTAAATGCAGGTTCCACCAATGCCAGCAGCAGTGAGCCTCTGGCACGGAGCTGCAGGTCACACCCAGTGGTACCTGAGCAGAGGAGGAGGATGACATTAAAACTAAGAAGGCTCTTTCAGATGAAGTAGATCAAGCTCTCAGGAGGTGACCCTGAAAACGTTCCCTGCTAGCCCTCAGTGACATGCAGGTGCTGGTGGCAGCGTGTGACAGGGCCTGAAGTTGCTTTATCTTTGCAGAAGGCTTCCCTGGCTCACCCAGAAGTGATGCTGATAAAGGCAGGCAGGGAAGCCTCTCACTTTTATTGCTCTATTTAGATGTATTTGCCTGCCTATTAAAAGGAACCAACCCTACCTAGGTAATAGGCTCCAGAAAGGGATGGGGTGGGGGGGGGGAGAAAAAGATGTCCCATTAATGAGGAACCAATAGAGACTTTTCAAAGCTCCTGACAGGGCTAAAGCCATAAATTCTCTGAATTAACTGGAGTGGAGTTATGGATGCAGAGTAGGAACTCAGCCAGGAATGAATTAGAAGAATTCAGCCTCAGATTCATCAATGTCCTGGTGAATATTTTAACCTCTCAGAGGGGCAGAAATGATGAGGCAGAGAAGTGAGCTGACAGCATTAACAAGGTTGTTCACCACCCTTGGTGCTCCTTATTGGCAAGGAGGCTGCCGAGAGGTGGAAGAGCTCAGTAAGTGCTGCAGCTCCAACCAGGAGCCTCTGGTGGCTGCCTGCAGTGAGCCCTGTCCTGCAGCAAGTGCTGCTCACTCACACCTCACTCTTGCCTGGAAGAGAGGAGCCCTGGGGCTGCTTTGTTCAGAGCCCAGGGGAGAAAGAGAAGGAGGAACATGTGGATGTGTCAGACTGCCCAGAGTCTTCTCCTGTTTGTGTGCACCCAAGGTGAGAACAGGCAGAGGCAGATGTACAGCAGCAGCACAACACACTTCTAGAATCACAGAGACCTTTAAGATCACCAAGTCCAACCATGCTCTGACTCTGCCAAGGCTGGTGCCAAACCATGTCCCTCAGCACCACATCTCTGTGGCTCTTACACACCCCCAGGGGTGGGGATCCCACCACCTCCCTGGGCAGCCTGTGCCAGGCTTTGAGAACCCCTTCAGTGAGGAAGTTTCTTCTAATGTCCAACCTGAACATCCCCTGCTAGAGCTTGAGGTCATTTCCTCTCATCCTGTCACTTGCTACTTGGAAGGAGATCCCAACCCCCACACCTCATTCCAGCCTCCTTTCAGGGAGCTCATAGAATCAAAGAGTGGTTTAGGTAGGAAGGGACCTCAAAGCTCAGCCAGTTCCACCCCCCCACCGGAGGCAGGGACAGCTCCCACTAGTACAGGTCAAGCTGTAGGGAGCAATGAGGTCTCAGGCTTCTCCAGCATGAACAACCCCAGGTCCTTAAGCTGCTCCTTCTCATCCCTGTTCTCCAGAGCCTTCACCAGCTTTGTTGCCTTTCTCTGACCCCCTCCAGCTCCTCAGTGTCCTTGGAGTGAGGATCTTGGCTCTACACACACAGAGCTGCTACCTGGCACTCAGACAACTGAGTGTGTGCCTGGGCTGAAGAGCTGCAGAGACCAATTCAGTGCTTGTTTCCTCTGCTCAGTTTCAGACATCTCCTCTCAATTCTATCACCTGATACCAGGGGAGAAGACACCAACCCCCACCTGGCTCCAACCTCCTTGCAGGGACCTGTAGAGAGCAATGAGGTCTCCTCTCAGCCTCCTGTTCTCCAGACTAAGCAACCTCAGTTCCCTTGGCTGCTCCTCACCAGCCCTGCTCTCCAGATGCTTCATTTCCCACCAGCACCTCAATGTCTTTTCCTTATTAAGAGGAAGGAAAACACTTTGCTGGGAAAGTTGGAAGCTTTTTGGTCACAGTCCAAGCCAGTCAATCATCCCAGCTCAGAAAGTGTTTGACTTCATTTGTGAAATGGTGCTTTGGGCTGGGGGACTGAAATGTTCCATTCCAATTTTTCATCATGATAAATGACCTTCCCCCATTGGTCCTTGCATTTCATTTCAGTGCAGACCTCTGGTGAAACAGCCAGTTTTGGGCAAGGTCTTAACTCATCTGTGCTAAAAATCACAGGATCATAGAGTCATAGGATGGGTTAGGTTGGAAGGGACCTCAAAGCTCAGCCAGTTCCAACCTCCCTGCCATAGGCAGGGACAGCTCCCACTAGAACAGGTTGCTCAAAGCCTCATCCAGCCTGGTCCTGAGCACCTCCCTGGCAAACCTCTGCCAGCCTCTCACCACCCTCAACCTCTGCCACTCTCTCACCACCCTCACTGCAAACAACTTCTTCCTAACATCCACTTTCAATCTCCCCTCTCACACTCCAAACCCATTCCTTCTCCTCCTGCCATTCCCACACCTTCTCAATAGTCCCTCCCCAGCCCTCCTGCAGCCCCCTGCAGATCCTGCAAGGCCACTCCAAGGGCTCCTGGAAGCCTTCTCCTCTGCAGGCTGCACAGCCCCAACTCTCTCAGCCTGTGCTGAGAGCAGAGCTGCTGCAGCCCTCTCAGCATCTTGGTGGCCTCCTCTGGACTGGCTCCCACAAGATGACTCAAGTTTGAAGGCAATCCCTTGTCATGGGCAGGGACAGACTACTCTAGATGAGGCTGGCCAGAGCCAAGCTTCATCTCAGCTTAGATCCAGTGACAGCTCTCTCCTGAGACTGTTGCAAATCTTTACAGGTTAGAGGGCTACAAATACAGACAGAAAAAGCAAACATGGACAGGGATGTACTTGAGAGTGTCCAAGGGAGGGCTGCAAGGATGCTGAAGGGACTGGAGTACTGCCTGCTGAGGAGAGGCTGAGAGCCCTGGGGCTGCTTAGTCTGAAAAGGAGAAGGCTGAGAGGGGATCTGAGCAATGTCTATAAACATCTGAGGGCTGTGGGTCAGGAAGGAAGGGACAGGGACAGCCTCTGCTCTCTTGTGCCCTGGGATAGGACAGTGAGCAAGGGATGGAAACTGCAGCACAGAAGTTGCACTTCAACATGAGAAAGAACTTCTTGACTAGAAGGGTCCCAGAGCCCTGGCACAGGCTGCCCAGAGAGGTTGTGGAGTCTCCTTCTCTGGAGCCTTTTCAGCCCTACCTGGATGTGCTCCTGTGCAACCTGCACTGGATTCTCTTGCCCTTCTCTGGCAGGGGGATTGGACTGGAAGATCACCAGAGGTCCCTTCCAACCTTTAACATCTGTGACACTCACAGCCACATCTGCAGAGCTTTTGATCAGCTCTATTAAACACTTCAGCTCTAAACCATGCTGGAGTCTAACATGCAGCTCAGGAAACTCATTTCTGAGAGCAAAAAGAGGAGCAAGTGTTACTGACAGGCTCATCTGCTCTGACATGAGGGGTGGAGTTCAGCTATACCCTTTACTTTTTCACCCAGAATCATGGTATCAATAAGATTGGAAACACCTCTAAGCTCATCAGGTCCAACCATCCAAACAGCACCTGGTGCCTGGGGACATAGTTTAGTGTTGAGCCTTCAGGGCTGGGTTGAGGGTTGGACTGGATGACCTTTGGGGTCTCTTCCAATCAGATGCATCCATAGAATGGAATCATAGAATGGTTTAGGTTGGAAGGGACCTCAGAGATCATAGAATTGTAGAATCATAGAATCAAGCAGGTTGGAAGAGAGCTCCAAGCTCAGCCAGTCCAGCCTAGCACCCAGCCCTGCCCAACCAACCAGACCATGGCACTCAGTGCCCCAGCCAGCCTTGGCTGCAACACCTCCAGCCACAGCCACTCCACCACCTCCCTGGGCAGCCCATTCCAATGCCAATCACTCTCTCTGCCAACAACTTCCTAACAACATCCAGCCTCAACCTGCCCTGCCACAGCTTCAGCCTGGGTCCCCTTCTTCTGTCCCTGGCTGCCTGGCAGCAGAGCCCAACCCCACCTGGCTACAGCCTCCCTGCAGGCAGCTGCAGGCAGCAATCAGCTCTGCCCTGAGCCTCCTCTGCTGCAGGCTGCACCCCCCCAGCTCCCTCAGCCTCTCCTCACAGGGCTGTGCTCCAGGCCCCTCCCCAGCCTTGCTGCCTTTCTCTCAACACCTTCCAGCACCTCAACATCTCTCTGCAACTGAGAGGCTCAGAACTCCTCCAGGGGCAGCAACTCCACCACCTCCCTGGGCAGCCCATTCCAATGCCAATCACTCTCTCTGGGAAGCTCATCCTGTTCCAACCCCCTGTCACAGGCAGGGACCTCTCCCACTAGAACAGATTGCTCAAGGTCTCATCCAACCTAGCCTTGAACACCTCCAGGGAAGGAGCAGCCACAATATCATAACCTGTGATAATAACATTTGGAGCTTTATTTTCCCCTCCCCATTCTAATCAATCCTTCAGCTTTTGTGCCCAGGAGCTGCCTGCTCTCTGGTAGATCCAACACCTTTAAGATAAGGCACTGTTAATGTCAGTAATGATGCATCTGTTGGCTCTTTTGCTCCAGGACCCAGTTTTATCTACCTGCTTCCTTGCTCCAAAGAATTATCTCTCAAACACCCTCCAATGGGTTATGGTTTGTGTCTGCTTTTGATAATGCTGACAATGACAGACAGTGCAGTTCCTTCCACCGCCTTCAAACGCAGACTTACGAGAGCTGGCACCAGGCATCTGCCCGAGCATATGACTTGTCAGAGCCTCACTGCAGGAGCAACAAATTGTTTCTCATTGATTTCAAGCTCCTTCCCCAGCTGGGGATTGCAAAGTGGAGGAGGATGTAGCTAGAAAAGCTGTTCCTGAGCTTCTAAAGGGCGATTAGCGCTGGGTGGCCAGATCCCGCGGAGCGAAGGCGCATTAGGCTGTCTCAGGAGTAAAAGAGAGAGCAGAGCCTGGAGACAAGGACTGGGATAGGTTAGAAATTGTTGTGCCTGGCTGTGTTTAGTGACAGGCATAAACAAACAGGCCCCTGAGTCTCCCAGAGAATCACAGAAGCATTCCAGTTGGCAAAGTCCCTCGCGAGCGCCAAGCCCAAGCCATAGCACAGTCCATAAGACAAGAGGCAACTTCTTTCCTGGAGAAGAGAAGGCTGAGAGGGGATTGAATCAATGTCTGTAACTATCTGAGGGCTGGGGGTCAGCAGGGGGGGGCAGGCTCTGCTCACTGCTCCCTGGGACAGGACAAGCAGCAGTGGATGGAAGCTGCAGCACAGGAGGTTCCAGCTCAACACAAGGGGCAACTTCTTGCCTAGAAGGGTCTCAGAGCCTGGCACAGGCTGCCCAGAGAGGTTGTGGAGTCTCCTTCTGTGGAGCCTTCCCAGGCCTGTCTGGATGTGTTCCTGTGTGCCCTGAGCTGGATTGTGTGGTGCTGCTCTGGCAGGGGGGTCAGACTGGGTGACCTCTTTGGGTCTCTTCCAACCCCTGACATCTGTGAGCCAGTGACTGCCTGCTTTGCAAAGGTCACCCTTAAACCATAGCCCCAAGCACCACATCCAAGCCACTTCTAAACACATTGAGGGTTTGGTGACTCCAGAACCTCCCTGGGCAGCTCATTCCAGTGCCTGAAAAGATGTTCCCTTATGTCCAGTCTGAACCTACCCAGTGGCAGCTTGAGGCCATTCCCTCTTGTTCTGTCACTGCTTGCCTGTGAGCAGAGACTAGCACCAACCTCTCCACAACCTCCTTTCAGATAGCTGTAGACAGCAATGAGGTCTGCCCTCAGCCTCCTCTTTCTCACACTGACCATTCCCAGCTCCCTCATTTGCTCTGCACAAGATTTATTCTCCAGGTCCTTCCCAGCTTCTTTGCCCTCTCTGCACTCACTCCAGCCCCTCCATCAATCAGGACACTGCCTGACAGACTGGGAGGGTTCAGGGTATTTTTAACAGCACAGTTTAGGGTCCATTCACTTGGAATTTGGTTTCTGGCCACGTGCAAGGCATAGAGCTCAGATTCATAGACTGGATTCATACACTGGGGAGGTTCAGGCTGGATGTTAGGAGGAAGTTCCTGGCAGAGAGAGTGATTGGCATTGGAATGGGCTGCCCAGGGAGGTGGTGGAGTGGCTGTGGCTGGAGGTGTTGCAGCCAAGCCTGGCTGGGGCACTCAGTGCCATGGTCTGGTTGGTTGGGCAGGGCTGGGTGCTAGGTTGGACTGGGGGAGCTTGGAGCTCTCTTCCAACCTGCTTGCTTCTATGATTCTATGATTTGGGTTGGAAGGGATATTAAAGATGACCTAGTTCAATCCTACTGCCCCATGGGGAGTTGTGGAGTCTCCCTCTCACAGACATCTCTGCCTGGATGTGTTCCTGAGTGATCTGCTCCAGGTGCTGCTGCCCTGGCAGGTGGGTTGGACTGGCTGAGCTTTGGAGGTCCCTTCCAGCCCCTGACATTCTCTGGTTCCTGGGCCATCCACAGCAGGATTCCTTCCTCTTTCCCATGCATGTCACCTCCAAAGGCACATCAGCTCAGCTGAGGAGAATGCAGAAGTGTCCTGGTTTGTTTCATCACCCTTGGCAGAAAAGATGAATACTTGGCAAAGTTGCCAGCTGCTGGGGACATGCTGCACCTCTAGGCCACATTAGAAGGCAGCTGTTGGCTACCTCATTGCACAGTTAGGGGGAGAAAGGCAGAATGTAAGCTTCACTTGTAAGCTAGCAGGGGTCACTGGGAGCTTCTGGTGCTTTGGTGGGTGCTGAGGCTGTGGGAAATTGTCTTTGGAGAGAAGTTAGTTCAAATCACATCTTGGGTTGCACCCAAAGATGCTTTTCCAGCAGATCCAGAGAGGTGATTCTGCCACTTTGTTCTGCTCTGGGGAGACCTCACTTGGAGTGCTGCATCCAGCTCTGGAGCCCTCAATAGAGGAAGGACATGAAGCTGATGGAGCAGGTCTAGAGGAAGCCATGGAAATGATCAGGGGGTTGGAGCAGCTCTGCTATGGGCACAGGCTGAGGGAGCTGAGGGTGTTCAGCCTCGAGCAGAGAAGGCTTCAGGGAAGCCTAATAGCAGCCTGCCAGAACCTGAAGGGAGCTACAAGCAGGCTGCAGAGGGACAGGATGAGGGCAGTGCCTTCAAACTAGAGCAGAGAAGACTGAGATTGGATGTTAGGAATAAGTTCTGCACCATCAGGGTGGTGAAACAAGTTGCCCAGGGAGATGGTTGAGCCCTCATCTCTGGAGATATCAGAGGTGAGGCTCAACAGGGCTCTGAGCAACCTGATCTAGTGGAAGATGTCCCTGCTGAGTGCAGAGAAGGATTGGACCTTTGGAGGTCCTCTCCAACCCAGACCATTCTATGGTTTTTCACAAGGTCTTTTAGTCACAGATGGATGGAACTAAGAGAACAGCTGGAAAAGAGAGCAGCTCCTTTCCCTAGGAGCCTGCCAGAGCTGCTGCTCTTTCTCTGGTGGCTCCAATGCAAAGCTGAGTACTGTCAGTTCTCTCTCTACTCCTTAGGTCTGGAAGAGAACACACTTGAACAAAACCTTCAGAGAACAACTGCTCAGACAGGTTGGGTTGTTCTGGGTTTGTTTTCTTTTCCAAAGCTGCCCAGCCCCAAATCTTTACAACCAGGCTGCCCTGAAAGAAGGAGGATGGATGGAGGAAATGATTCTGAGCTAATCACACAGGGTACAGACATGGGAAAGAGCACAGTAATAAATGAGTGATGTGAGGAAGGAGATAAAGGCTCAGGGGGCAGAGGTGTGGGACTGCCTCTCAGTCCTACTTTCTCTGCTTCTTTTTCCCCTTTAGAAAAGAGGAGAAAGTGGAAATGCAAGGGGAAGGCAGGAGCAGTTCAAAGGGAAGCAAATGAAGAGAGGAAAAAAGAGAGAGGCTCTGAAATGAAGCCTTTAATTGTAAGATGCTAAAGGAGCAAAAGGGACTATGAAGTGAGACAAGTCCATTTTTCCCCACTGAAAGCCTGCCCAGTGCTGGTCTCCAGGGTAGAGGCAGCAATGCTGCTTCCCATCTCCTGTGACAAACACCCAGCACAGACCTCTGCTGCACCCAGGACCTGCTGAGAAGTGCAACTCCCAAGGGCCTTGGCCACCTGGTGACTAAGCTGCTGTGTAGCCTCCAGCTCATCCCAGACTCCTGCCCAGGCATCCACCTGGTTGCTGGGCTGGAAAACACCCTGGACCCTTGCTGCCAGGGAGATGCAGACTGGCTGTGAGGAGGTTGTTGAGCATGGGAGTGGTGAGAGGCTGGAATGGGTTGCCCAGGGAGGTGGTTGAGGTCCCATGGCTGGAGGTGTTTAGGGGCTGTGGGCAGCCTGCTCTAGGGTAGGGTGTCCCTGCCATGGCAGGGGGTTGGAACTAGATGATCCTTGTGGTCCCTTCCAACTCTGAGTCTATGCCAGCAGGTGGATTGTGCCACTCTTACCAGGCCAAAGCCAAGGTGGTGATCACCTTCACAGCCTGCAACCGTCTGGGAGCAAGGCACAGAGGTTCATGGATTGCACTAGGTTGGAAGGGACCCCCAAAAGCAACCTTGTGCAACTCCCCTGCAGTCAGCAAGGACATCTCCAACTAGATCAGGCTGCTCAGGGAGGGGAGTGAGAAATGAAAAGGGAAGGAGAGGAGAAAAAGGGAAAGGGAAGGAGAGGAGAAAAAGGGAAAGGGAAGGAGAGGAGAAAAAGGGAAAGGGAAGGAGAGGAGAAAAAGGGAAAGGGAAGGAGAGGAGAAAAAGGGAAAGGGAAGGAGAGGAGAAAAAGAGAAAGGGAAGGAGAGGAGAAAAAGGGGAAAGGGAAGGAGAGGAGAAAAAGAGAAAGGGAAGGAGAGGAGAAAAAGGGGAAAGGGAAGGAGAGGAGAAAAAGAGAAAGGGAAGGAGAGGAGAAAAAGGGGAAAGGGAAGGAGAGGAGAAAAAGAGAAAGGGAAGGAGAGGAGAAAAAGGGAAAGGGAAGGAGAGGAGTAAAAGGGAAAGGGAAGGAAAGGAGTAAAAGGGAAAGGGAAGGAGAGGAGAAAAAGGGAAAGGGAAGGAGAGGAGAAAAAGGGAAAGGGAAGGAGAGGAGAAAAAGGGAAAGGGAAGGAGAGGAGAAAAAGAGAAAGGGAAGGAGAGGAGAAAAAGGGGAAAGGGAAGGAGAGGAGAAAAAGAGAAAGGGAAGGAGAGGAGAAAAAGGGGAAAGGGAAGGAGAGGAGAAAAAGAGAAAGGGAAGGAGAGGAGAAAAAGGGGAAAGGGAAGGAGAGGAGAAAAAGAGAAAGGGAAGGAGAGGAGAAAAAGAGAAAGGGAAGGAGAAGATAAAAGGGAACAAAAGGAGAAAAAGGGAAGTGAAAGGAAAGGAGAAAAAGAGAAAGGGGAGGACAGGAGAAAAAGGAAAGCTCCATCTCTGCTTGAGACAACCAGTACCAGTGCGTGTGAAAATTAATTTCCACTGAGCTGGCTCACACATAAGATAAAAATGCTTCAGGGCTCTGCTGCAGCCCTGGCAGACTGACATCAAAGAACTAACTTCTGTACCCAGACACTCATAGGACTGTAGAATTGTTTTGCTTGGATCTAAGCTCGTTGAGTCCAACCTTTCCTCTAAGATCACCATGGCCATTAAACCATGTCCCAGAGTGCCATGACCAAACCTTTCCTGAGCACCTTCAGGGATGGGGACTCCACCACCTCCCTGGACAGCCTGTTCCAAACCCTGACCACTTGAGGTTGGATGAGGCCTTGAGCAACCTGGTCTAGAAGGAGGTGTCCCTGCAGAGACACCCTACACTAGAGCAGACATTGCTTTGGTGGACACTGCAGGACCACCAAAGACCACTGCAGAACACTGCAAGATCACTCTCTCAGCTTTCCCTAGCCTCACACAGAGTCTTCTTTTCTGCCCTCTTCAACTACTACTTGGAATGGGCTGCCCAGGGAGGTGGTGGAGTCACCAGGCTCAGGAGCAGTGTGGGCAGCAGGAGTCCTGCCCCTGTGCTCAGCACTGCTCAGGCCACACCTGGGGTGCTGTGTCCAGTTCTGGGCTCCTCCATTGCAGAGAGATGTTGAGGTGCTGGAAGGTGTTTGGAGAAGGGCAGCAAGGCTGGGGAGGGGCCTGGAGCACAGCCCTGTGAGGCGAGGCTGAGGGAGCTGGGGGGGTGCAGCCTGCAGCAGAGGAGGCTCAGGGCAGAGCTGATTGCTGCCTGCAGCTGCCTGCAGGGAGGCTGTAGCCAGGTGGGGTTGGGCTCTGCTGCCAGGCAGCCAGCACTGGAACAAGGGGACACAGCCTGAAGCTGTGGCAGGGCAGGTTGAGGCTGGATGTGTGGAGGAAGTTGTTGTCAGAGAGAGTGATTGGCATTGGAATGAGCTGCCTGGGATGGTGGTGGAGTCCCCATCCCTGAAGGTGTTGAGGAGGAGTCTGCATGAGGCACTTAATGCCATGGTCTAGTTGATTAGAAGGTGTTAGTTGCTAGGTTGGACTCGATGATCTCGAAGGTCTTCTCCAACCTGGTTAATTCTGTGATTCCATTCGGATATTTGGGGGCTTTAAGGGTTGGTATCTTCCTCAGAGCGAATTTTGGAGTGAATTCTCTTCCTAGTGCCTTCCTACCATCTAGTGGGGGCTCAGGGTAAAACACAGCAGCCACAGCTGAGTGGGTTTCAAGTGCCAGGTGGTGCTGTACCAGCAGGCATTAACATTTCTGCACCTCTAATTAAGCAGAGTGGGGGTGAAGGGGTGATAAATAAGCCCTTAGGTCACACAAGCCTTGGCCTGGAAAGGGGAAGCCAAAGAGTCTGAGGTTTCCTCTCATTTTGCAGGAGGAAGAGCAGAAAGTTGAAATGCAAAAGAGAACCAAACTGGAAAAGAGACACAAAGGTGAGGAGAGATCTTTGGGAAGCTGAGTGGAAGTGTTGGGTCTGGAAAAACACAGTCCCAAAGGAGCTTTTAGCTCTCAGGTTGAGCTTCACTTTTGTCCCTGTGCAACCTGCAGCCTTGCTGATGGAGCTGTGTTAATGCCAGCAGCAGCAGGGAGGTGCTCCTGGTCCCTGGACTCAGCACTCCTGAGATCACCCCTCCAGTGCTGTGTCCAGTTTGGGTCAGCACAGCCCAGGAGGACACTGAGGTGCTGGAGCAGGGGCAGAGAAGGGCAATGAGGCTGGGGAGAGCTCTGGCAAACATGGCCTGTGAGGAGCAGCTGAGGGAGCTGGGGGTGCTCAGTCTGGAGAAGAGGAGGCTGAGAGGGGACCTCATTGCCCTCTACAGCTACCTAAAAGGAGGTTGCAGTGAGGCTGGGGCTGGTCTCTGCTCCCCAGTCACTAATGCTAGCACAAGAGGCAATGGCCTCAAGCTGCATCAGGGGAGGTTTGGGTTGGCTGTTGGGAGGAAGTTCTTCCCTGAGCAGGTGCTCAGGCACTGGCACAGGCTGCCCAGGGAGGTGGTGGAGTCCCCATCCCTGGAGGTGTTCAGAGGGAGAGTGGCTGTGGTGCTTGAGGCTATGGTCTGGTGCTGAAAGCTGCTGGGCTGAAGGTTGGCCTGGCTGCTCCTGGTGCTCCTCTCCAAGCACAGCAATCCACAGTGCTGAGATGTTGTGCTGAGGGCTTTGGGTTAGCCAAGGAGCTGTCAGTGTGACACTGATGCTTGGACTCGAGGAGTTTGAAGGGCTCTGCCAAGCTAAGGACTTCTGTGATGCTGTGATTCTGTGGTACACTGCCAGAGAAGATCTGCAGCACCAGGAAACTTCACTGGGCATGGAGGAGAACGAAATGGTCCTGCCTTAAAGGCAGAGGTGGAAGCCAAAGCACAAGCAAACAGCTTGCAAGCTTTAACTCATGCACAAACCAACCCAAGGCCAGAAGAGAGAACTTCCAGATGCTGCTTCTACCACCAGATTCCATTTTCCTTTGGTTTTCCTGCTCTCTGGATGGCTGCAAAGCAATCACAGCAGCAATCTACATGATTCTCTGGTTCTCTGGTCAGGAAGGTCAGAGGAGCCAGACCTTGTCTGAAGGTTTCCATGGGGGTGTTCAGCCTGGGGAAGAGAAGACTCTGAGGGGACCTTAGAGCTGCCTGCCAATGCCTGAAGGGATCCTACAGGAAGGCTGCAGAGAGACCTTTCCTGGGGGTGTCTAGAGACAGGCCAAGGGGGAAGGGTTTGAAGCTGAGGGAGAGCAGAAGGCAGCAGAGAGACCTTTCCTGGGGGTGTCTAGAGACAGGACAAGGGGAAAGGTTTGAAGCTGAGGGAGAGCAGAAAGCAGCAGAGAGACCTTTCCTGGGGGTGTCTAGAGACAGGACAAGGGGAAAGGTTTGAAACAGAAGGCAGCAGAGAGACTATTCCTGAGAGTGTCCGGAGACAGAACAAGGGGAAAGGTTTGAAGCTGAGGGAGAGCAGAAAGCAGCAGAGAGACTTTTCCTGGGGGTGTCTAGAGACAGGACAAGGGGAAAGGTTTGAAGCTGAGGGAGAGCAGGGTTAGGCTGAAGCTAAGGAAGAAGTTCTTCGGTATGAGGGAGGTGAGACTCTGGAACAGGCTGCCCAGAGGGGTTGTGGATGCCTTCTCCTGGGGCCAGGTTGGATGAGGCTTTGAGCAACTGAGTCTACTTGAGAGGTGTCCCTGCCCATGGCAAGGAGTTTGGGGCAGCTGATCTGAGCACCCTTCCAACCTGAGCCATCCTGAGGCTGTGTTTTGGTGCTTAGAGTGATGCTTTCCAGGCAGGGCTGCACAGCTACGAACAGCAGAGGGGAAGGAGCAGATCTGATGGCAACCTTGTCAAAATACCACAACAAAGCTCTGGATATTGCCAACCTGGCTCTTTCCTACCAGGAAACTCTAATCCAGAGCTTCTGAATCAACATTTTGAAGCTTCAATCTGTCAAAATGACATCTCTCTGCAGCTAGGTGTTTCTTGTACTCAGCACAGATGATTCTTTTTTATCAGGTTGCTGCTTCCAAATCAACATTTTCCTGCATGTGTTGTGCCACAAAGGGGGTGATGTGTTGGCTTTCAAGGTAGTTAGGCAGACAAAACTCAGTGTCAAAGCAAGGGAATTCCTAGTCAGAGGAATTGAGGCTTTTTGAGGGATGGAGCCAGTCTGAGGGGAGATATTTGCTTGGGTGGTCACAGCTGCTGGGCTGGAGAAGAGGAACAAAACAAACTCTGGGTTCAGGAAGATGATGCTGGAAATTGTGTTGTCTGAAAGCAGTGGAGAAAAAGGCATTTTGCTGCTTTTAGAGGAATAACTTGAGGCAGCAGTGTGCAGAGACACCCTACACTAGAGCAGACATTGCTTTGGTGGACACTGCAGGACCACCAAAGACCACTGCAGAACACTGCAAGATCACTCTCTCAGCTTTCCCTAGCCTCACACAGAGTCTTCTTTTCTGCCCTCTTCAACTACTACTTGGAATGGGCTGCCCAGGGAGGTGGTGGAGTCACCAGGCTCAGGAGCAGTGTGGGCAGCAGGAGTCCTGCCCCTGTGCTCAGCACTGCTCAGGCCACACCTGGGGTGCTGTGTCCAGTTCTGGGCTCCTCAATCCAAGAGAGCTGTTGAGGTGCTGGAAGGTGTTGAGAGCAGGGCAGCAAGGCTGGGGAGGGGCCTGGAGCACAGCCCTGTGAGGAGAGGCTGAGGGAGCTGGGGGGGTGCAGCCTGCAGCAGAGGAGGCTGAGGGCAGAGCTGATTGCTGCCTGCAGCTGCCTGCAGGGAGGCTGTAGCCAGGTGGGGTTGGGCTCTGCTGCCAGGCAGCCAGGGCCAGAAGAAGGGGACCCAGGCTGAAGCTGTGGCAGGGCAGGTCTAGGCTGGATGTTAGGAAGAAGTTCTCCCCAGCAAGAGAGATTGGCATTGGAATGGGCTGCCCAGGGAGGTGGTGCAGTCCCCATCCCTGGAGGTGTTTAAGAGGAGTCTGGATGAGGCACTTAGTGCCAGGGCTTAGTTAATTAGAAGGTGTTAGGTTAGACTCAATATTTTCAGAGGCTTATTCCAACCTGTTTGATTCTGTGTGAATTCAGTCACAGAATCAGAGCACCTTAGAGGTTGGAAGGGACCATCCAAAGATCATCAAGTCCAATCCCCCTGCCAAAGCAGGATTACCCAGGGCAGTCCACACAGGAATGCATCCAGGTGCATTTTGCTGCAAGAGTGGTCAGGGATTGGCACAGGCTGCCCAGGGAGGTGCTGTAATCATCAGCTCTTGAAACATTCATAGTGTGTGTGGCCATGGCACTTGGGCACATGGCTTCGTGGCCAGGGTGCTGTTGGCTTGATGGTTGGAGTGGATGATCTCAGAGGGCTTCTCCAGGCCAAACCATTCTGTGGTTCTGTGATGGAGTAGAGAGGGCAGGGAGAAGGCTGGAGATGTGAAAAGCAGGGCAGACATCTCTGCTCACAACAGCCACTCCTGCTTGTCTCTCAGCTCTCCATCTCCTGGCCCAAAGGATTTCTCCAACACTTTGGTGGCTGAAGCAACATTTGGCTGAGTTGATCCAAGGCAGGCAGGAGTCTCTGGTGCCTTGGGATTTGCTAGGTGGAATCAGTTCTATGCAACTGGTGCCTTGGGATTTGCTAGGTGGAATCAGTTCTATGCAATTGGTGCCTTGGGATTTGCTAGGTGGAATCAGTTCTATGCAACTGGTGCCTTGGGATTTGCTAGGTGGAATCAGTTCTATGCAGTTGGTGCCTTGGGATTTGATAGATGGAATCAGTTCTATGCAACTGGTGCCTTGGGATTTGCTAGGTGGAATCAGTTCTATGCAACTGGTGCCTTGGGATTTCCTAGGTGGAATCAGCTCTATGCAACTGGTGCCTTGGGATTTGTTAGGTGGAATCAGTTCTATGCAATTGGTGCCTTGGGATTTGCTAGGTGGAATCAGCTCTATGCAACTGGTGCCTTGGGATTGGCTAGAAGGAATCAGTTCTATGCAATGCTTTCCACAACATATCCTGATCACAGAATCAAGCAGGTTGGAAGAGAGCTCCAAGTTCAGCCAGTGCAACCTAGCATCCAGCCCTGGCCAATCCACCAGACCATGGCACTGAGTGCTTCATTCTGTCTGTTCTTGAGCACCTCCAGCCACAGCCACTCCACCACCTCCCTGGGCAGCCCATTCCAGTGCCAATCACTCTCTCTGACAACAACTTCCTAACAACATCCAGCCTCAACCTGCCCTGCCACAGCTTCAGGCTGTGTCCCCTTGTTCCATTGCTGGCTGCCTGGCAGCAGAGCCCAACCCCACCTGGCTACAGCCTCCCCTCAGGTAGTTGTAGACACCAATGAGGTCACCATGGTCCTCAACATCACATCTCTGTGGCTTCTAAACACCTTCAGGGACAGGTATTCAACCACCTCCCTGGACAGCCTGTGCCAAACTTTAAGGACTCTTTTCTCCTCCTCTACTCTGCCCTGGTGAGACTTTTCTTGAGTGCTGCCTTCAATTTTGGGCTTCCCTTATTCTATTGCTGGTTGCCTGGCAGAAGAGCCCAACCCCACCTGGCTACAGCCTCCCTTCAGGGAGCTGCAGACAGCAATGTGCTCTGCCCTGAGCCTCCTCTGCTGCAGGCTGCACCCCCTCAGCCTCTCCTCACAGGGCTTACTGATGCTCCTGTATGGTGCCCTGGCAATGAATGGGATTTATTCAGTGCCTCAAGAAGTGTGCCATGGGGGCTGCATTCTAATCTGGCTCTCTATATGTCAAGCACACAGCTCCTGAATCAGCATTCAGCTCTCACTCCTTGCCAGGCCAGGAGCAAAGTGTGGGTTTTCAGCTTAATAAATGCAGGGAGCTGCTGTGGCTCATAGCAAGGAAAAACATGCAGGGCATTGGGGCACTTGGTTGGCACTGGGGAGGGCACAAATTGCTGCCCCAGCAGAGATGCTGCTCTTCTGGCTATGGGATAGATAAACAAGGAGGGCACAAATTGCTGCCCCAGCAGAGATGCTGCTCTTCTGGCTATAGGACAGATAAACAAGGAGGGCACAAATTGCTGCCCCAGCAGAGATGCTGCTCTTCCGGCTATAGGACAGATAAACAAGGAGGGCACAAATTGCTGCCCCAGCAGAGATGCTGCTCTTCTGGCTATAGGACAGATAAACAAGGAGGGCACAAATTGCTGCCCCAGCAGAGATGCTCTTCTGTCTATAGGATACATAAAGAAGGACTGCTCCAGCAGCAGGCCATGCAGACACACAGGGGCTTGCTGTGAGCCAGGCAGCTTGGTGCCACCAGCCACAACTTCATTTGCTATCAGGAGTGCTTTTTGCAGGGCGTGGGGCAGGGACACAGGACAGGAACAGAAGTCATGGGGCACAGAATATAGAGATGGGCAGGGACGTGGAGGAGAGGCAGAGGACAAGGGACATAGGGCAGGAGCTTGGATACAGGGCAGGGACATGAAGCACTGAAACATCTCTAAACTGAGGATGTTTTTAGGCTGGACATGGTGTGCCACCACCACAGGCTGCCAGCCCCTGGGTGATGCTGGCACCAGGCTGGGAGCCAGCAGGTGCTGGCATTTGGATGATGTCAACTGTGGACCCTTGGTGTGGAGCAGGGGGGGGGCACTCTCCTGGCACAATGGACCCCCCCAGGCCCTGATAATCAGGAGCTAATGCTTCATTGGCACATTTCTGCCTGCCTGGGGGCTGTGTGCCAAAAGGGCAGCATCACCAAACCTCCTGTGCCCTTGTCTGGCAGAGCAGCCTGGCTGGGGACACCACACTTGATGGTGACATGGTTGGTCACAACATGGCATGCAGGACAAAGCCAGCCAAGAAATGGCCAGGCAAAAGCTTTTCCCAGGGGGTTCTGGGCCTGGCCATTCAGCCACTGTTTCACTCAATGAAGCCTGTGCCTTGTCCAAGCCACCAGCAGAAAATGGGAGTCTTTCCACTGGAAACTCAGAGGCAAAGGCCCTCTTAGCATCTCCACTGCCTGGAGAAGAGAAGGCTCCAGGGAGCCCAAATAGCAGCCTGCCAGTATCTGAAGAGGGCTGCAAGGATGAAGAGAAGCTGTTTGCAAAAGCCTGAAGGGGCAGGGCAAGGGAAAACAGCTTCAAACTAGAGCAGAGCAGACTTAGATTGGATGTCAGGAACAAATCCTGCACCATGAGGGAGGTGGAACACTGCAACAGGTTGTCCAGGGAAGCAGTTGAGGTCTCATCCCTGAAGATATTCAAAGTGAGGCTCAAGAGGGCTCTGGGCAACCTGCTCAGGTTGAGGATGTCCCTGTTGAATGCAGAAGGGGTAGGACTGGATGAGCTGTGGAGGTCCCTTCCAGCTCAGACTCCTTTCAATGCCACAGGAGGTTTCTCTGTTGGGTTGGTTGGTTTTTTGGTCTATCTCTTCACCAGACCATCTCAGTTTATTGAAGGGAAAGTTTTTCTTTAGTGAGGTTCTGTGGACCCAAAGGGAATTACTCATCAACAGCAGGGAACAGAGAGAGAGAGGAAAGGAAAATCACCAATTACAGGCTGCATTTCTGGTCAGGCTCTTTCCCTCCTGAGATTTCTCAGTTCCTGGTACTGAGAGAGGCTGGGGGGGTGGTGGTGGTGATGGGAAAGGAGCCCAGAGAAGGAGTCAGCAGCACACAAGTGTGCAGTGGTTGTACTGATATCAGCTTGCATCAGCTCTGTGAAGGGATGCACAGAGTAGCTGGGAGGGATCCAGGGGTCAGATGGAAAAAAAACACAGGTTTTAAAGTCTATGGCAAAGAGACACTCAAGAGTTCAACCAAACTGCTGGTTCAGCAAAATCCAGGCAAGGAGGGAGGAAATTCACCCAGCTTTAGTTAAAATTGGGTGAAACAGGGCCACAGAATGGCTCTAGTTGGAAGGAACCCAACCTGCCCTGGTGTCCTTATCAGGGATTCTCAGGGAGATGCTCAAGTCCCCAAATCATCCTTGTGGCTCTCTGCTGGACTCTCTCCAGCAGGTCCCTGCCTCTCCTGAGCTGTAAAGCCCCAAACTGGCCACAGCATTGCAGCTGTGGTCTCAGCAGGGCAGAGCAGAGGAACAGCCCCAGCCCTGCTGGCCACACTTGCTGCCCCCCAGAGTGCCACTGCCTCTCATGGCCACAGGGGCACACTGCTGCCCACCCACAACTTGCTGCCCACCAGCACTCCAGAACCTTCCTCCGTGGAGCTGCTTTCCAGCAGGGCAGCCCCAACCTGCCCTGGGGAGTTTCATCCCAGGGCCCCTGCCAGGCACTCTCAGCCTTCCCCTCCATGCCCACCCAAGGCCTCTCAAATGCTTCACAGATTCCTTCCTGGCATTGGGACACTTCCCCAGGGAGCAGCAGGAAGCAGCTGAGCAGAGAGCAGCTCAGCCCGAGGGAGGAGGCTCAGCCAGCACCCATGGGGGAGGTCAGAGCAGGCAGCAGCTCCCTAGCCTGGCTAACTGGGGGGCCACCACCAGGCCCCCCAGCCTTTAGATCCCCTCCACCATTCACCCAGGTGTGCCATGGGGACTCACCAGTGAGGGTGGGAGCAGGATCCCTCTGCCCAGTTGGGCAAGCTTGGGCACTGCCTCTCCTGGGGCTGCTTATAAAGGGCAGTGGGCAGGGGGGGCAGAGTGGTCACACCTGGGGAGGGAGGAGACTGCAGCAGAGCTCAGGTGCTCTGGGTTTGGGGCCAAAAAGAGGGGGAATATGGTGTGGGGTGGGAAAGGGACAGAGAGCAGAGAGCCACAGAGCTGTAGAGGCTGGAAGGGACCTCCAGAGCTCATCCAGTCCAAGCCCCCTGCCAAAGCAGCATCACCCAGGGCAGTCCACACAGGAGTGCATCCAGGTGGGGTTGGGAAGTCTGCAGAGAAGGAGGCTCCAGAACCTCTCTGGGCAGCCTGCTCCAGGGCTCTGCACCCTCACTGCAAAGAAGTTTCTCCTCCTGCTGAGCTGAAACCTTCTCTGTTCCAGTTTGTAGCTGTTGCCCCTTGGCTTATTGGTGCTGAGCACCCAAAAGAGCCTGGCCCCAGGCACTGCCCCCCACCCCTCAGGTATCTGTGCACATTGCTCAGGTCTCCTCTCAGCCATCTCTTCTCCAGACTGGACAGCTCCAGAGCTCTCAGGCTCTTGTGCTCAGCTTTGGTGAGGACACATCTCGAGCACTCAATAGAAGAGAGATGTGGAGGTGCTGGAGCCAGTGCAGAGGAGGGCAAAGAAGCTGGGAAGGACCTGGAGAACAGATCTGATGAGGAGAGACTGAAGGAGCTGGTCAGTGTGAGAAAGAGGAGGTGAGGGCAGACCTCATTGCTGCCTACAGCTACCTGAAAGGAGGTTGTGGAGAGGTTGGTGCTGGGCTATGCTCACAGGTAAGCAGTGACAGAACAAGAGGGAATGGCCTCAAGCTGCCACTGGGGAGGTTCAGACTGGACATAAGGGAACATTTTTTTTGCCAGCAAGAGTGGTCAGGCACTGGGATGAGCTGCCCAGGGAGGTGCTGGAGTTACCAACCCTGGATGTGTTTAGAAGACCTTTAGCTGTGGTGCTTGGGGCTATGGTTTGGGGTGAGCCTCGCAGAGCAGGACTATGGCTTGGGATTGGTGCTCCTGAAGGGCTTTGCCAACCTGAATGTTTCTGTGGTTCTGGTTCTGTGATGTTCAGTTCTCAAGTACAGAGTAGGACCTGGCTGGGCCCTGCTGAGGTGGAGAGGAGCAGGTTCCTGTGGTGAGAGCTGCAGACACAAATGGGAGCCCCTGGATGGTGCTGTGGTTTCACAGCTGGGTTTGCTGCCTGGGGCGCAGGCTTCCATCTGTGCTTGCAGAGTTCTGGCTGGGGGGGGACAGGGGAGAAAAAGAAGGAAAAAAAAAAGAAAATAAAGAAAAGAAGGGGAAAAAAAGGAGGAAAAAAAAAGAGAGAGAAAAAAAGGGAGGAAAAAAAACAGTTAAAAAAATGATTAAGAGCTGGAAAAAGCTGCAGAGGAGGCGAGGCTGAAAGATAGCAAAGAGAACAATCTGCTTGGGGCTGAGATTTATGGATCAGGCAGCTCAGCACCTGAAGAATTCTGCTTTCTCACCTTGGAGAGCTCAGGCTGCTAGGAGGAGTTGTTGCTGGGTCACTACGTAGGACGAGCTAACAGCTGAGAGCTGCAGGCTGGAAGTGCCATGTGCTGGCACTGCCACCCTCACCTGCCACAAAGTGCTTGCCCAAACTGGAGCCTTAGGGGGGGCTGCAGGAGGGTCTCTGCTTGAGTAACTGTGCTCTGGAGCCTCCCAGCACAAGCAGGACATGGAAGTGTTGGAGCCAGTGCAGAGGAGGCCACCAAGATGCTGAGAGGGCTGCAGCAGCTCTGCTCTGAGCACAGGCTGAGAGAGTTGGGGCTGTGCAGCCTGCAGAGGAGAAGGCTTCCAGGAGAGCTTGGAGTGGCCTTGCAGGGTCTGAAGGGGGCTGCAGGAGGGCTGGGGAGGGACTATTGAGAAGGTCTGGGAATGGCAGGAGGAGGAGGAATGGGTTTGGAGTGTGAGAGGGGAGACTGAAAGTGGATGTTAGGAAGAAGTTGTTTGCAGTGAGGGTGGTGAGAGACTGGCAGAGGTTGAGGGTGGTGAGACCCTGGCACAGGTTTGCCAGGGAGGTTGTGGACTACAGAATCATGTTCAGTGGGGAGATTGAAATTGGATGTTGGGAAGAAGATCTTTGCAGTGAGGGTGGAGAGAGACTGGCCCAGGTTGGGGGTGGTGAGAGACTGGCACAGGTTGCCCAGGGAGGTTGTGGAGCACAGAAGCACTGAATCTGTTGATGTTCCAAGCCCTGACCACTCTTGCAGCACCAAAATTGTTCCTATTCTCCAACTCCTGGAACAATTTCAGGCCAGTTCCTCTCACTGGCTGCCCAGGGAGGTGGTGGAGTGGCTGTGGCTGGAGGTGTTGCAGCCAAGCCTGGCTGGGGCACTTAGTGCCATGGCCTGGTTGGTTGGCCAGGGCGGGGTGGCTAGGCTGGGCTGGCTGAGCTTGGAGCTCTCTTGCTACCTGCTTGATTCTATGATTGTATTCTACCACCTGATACCAGGGAGAAGAGACCAACCCCACCTGGCTCCCATCTTCTTGCAGGTAGCTGCAGAGAGCAATGAGGTCTCTCCTCAACCTCCTCTTCTCCACACTAAACACCCTCAGTTCTCTCAGCTGCTCCTCCCCAGCTCTGCTCTCCAGACCCTTCCCCAGCTGTAGAGCCAGGAACAAGCCTCTCCAGCAGCACCCTGGCAAAGAGAGATGCATTTCAGGGGGCAGTTTCTATCAGCAGGAGCACAGAGCTCTTTCCTGCCTCTGCTCTGCATTAAAGGTCAAGTACCCACTGCACAGAAATAGATCAATTATTGGACCCTCCCTGAGGGCTGCTGGAAGAGCAAACAGTGCTCAGCAAGCATCAGGCTGTGTGGGTGCTGGGCATCACTGCCTGCTGGCAGCACAGGGCAGTTGGTACAGAGCAGACTGCTGGGCTCTGCAGCCCCAGGGGCAGAAGAAGTCTCCAATTCAGGAGCCTCTGGATATATCTGAGCTGAGAAAATATGTCCCTACCTTGTCTCCATCACATGGTAGGTGCTGGAATGCTCTTGACTGATGGATTTTTCTCTCTCCAGGCAGCAGCCACAGATTGAATCATGGACTCATAGAACCAAGCAGGTTGGAAGAGAGCTCCAGGCTCAGCCAGTCCAACCTAGCACCCAGCCCTGGCCAATCAACCAGACCATGGCACTAAGTGCCCCAGCCAGGATTGGCTTCAACACCCCCAGGGATGGTGACTCCACCATCAAAGATCACATTGGGTGCTTCTGTGCTCCACAACCTCCCTGGAGGTGTTCAGGACCAGCTTGGATGAGGCCTTGAGCGACCTGTTCTAGTGGGAGCTGTCCCTGCCTATGGCAGGAGGTTGGAGCTGGCTGAGCTTTGAGGTCCCTCCCAACCTAAACCATTCTATGATTCTCTATTTTTCCAGTGCAACTCAGACAGTAGATCTCCCTCCTGCTGCTGAGTCCTGCCCCTCTGCTCTGGATCTCCACAGCACTGACAGCTCAGCTCCTGAGTCAATCAATGGCTGCAGCCCTCTGATCAGTGTCTGCATGTCAGGGGCTGATCAGTTGTCAGCAGTTCTGCACAGCAGGTAAGACAGGAAGACAGAGGAGTGCTGCTGAGCTTATCAGACTCTCAGATCACAGCTGATGAACTTGGGGGGAGGAGGGGGATCAGCCTCCTAAGGCAGTGAATAATTCACACCAGACTGAAAGGAGACCTGAGCTGCTCTTAACTTTTCCAACCAACTAACTGTGGGCCTCTTTAATGTGCAACTGCTCCTGCATCTTCAGGAGGTAGTCAAAGCAAAAGGACTTGAGTCTGTTTTCCATTCCCCTCCCTTTCTCCATCCATCCATCCACCCATCCATCTATCCATCCATCCATCTATCCATCCATCTACCCATCCATCTATCCATCCATCCATCCACCCATCCATCCATCTATCCATCCATCCACCCATCCATCTATCCATCCATCCATCCACCCATCCATCCATCTATCCATCCACCCATCCATCCATCTATCCATCCATCCACCCATCCATCTATCCATCCATCCATCCACCCATCCATCCATCTATCCATCCATCTATCCACCCAACCATCCATCCACCCATCCATCCACTTATTCACCCACCCATCCATCCATCCACCCACCCATCCATCCATCCACCTATCCATCCACCTAATCAACCATCCACCCATCTATCCATCCATCCACTTATCCACCCAACCATCCATCCACTTAATTAACCATCCATCCATCCATCCACCCATCCATCCAACCACCTATCCATCCATACATCCATCCATCCATCCACTTAACCATCCATCTATCCATCCATCCATCCATCCACCTAATCAACCACCCACCCACCCACCCATCCATCTCTCTTTCCCACCCATCTCAGCCAGAGTCTAATCTCAGAGTCAGTGGAGGGAGACAGATAAATTACTTAATTCAGGCATTTTGGTGTGAAGCAAATCTTGCCATCAAAGTGCCTACTTCTCTGTTGCCCATGAGAAGGCTGAAAGGTTTCATCACTTCCTTTCCTCTCCCCTAAAAGAAACTTCTTTTTTATATTTCTTTTTTTTTGGTAGTTCAAACACTGAGGCAGGAGAAGCTGAACTGAGCCAGGCAGTGAACACAGGAGGGCATCTTCTAAGCTCAGAGCTGAGCTCTCTGCATCATAGAATCATAGAACGAAGCAGGTTGGAAGAGAGCTCCAAGCTCAGCCAGCCCAACCTAGCACCCAGCCCTGCCCAACCAACCAGACCATGGCACTAAGTGCCCCAGCCAGGCTTGGCTGCAACACCTCCAGCCACAGCCACTCCACCACCTCCCTGGGCAGCCCATTCCAATGCCAATCACTCTCTCTGACAACAACTTCCTAACAACATCCAGCCTAGACCTGCCCTGCCACAGCTTCAGCCTGGGTCCCCTGCTTCTGTTGCTGGCTGCCTGGCAGCAGAGCCCAACCCCACCTGGCTACAGCCTCCCTGCAGGCAGCTGCAGGCAGCAATCAGCTCTGCCCTGAGCCTCCTCTGCTGCAGGCTGCACCCCCCCAGCTCCCTCAGCCTCTCCTCACAGGGCTGTGCTCCAGGCCCCTCCCCAGCCTTGCTGCCCTTCTCTCAACACCTTCCAGCACCTCAACAGCTCTGCAATGGAGGAGCCCAGAGCTGGACACAGCACTCCAGGGGTGGCCGGAGCAGTGCTGAGCACAGGAGCACAAGAACCTCCCTTGTCCTGCTGCCCACACTCTTTAGCCAGCCCAGGGCAGAGCCTAGAGACCTGCAGGAGACAATCACTGGAGCCTTTCTTCAAGGACATGGTGCAGCCCTGACTGAGACAACAGCAGTCTAGGAGCTGCAGCTTCTTAGGTCCTACTAACAGTGACACAGAGATGCAGAGCTGCATCTCCACATCGGAAGGGGACCAACAGGAAGGCTGTGGAGGAACTCTTTAGAAAGCTCTGCAAGGATAGGTCAAGGAGCAGTGGTTTGAAGCTGGAGCAGGGCAGGTTTAGGTTGGACTTCAGGAGGAAGTTCTGCACAGTGAGGATGGTGGAACACTGGAACAGGCTTTCCAGGGATGTGGTTGAGGAGGAGACATTCAAGATCAGACTTGATGTGGCCCTGGGCAGCCTGATCTAGTTGGAGGTGTCCCTGCTGGCTGCAAGGGGGGTTGGACAAGAAGACCTTTGAGGGTCCCTTCCAACTCAGTACTATCTGAGAATCCTGAGAGGCAAAGAAAACAAGGGCAAGAAGCCATCAGGCTGCAGTGAGACATCTCAGTGGTGCCTGAATCCCCTCCCATGGAGTGCAGCCCTGTGACCTCAGAGCACTCAGTGCCTTTGGCTCCCATTTCCCTCCAGCTCCATCAGGGGAAGGATGGGATGTATCTCAGTGAGAGTTGGTGTCTGCCAGCTCAGCTTAGATCAGCTTTGATTCTCATCAAGCCTGCCTGCAGACTAGAGCAGCCTGCCAGCACGACAGTGCTCCAGCTGGAGACTCTGCTGCTGACACAAGAAGCCTCATCCAAACAGAACCAGCAGGAAGGCCAAGTGTTCCCAGCAGGCAGATTCCCTGCCTCTTGCTGCAGTGTGCAAGGGGAATAACATCCCACACCAGGCATGAGGGTCACCACTGGTCAGGAGATGCTCAGTTGTGCACCCTGTGCCTGGCAGTGTGTGTGGCACTGGATGGCTTCGCTGCTGTGGGTGCCTCCACTCAGTGGAAACAGCCTAAAGGGCAAGGAGGGAGTGCAGAGGCAAGAAAGGGAATGCTGCATGGGAATGTCTGAGTAGTTTGGCTGTTGCAGAGACCAGGCACAGCTCTGTGACCAGACAAACCTGGCACTGGTGCCCAGTTTGCCCCAGCGTTTGCAGCTGCTAGGTCTTCAGCCTCTAGATGCAGATGAGTGCCTGGAGCCCAAATCCTTCAGTTCCAGCAGTTTTGTCTCCAGGTAGCTTTTTTTTCTTCATCTGCTTTCCCTTTGCCTGCTCCAAACCAGCTGCAGAGGGATGCAGCTCAGCAGTTCTCTGGCTAACCCTAGATGGTG
Organism: Pogoniulus pusillus; assembly: GCF_015220805.1. Classification (NCBI taxonomy): domain Eukaryota; kingdom Metazoa; phylum Chordata; class Aves; order Piciformes; family Lybiidae; genus Pogoniulus; species Pogoniulus pusillus. Next base: position 5,121,504 of record NC_087303.1, on the reverse strand, counting down.
CAATTTAGCCTCAAGAGAAGGGACATTGATTGGTAGAACTGGAAGGGTTTCCTTGCCAGTCAGGCAGGACCTGTGAAAGGGTGGTGGCAGGAACATACTGGGCAGGCCAGGTGCAAGAAGTCATGGTACAGTCGGTAGGTGAGCCAGGAAGGAGGTTGGAGTGAGGCTGGTGTTGGTCTCTTCTCACAAGGAACTGGAATCACAGCATCACAGCATGGCAGGGCTGGGAGGGAGCTCCAAAGTTCAGCCAGTCCAAGCCCCATGCCAGAGCAGCAGCACCTGGAGCAGGTCACACAGGAAGGCATCCAGGTGGGTTTGGAATATCTGCAGGGAGGGAGACTCCACAGCCCCCCTGGGCAGCCTGTGCCAGGCTCTGCCACCCTCACAGGGGGAAAATTCCTCCTCATGTTTCCATGGCACTTCCTTTCCATGGCACTTCCTCTGCCTCAGCTTCCACCACTGCCTCTTGTGCTGGCATTGGCATCCCCCAGCAGAGCCTGGCTCCAGCTCCTGCCACTCACCTGCACATCTTTACCAACACTGCTGAGGTCACCTCTCAGTCTCCTCCTCTCCCAGCTCCCAGCCCCAGCTCCCTCAAGCTCTGCTCCTCCCAGAGCTGTTCCATTCCCTTCAGCATCTCTGTGGCTCTGTGCTGGACTCTCTCTCTATGTCCCTCTTGAACTGGGGGCCCAGAACTGGACACAGTACTCCAGATGTGGCCTCAGCAGGGCAGAGCAGAGGGGCAGGAGAACCTCTCTCAGCCTACTCACCACAGCACTTCTAACCCACCCCAGGCTGGCATTGCCCCTCCTGCCCACCAGAGCACATTGCTGGCTCATGCTCAGCCTCCCACCCACCAGGACCCCTAAATCCTTTTCCCTTTCACTGCCTCCCAGCAGATCAGTCCCCAGCCTATACTGCTCCCTGGGGTTATTCTTTCCCAGGTGCCAGACTCTGCACTTGCCTTTGTTCAATGTCATTAAAGTAGCAGCAGGATGAGAGGAAATGTGTTGAAGTTGTGCCAGGGGAGGGTTAGATTGGGCATGAGGAAACACTGCTTCACTGAGAGCATGGTGAGGGATTGGAACAGGCTGCCCAGGGAGATGATGGAGTCTCCATCCCTGCAGGTGTTCAAGAAGCTGTGGATGTGGCACTTCAGGACACGGAGCAGTGGTGACAGCAGCTGGCTTATGGTTGGACTCAATCATCTGACACATCTTATCCAGCCTTAGTGATTCTATGTCCCAAGAGAGCCAATGGCATCCTGGCCTGTATCAGGAGCAGTGTGGCCAACAGTAGGACAAGAGAGGTTATTCTGCCCCTGTGCTCAGCACTGCTCAGGCCACACCTTGAGTGCTGTGTCCACTTCTGGGCTCCTCAATCCAAGAGAGATGTTGAGGTGCTGGAAGGTGTCCAGAGAAGGGCAACAAAGCTGGTGAGGGGCCTGGAACACAAATCCTATGAGGAGAGGCTGAGGGAGCTGGGGGTGTGCAGCCTGGAGAAGAGGAGGCTCAGGGCAGAGCTCATTGCTGTCTACAGCTACCTGAAGGGAGGCTGTAGCCAGGTGGGGTTGGGCTCTGCTGCCAGGCAGCCAGCAACAGAACAAGGGGACACAGCCTCAAGTTGTGCCAGGGGAGGTCTAGGCTGGATGTTAGGAGGAAGTTCCTGGCAGAGAGAGTGATTGGCATTGGAATGGGCTGCCCAGGGAGGTGGAGGCACCGTGCCTGAAGGTGTTCAAGCAAAGCCTGGATGAGGCACTCAGTGCCATGGTCTGGTTGACTGGATAGGGCTGGGGGATAGGTTGGACTGGATGAGCTTGGAGGTCTCTTCCAGCCTGCTTGATTCTAGGATGACTCTATGATGATTCTATGTGTCATGCCTGCTGTCCCTTCTGTGTCAGGATGTGACCTGGGAGCACAGCTCCATCTGTAAAGCTGGTACCAACTGTTGGTGCTACACTGTTGTCACTCCAGCAGCCGAGGACCTGACCTTGGATGGTGCAGAACAAGCTGCACAGCTCAGCTTTGCCGTGGGATGGGAATCCCCCTAAGCAGCCAAGGACTACACTTAAGGGCTGATTGGACATCCAAGCACCAAAACCTGTTGCTTGTGAGGAGCTGAGGCTGTGCCAGCAGAAATTCTTACATAAATGAGTGAGCAAAGCCCACAGAGTAAATGCACTCTCAGCATTGCAAACAGCCCTGAGAACGTGAGCATTATACAGAGTCAGAATCACCACTCCAAGAAGCCTTTCATCCTCCACACTGTGTCTCTAAAGCCCCAGCCCTGAGACCTCTCTGATGTTTATTGTGCTTATTTTGTGATTACAAAACACAAAGAGATGGAAACAAAGCAAATTTGTTCCCCTTCCCAATGGAAACAGAGCTGGAAAATCAAACCCTTACCCCAGCTCATCTTGCTTGGGTTCCTTAGGGGTTCATTCACAGGATGGCATCAGGGAGCTGGTGCTAAGGCCACCTCATGCCTGCTAATGCAGAAGCTCAGCAGGAGCCAGCAGTGTGTGCTTGCAGCCCTAAAGCAAACCAGAGCCTGGGCTGCAGCAGCAGAAGTGTGGTCAGCAGGGCCAGGGAGGGGATTCTCCCCCTCTGCTCTGCTCTGCTCTGCTCTGCTCTGCTCTGCTCTGCTGAGACCCCACCTGGAGTACTGCATCCAGCTCAGGAGAGCCCCTGCCATGCCCAGGGACACCCTACCCTAGAGCAGCCTGACCACAGCCTCAGCCAGCCTGGCCTCAAACACCTCCAGCCATGGGGCCTCAACCCCCTCCCTGGGCAACCCATTCCAGCCTCTCACCACTCTCCTGCTCAACAACTTCCTCCTCACCTCCAGCCTCACTCTCCCCACCTCCACTTTTGCTCCATTCCCCCCACTCCTGACACTCCCTCACAGCCTCAAAAGTCCCTCCCCAGATTTTTGTAGCCCCCTTCAGATGCTGCAAGGCCACAAGAAGGTCCCCTGGGAGCCTCCTCTGCTCCAGCCTGCACAGCCCCAACTCTTTCAGGCTGTGCTCACAGCAGAGCTGCTGCAGCCTCTGAGCATCCTCCTGGCCCTGCTCTGGACACTCTCCAGCATCTCCACATCCCTCTTGTCCCAGGGGCTCCAGAGCTGGATGCAGCACTCCAGGTGGGGTCTCAGCAGAGCAGAGCAGAGGAGCAGAATCCCCTCCCTGGCCCTGCTGGCCACACTGCTGCTGCTGCAGCCCAGGCTCTGCTTGGCTCTCTGGGCTGCAGGTGCACACTGCTGGCTCCTGCTGAGCTTCTCCTCCAGCAGCACCCCCAAGTCCCTCTCCTCAGGGCTGATCTCCAGCCTGGCACTGCCCAGCCTGGATTTGTGCTTGGCATTGCCTCTACCCAACTGCAGGACCTTGCCCTTGGCCATGTTGTTCAATCTTAATCACTCTCAATGCCTTTCTGCTGAGACAGGTTTGCAGTGCAGGCTGCCAGGAGCTGTAAGCCTACATTGCTCTCTCTACCGGAGACAACTTTTGGTGCTTGTTGCCATCTCTTTTGAGAAGCCATTCAGGCTGAGAGGGTCTCTTGTTTGTACAGTGGAGCAATTATGCTAAGAAGAATGAGGAAGCTGAGCTGTCTTTTACCATTAATCCTAACGACCTGGCCACAGCAGCAATTTGCCTGTGGAAATGATTAAAAGGAGGTAAAATCTTTATGGAATCCATAAAGGGAATGTTAGGCTCTCCAGATTACAAGGAGCTTGAGATGGGGGCTTAATAAAGTGATGTGTTCCTGTCAGAGCTCATCCTGGCAGAAGTGATTTCCCATAGCTCTTGTAATTAACTGTTTATTTGCTGTTAGGGGATGATTTACAGGGCTGGAGGATGGGGTGCAGTGAATGCTGTTGTAGCAGAGAGCCTGCTCACTGCTCCCTGGTGCTGGCTGTGCTGAGGCAGAGTCTATCAGAGGAGTAGGAGGATGATGCACTCTGTGCTGGCACCTCAGGTCAGTGCTAGAATTGATCTGATTTGTGCACATTGATCAGATCTCCTCTCAGCCTTCTCTTCTCCAGACTAAACAGCCTCAGGGCTCTCAGTCTGTCTTCGTAGGGAAGATGCTCAAGTCCCTCAGTCATGCTTGTGGCTCTCTGCTGGACTCACAGGATGTTAGGGGTTGGAAAGGACCCAAGGAGATCATCCAGTCCAACCCCCCTGTCTGAGCAGGACCACACAATCTAGCTCAGGGCACACAGAACACATCCAGACAGGCCTGGAAAGGCTCCACACAAGGAGACTCCACAACCTCTCTGGGCAGCCTGTGCCAGGCTCTGGGACCCTTACACTCAGGAAGGTGCCACTTGTGCTGAGCTGGAACCTCCTGTGCTGCAGCTTCCATCCACTGCTGCTTGTCCTGTGCCAGGGAGCAGTGAGCAGAGCCTGTCCCCCAATCCTGACCCCCAACCTCAGATACTAACAAACATTTATCAAATCCCCTTTCAGTCTTCTCTTTTCCAGTCTCTTACCAGCAAGGAGGTTGGAAGGACATCACAGAATCAATCAGGATGGAAGAGACCTTCAAGATCATCCAGTCCAAGCTATCACCCAGCCCTATCCAGTAAGAGACCATTTATTCCAACCCCCACTGTGCTCCAAAACCTCCCTGGAGGTGTTTAGGACCATGTTGGATGAGACCTTGAGCAACCTGTTTTAGTGGGAGGTGTCCCTGCCTATGGAAGGGTTTGGAATTGGATGATGAACTTAGAACTGCTGGAGAGAGTCCAGCACAGAGCCACAGAGATGCTGAAGGGAATGGAACAGCTCTGTTAGGAGCAGAGCCTGAGGGAGCTGGGGATGGGAGCTGGGAGAGGAGAAGACTGAGAGGTGACCTCAGCAGTGTTGATAAAGATGTGCAGGTGAGTGGCAGGAGCTGGAGCCAGGCTCTGCTGGGGGATGCCAGTGCCAGCACAAGGGGCAGTGGTGGAAGCTGAGGCAGAGGAAGTGCCATGGAAACATGAGGAGGAATTTTTCCCCTGTGAGGGTGGCAGAGCCTGGCACAGGCTGCCCAGGGGGGCTGTGGAGTCTCCCTCTCTGCAGAGATCCAAACCCTGCCTGGATGTGTTCCTGTGTGACCTGCTCCAGGTGCTGCTGCTCTGGCAGGGCTTGGACTGGCTGAGCTGTGGAGCTCCCATCCAGCCCCTGACACTCTATGATTCTGTGTTCTTTAGGGTCTCTCCCAACCCAACCCATCCTGTGGCTCCCCAAATCTATCTCTTTGTCAAGATCCCCCTGGCAATGCTCCTCCCAGCCTTCTGGAGCTGTAATAAATGCATCCCCTCTCAGAAGGCTCAGATAGTTAATGGCAATACTGAGCAGAACTGGACACAGCACAATTCCTAATGAAACCTGACTTAATTAATCCTTCCACCCTCCTCTGGCCCAGCTTGCTGGAGTTGAGGCTGGCCTGGGTTCCTCTAACATGCTTATGAACATGTCATATTTCTTGCTCTTAAGTGCATTGCCTCCCATGACATCTGCTTTTCTACTCTCCAGCAGGCTTTAGGAGGGAATTCAATTTATCTGACATGATTTATGCTCTCCTAATCCAGGTTGGCTGCTACTCATCTTCTTTCTATCTTTCATGTGCTCAACAAACAGTTAAGGTTATTTATTCAGCATTTGCCAGGCATTGAGGTCAAGCTCAAACCTCTCTCTCCTCTTGCCAGAAACAAACTCCTCCTCAAACTGCATCCCAGGTCCAGCTAACTTCTGCCTTCTGCTCCCTTCTGCCCCTCTTGTCCCACTGAAGGCTTTGCACCACACAGCTTGTCCTTGGCAGCTGGGTAAATGGAAAGCTTTGGGCTCTTCATTTAAAAGCCCTGAGGAGAGGGACTTGGGGGTGCTGGTGGGTGAGAAGCTCAATATGAGCTGTCAGTGTGCACTTGCAGCCCAGAGAGCAGCCAGAGGCTAGGCTGCAGCAGGAGCAGTGTGGGCAGCAGGGCCAGGGAGGGGATTCTGCCCCTCTGCACCCCACTGCTGGGACCACTCCTGGAGTACTGCATCCAGTTCTGGAGCCCCTGGGACAAGAGGGATGTGGAGGTGCTGGGAGGTGTCCAGAGAAGGGCCATGAGGATGAGCAGAGGATCTGGAGCACCTCTCCTATGGAGACAGACTGAGAGAGTTGAGGGTGTTCAGTCTGGAGAGGAGAAGGCTCCAAGGAGACCTTCTTGTGCCCTTCCAGGATCTACAGGGGGCTACAAGAAAGCTGGGGAGGGACTTCTGAGGCTGTCAGGGAGTGATAGGACTGGGGGGAATGGAACAAAGCTGGGAATGGGGAGAGTCAGACTGGAGGTGAGGAAGAAGCTCTTCAGCGTGAGGGTGGTGAGAGCCTGGAAGGTGTTGCCAAGGGAGGTGGTGCCAGGGTCTCACTACCCTCATGCTGAGGAACTTCTTCCTAACATCCAATCTGCATCTCCTCATTTCTAGTTTTGCTTCATTCTCCCCAGTCCTATCACCACCTGACAGCCTCAAAAGTCCCTCCCCAGCTTTCTTGTAGCCCCCTGCAGATCCTGGAAGGCCACAAGAAGGTCTCTTTGGAGCCTCCTCTGCTCCAGCCTGAACACCTTCAACTCTCTCAGTCTGTCTCCATAGCAGAGGTGCTCCAGCTCCTCTGATGCCTGCTGGTGTGAGTCATGGTGCAGCACTTCCTCACAGGCAGCATCCCAGGGAATGCCTCCTGAGCATCCTGGAGCTCCCTTGTGAAAGGGTTTCCCATGGTCTCTCCTTGCATCATTCCATCCAACCTGGGATTTCTCTCATCTCCTCTGTCCCATTTAGTGCTGCCTGGTTTGATTGTGTCCTCCCACACCCTGACCACCCCTCCAGCCCAGCTCCTCTCCTGCAGCCAACTCTCCCTTTGCTGCAAGCACAGGGAGGAAACAAGAAATCGATGCTGAGCTTACACTGTGCCCAGCTGCCTTTATTGAGCCCTCTGTTCTCTCTCTAAGGGCAGATGATCTCTGCTCATTGTCCTGCTGTCACATGAAAAATGCTCAGCCCTCTCCTCAGCTTCCTCCCCCCCTTGGCTCTGCTCCCTGAGTTCCCTGGAAGCTACCTTTACTCCACTGCTCCTCCTTCTTCCCCTTCCAATGTGATGATCATTCTCACCCCCAGCTGCTCTCCACCTTCCCCTTCACCAGTTCCCTTTCTCTGCCCCAGCTTTCTCTTGGGTTGCTTCTGCCTCACTGTGCCCCAAAGCACTTCTGGAAGCTTTTCCTTGCTTAGTTTTCTGCTCTTTCCCTTTTCTAAATCACAGAAACACAGAATTAACCAGGTGGGGAAAGACCTTCAAGATCATTGAGTCAACCTAGCACCTGACACCTTCTGATTAATTAACCCCTGTCACTAAGTGCCTCATCCAGACTCCTCTGCAACACCTCCAGGGATGGGGACTCCACCACCTCCCTGGGCAGCCCATTCCAATGCCAGTCTCTCTTGCTGGGGAGAACTTCTTCCTAACAACATCCAGCCTCAACCTGCCCTGCCACAGCTTCAGGCTGGGTCCCCTTCTTCTGGCCCTGGCTGCCTGGCAGCAGAGCCCAACCCCACCTGGCTACAGCCTCCCTGCAGGCAGCTGCAGGCAGCAATGAGCTCTGCCCTGAGCCTGCTCTGCTGCAGGCTGCACCCCCCAGCTCCCTCAGCCTCTCCTCACAGGGCTGTGCTCCAGGCCCCTCCCCAGCCTTGCTGCCCTTCTCTCAACACCTTCCAGCACCTCAGCAGCTCTCTGCAATTCAGGAGCCCAGAACTGGACACAGCACTCCAGGGGTGGCCTGAGCAGTGCTGAGCACAGGGGCACAAGAACCTCCCTTGTCCTGCTGCCCACACTGCTCCTGAGCCAGCCCAGGATGCCATTGGCTCTGCTGCCCACCTGGGCACTGCTGCCTCCTCTGCAGCTACTATCCAAATGCCTTTTAAACACCTCCAGGGATGGTGACTCCACCACCTCTCAGGGCAGCCTTTTCCAGTGCTTGATGACCTCTTTGGTGAAGATTTTTTTCCTGATATCCAACCTAAACCTCCCCTGGTGCAACAGAGCATTTCCCAGGAGGAAAGAGTGGAGGGGGTGACAGATACTCTCTCAACACCTTCCAGCACCTCAACAGCTCTCTGCTTCAGGAGCCCACAACTGGACACAGCACTCCAGGGGTGGCCTGAGCAGTGCTGAGCACAGGGGCAGAAGAACCTCCCTTGTCCTGCTGCCCACACTGCTCCTGAGCCAGCCCAGGATGTTCATGCACAAATGCTCATACAGCTTAAAACCAAACAAAGAGACTCTCATTACTACCCTCCTCACCCATCCTCTCCAATCCATTAGGGGTAAAGGAGAGTGGGAAGGGAAACAAGAAGGACCAAGGGCATGAATGGCCTCTGCAGCCCTCAGGGCTGTGCCATTACTGAAGGCAGCTGCAGAGCAGACAGAGGAGTGAAGGTCGCTGCTGCTGCTGCACGTAAGGCAGGCAGAGCCCAGGCTGCTGCAGTGCCAGGATTTATTGCTCTGGTTCACACAGGGGTGAGTGCACATCCATTTTTCAGGCTAACCCAAATATTTCACATAAATGCTGCTTCCACTTTCCATTCAGGGTTCCCTTTCTGTCATTTAACTAAACACGTCCACAGAAGGAAGGAGACAAGGAGCAGTGGCAAGAAGAAAAGCAGAAACCAGCTGATGGGATGAGACAGATAAAAATGGAAGTCAAGAACTGGCTGGAGGGCTGGGCTCAGAGAGGGGTGGTGAATGGTGCCACATCATCCAGTTGGCAGCTGGCACCAGTGGTGTGCCCCAGGGATCAGTGCTGGGCACAGTCTTGGGACCCATCTTCATTGATGATCTGGAGCAGGAAATTGAATCCATCATCAGGAAGTTTGCAGATGACACCAAGCTAGGAGCAGCTGTGGAGCTGTTGGAGAGGAACAGAGCCCTGCAGGGGGACCTGGCCAGGCTGCATGGGTGGGCAGAGGCCAAAGGGGTGAGACTGAAGAAGACCAAGGGCAGGGTTCTGCACTTTGGCCACAACAACCCCAAGCAGCACTACAGGCTGGGGCCAGAGTGGCTGAGAGCAGGCAGTCAGAGAGGGAGCTGGGGGTGTTGGTAGGGCAATGAAGATGGTGAGGGGCCTGGAGCAGAGCCCTGTGAGGAGAGGCTGAGGGAGCTGGGGGGGTGCAGCCTGCAGCAGAGGAGGCTCAGGGCAGAGCTCATTGCTGTCTGCAGCTGTCTGCAGGGAGGCTGTAGCCAGGTGGGGTTGGGCTCTGCTGCCAGGCACCCAGCATCAGAAGAAGGGGACAGAGACTGAAGCTGTGGCAGGGCAGGTTGAGGCTGGATGTTGTTAGGAAGTTGTTGTCAGAGAGAGTGATTGGCATTGGAATGGGCTGCCCAGGGAGGTGGTGGAGTGGCTGTGGCTGGAGGTGTTGAAGCCAAGCCTGGCTGGGGCACTTAGTGCCATGGTCTGGTTGGTTGGGCAGGGCTGGGTGCTAGGTTGGGCTGCAGGAGCTTGGAGCTCCCTTCCAGCCTGCTTGATTCTGTCACTGTGGAATCATAGGACCACAGAATGGTAGGGGTTGGAAGGGACCTCTGGAGATCATCCAGTCCAGCCCCCTGCCAGAGCAGGATCACCCAAGGCAGGTCACAAAGGAAAGCATCCAAATGGGTTCTGAATGTCTCCAGAGGAGACTCCACAACCCCTCTGGGCAGCCTGCTCCAGGCCTCCAGCACCCTCATAGCAAAGCAGTTTCTCCTCATGTTAAGATGGAAGTTCCTGGGTTCCAGTTTGCTTTCCTTATCCTTTGTCCTTTCACAGTGCACTACTGGTAAGAGCCTGGCCCCATCTTGCTCATCACCCTTCAGGTACTGGTAAACATTGATCAGCTTCCCTTTCAGTTGCTCTTCTCCAGGCTCAACAGCCCTAAGGCTCTCAGCCTTTCCTCATCAGATGGTCCAGTCCCTTCAGCATCCTTGTAGCCTCTGCTGGGCTCTCTCCAGTTCTCCATCCCTCTTGAACTAAGGAGCTGCCTCCTAATAGCTGAAGGCATCCTACAGGAGGGCTGCAGAGAGCCTTTTCATAAGGGTGTGTAGAGACAGGCTGAGGGGGCATGGTTTGAAGCTGAGGGAGAGCAGAGTTAGACTGGACCTGAAGAAGAACTCCAGGGTGAGGGTGGTGAGAGCCTGGAACAGGCTGCCCATGGAGGCTGTGGCTGCCTCCTCCCTGGAGGTGCTCAAGGCCAGGCTGGATGAGGCCTGGAGCAGCCAAGTCTAGCTGAGAGGTCTCCCTGCCCATGGTGGGAGGTTGGAGTAGATGATCACTGAGGACCCTTCCAACCTGAGCCATTCCAGGCTTCTATGATTCCACACCACACAGGAGCAGCTCTGTCCTCCAGTTGTCTTTGGGCTTTTATGTGCAATGCCTCTTACCTCCCAGCCATGAGCTAAGAATGCCATAGCCAACTGCTCTCTAATATATCATCCTGCTCTATCATCAAATCTGCTGATTACACAGTGAGGGAAGAAGCTTTTAATGGGGTGGCTTCATCCCAGGCAACAGATTTATTCCCAGTTCCCACTCTCACATCTGGATGAGTTAAAAATTGGAACCTCTCTACTGGAGATTAAAAGAAGCTCAAAGTCAGAATTGAAACCTGTGTTTGCTTCTCTGAAGGAGCATTGCTTGGTGAGAAGCTCCACAGGAGCCTGCAGTGTGAGTGCAGCCCAGACACAACCCTGTGCTGGGCTACAGCCAGAGCAGTGTGGGCACAGGGCAAGGGAGGGGATTCTGCCCCTTGCCTCTGCTCTCCTCACACCCCTCCTGCAGTCCTGGGGGCAGTTCTGCAGCCCCCAGCACAAGCAGGACATGGAAGTGTTGGAGGCAGTGCAGAGGAGGCCACCAAGATGCTGAGAGGGCTGCAGCAGCTCTGCTCTGAGCACAGGCTGAGAGAGTTGGGGCTGTGCAGCCTGCAGAGGAGAAGGCTTCCAGGAGAGCTTGGAGTGGCCTTGCAGGATCTGAAGGAGGCTGCAGGAGGGCTGGGGAGGGACTATTGAGAAGGTGTGGGAATGGCAGGAGGAGGAGGAATGGGTTTGGAGTGTGAGAGGGGAGATTGGAAGTGGATGTTAGGAAGAAGTTGTTTGCAGTGAGGGTGGGGAGAGATTGGCACAGGTTTGCCAGGGAGGTTGTGGAGCACAGAAGCATCCAATGTGACAAGAGGGATGTGGAGATGCTGGAGAGTGTCCAGAGCAGGGCCAGGAAGATGCTCAGAAGGCTACAGGAGCTCTGCTGGGAGGACAGGGCTGGGTGCTAGGTTGGACTGGGTGATCTGGGAGGTCTCTTCCAACCTGGTTGATTCTATGATTCTATGACAGACTGAAGGACTTGGGACTGTGTAGGCTGGAGCAGAGGAGGTTCCCAGGTGACCTTCTTGTGGCCTTGCAGGCTCTGAAGGGGGCTACAAGAAAGCTGGGGAGGGACTTTTGAGGCTGTGAGGGAGTGACAGGACCGGGGGGAAATGATTCTATGTTGATTGGACAGTGCTGGGTGCTAGGTTGGACTGGATGAGCTTGGAGCTCTCTTCCAACCTGCTTGATTTATGATTCTATGAACAAACTCCCCCCAGGCAGACACATACCAGAATATTCTGTGATAAAGTCAAATGTTTTCATCTGGGGGGGGAAAGAAAGATAATCTTCAATCCAGTAGTTTGAGTCCCCCAGATTCAACCCTTATCATCCCAACAGGCAACCCCAGACATCTCCATCTTGAATACTGTGTTCAGTTTTGGGCTCCCCAGTTGAAGAGGGACAGGGATCTGCTGGAGAGAGGCCAAAGGAGGGCTGTGAGGATGATGAGGGGACTGCAGCACTGCCTGAGGAGGAGAGGCTGAGGGCCCTGGGGCTGCTTAGTCTGCAGAAGAGAAGACTGAGAGGGGATTGAATCAATGTTCATCAATATCTGAGGGCTGGGGGTCAGGAGAGAGGGGACAGGCTCTGCTCACTGCTCCCTGGGCTAGGACAAGCAGCAATAGGTGTAAGTTGCAGCAAAAGAGGTTCCAGCTCAACACAAGGGGGAATTCTTGACTGGAAAGGTCCCAGAGCCTGGCACAGGCTGCCCAGAGAGGCTGTGGAGTCTCCTTCTGTGGAGATATTCAAAACCTGCCTGGATGTGTTCCTGTGTTCAGACAAGCAGCAGTGGATGGAAGCTGCAGCACAGGAGGTTCCAGCTCAACACAAGGGGGAACTTCTTGCCTGGAAGGATCCCAGAGCACTGACACAGGTTGTGGAGTCTCCTTCTCTGGTGCCTTTCCAGGCCTCTCTGGATGTGTCCCTCTGTGATCTGTGCTGGATTGTGTGGTCCTGCTCTGGCAGGGGGGTTGGACTCGATGATCTCCTTGGGTCCCTTCCAACCCCTAACATCCTGTGAGCCTCTGATCCTGTGATCTCTCTTGCCAGGCTCTGCAAACCACTGGGCCACAGCTTGTTGTGCCATAAAATGCATTCAGTTTGTGATTTGCAAGGCCTTATAAAGCCAATAAAACCTTTCATGTTATGGGATGGAGCCATAAAGCTATTTCAATTTACTTACTAAGCAGAAGGATAAATCTGAGGAGTTGGAGGATGTTTTTTGTGTTGATGTGAATCATTTCCAGGCAAATTAACATTGTTTTATGGGAGTTGTCAGAGGCAAGGAGAGGTCAAAGCAATCATGCTGTAAGTCTTCCTTAAGTAGAAGGGGAGGAAGGAAGGTTGCCCTTAGGGAGGTGCTTGGAGCAGCTATTTGCATGAGGCAGCACTTAGGCAACCTCCAGGTGTAACTGGAGGGACCAAGCAGGCAAAAATGGGTCAGTAAAAGATGGTTCTGGGGAGGTAAAGTGCTGAGGAGTGAGTTGCTTCCAGATTGCCACTCTTAAAAGGGGTGAGAGGAGCTCCTGGCAAGGACCAAGGTTGCACATTAGGGAGGAGTTCTTTAGCTGTGTGCAGTGCAATATTGGAACAGGTTGGCCAGAGAGGTGGTGGAAGTCCTATCCCTGGAGACATTCAAGGTCAAGCATGATGGGACCTTGAGCAACCTGAGCTTGTTGGAGATGCCTCTGCTGTTTGCAGGGTGGGGTTGGACAAGATGATGACCTTAGGGGGTCCCTCCCAATCTTAAGCACTCTGATGAAGTGCCCCAGCCAGGCTTGGCTTCAACACCTCCAGCCACAGCCACTCCACCACCTCCCTGGGCAGCCCATTCCAATGCCAATCACTCTGCCAACAACTTCCTAACAACATCCAGCCTCAACCTGCCCTGCCACAGCTTCAGCCTGGGTCCCCTTCTTCTGGCCCTGGCTGCCTGGCAGCAGAGCCCAACCCCACCTGGCTACAGCCTCCCTGCAGGCTCTGCCCTGAGCCTCCTCTGCTGCAGGCTGCACCCCCTCAGCTCCCTCAGCCTCTCCTCACAGGGCTGTGCTCCAGGCCCCTCAGTGCCATGGTCTGGTTGATTGGACAGGGCTGGGTGCCAGGTTGGACTGGATGAGCTTGGAGGTCTCTTCCCATCTGGTTGATTCCACGAGTCTATGATTCTGTGACCTGAGAAAGACCTCAGGTAGGTCATACCTATGGATTATACTTCTTGTATTTCCTTTGCTACTTAGTAATGATGGACACAACCCTGGCTTGGGCTGGAAGGGGCTTTCTGGCTTCTTTTTGTTCTCAAATAGGCTGGCTGCAAAATCTCAGAGGTCAAAGGTCTACAGGAGTAGTAAACTGCTTTACTCACAGCTGCTAGCAAGCACTAGGTTGGAAATCACAGGTCTTGGGAGGAACTCTCCCACTAAATCCCCTGTGGTAAGCCCACCAATGGCTACAGCTCATCAGAGAAACATAGAGAAGGACAGGGAAGTGCTGGAGAAGGTCCAGAGGAGGCCACAAGAATGAGCAGAGGGCTCAAGAACCTCCTCTATGGGGACAGGTTGAACATTGGAGCTGTTTGGCTTGGAGAAGAGAATCATAGAATCAAGCAGGTTGGAAGAGACCTCCAAGCTCAGCCAGCCCAACCTAGCACCCAGCCCTGCCCAGTCAACCAGACCATGGCACTAAGTGCCCCAGCCAGGCTTGGCTGCAACACCTCCAGGGATGGTGCCTCCATCACCTCCCTGGGCAGCCCATTCCAATGCCAATCACTCTCCTTAGAGCAGCCTCCCATTGCCTGAAGGGCCTCCAGGTTGGAAGGAGGCTACTCTATGACCTCCAGGTTGGACAGACCTGTGTGCACATAGCCAAGGGAATGGACACTCGGCATCTGCAGCTCTGCCTTTGGGGAAGCAATGCAAAGGGTTTAGGGGAGATAAAACATCAATCAGCTGAAATTAGAGAGCTCTCATTAGCACTCCTGCATTTATATGCACCAGACTGATCCCAGAGGCTGCTGGAGTGAACCATCACACAGGCAATGAAATGCCAACGTTGGTGCAGGAAGACAAATTAATCCCTGGGCCAAGCTAATGCAGCTCTGCTTGCAGTTAAAGTGAAATCCATGGGGTCACTTCCTCTGGTTCAGCTGATAAGCAGGAGTCATTTAATCATTTGCCTCTCTATCTGCACTGAGTCTGATTAAAAGCTCAAACCTTATGGTTGAAAGCTGAACATCCTCTGATAGGCCTGCCTGTACAAGCCACACTCATGTAGTGACAAGAGTGCAGTGGGTGAGGAGCAGGAGATGCATTTCCCTGGCACTTCTGAAGCCAAAGATGCCCAATGCCCATTGCAACAAGGGCAGCACATGGTGGAGCCTTCACAAAGTGCTCTGGAGAGTCAGGGAGCAGCCAGGGCAGAGCACTGCACAGGCAGAAAGAATCATCCTAGCATGGAATCATTCAACTGTTTGGGTTGGAAGAGACCTCCATGATCATGGAATCCAACAATCGACCCAGCCCTGCCATGGCCACTAAAACATGGCCCCAAGTGCCATGGTCACAGGGTTCTGAGATCACAGGAGCAGGCAGTGCCAACCCCCTGCCATGCCCAGGGACACCCTACCCTAGAGCAGGCTGCACACAGCCTCAGCCAGCCTGGCCTCAAACACCTCCAGCCATGGGGCCTCAACCACCTCCCTGGGCAACCCATTCCAGCCTCTCACCACTCTCCTGCTCAACAACTTCCTCCTCACCTCCAGCCTCACTCTCCCCACCTCCACCTTTGCTCCATTTCTCCCACTCCTGCCACTCCCTCACAGCCTCAAAAGTCCCTCCCCAGCTTTTTTGGAGCCCCCTTCAGATTCTGGCAGGCCACAAGAAGGTCCCCTGGGAGCCTCCTCTGCTCCAGCCTGCACAGCCCCAACTCTTTCAGGCTGTGCTCACAGCAGAGCTGCTGCAGCCTCTGAGCATCCTCCTGGCCCTGCTCTGGACACTCTCCAGCATCTCCACATCCCTCTTGTCCCACGGGCTCCAGAGCTGGATGCAGTACTCCAGGTGGGGTCCCACCAGAGCAGAGCAGAGGGGGGGAATCACCTTCTTCAACCTGCTGGCTCTGATGAGACCACAGAGGCAGGATTGATTTGGAGGCTGCTGCTGCTGCTGCTCTCTCTCATTGCCTTCAGGTAGCTACAATTAAAAGAGATGAATTCCACCCAAAGCAGCAGAGATCTGACGAAGGCAAAGACCGTGGCAAGGAAAGACAAGAATTGAGTTAAAGGATATATGACTGCAATGAGGTGGGAGAGAAAGGAAGAGGAAAATGAGAGATCAAATAGAAATAACCCCAAAATGCTTGGCTCTAAATTATTCAAGCTTCTCTCAGCTAAAACCTGAGCAGAGACAAAGAAAGCTCTGCAGTAAAGCCACTGAAATGAATAATTGCTCAGTGAGTTCAGTCTCTCAAGGAAAAATCTGCCTCCTTTTTTCTCACTGCCACTGCAGGAAGGAGGCTTTGCCACAGAGCATCACAGAATTGTTTTGGTCAGAAGAGACTTTGAAGATCCTGGAGTCCAACCTGCAACCCAACCCCTTCACTGCCACTAAACTATGTCCCCAGGTGCCATGGCCACAGGATTCTTGAGCACCTGCAGGGATGGAGACTCCAGCACCTCCCTGGGCAGCCTGTGCCTCTAGCCCTGTCCCTGCAGGCCTTTGCAAACAGTCCCTCTGCAGCCTTCTTGTAGTCCCCCTCAGGCATTGGCTCTAAGGTCTCCCTGGAGCCTTCTCCTCTCCACACTGAGCAACCCCAACCTGTCCTCATAGCAGAGGTGCTCCATCCTTGGATCATCTTTATGGTCTCCTCTGGGCCCTCTTCAGCAGGTCCATGTCGGTCCTGTGTTGAGGGCTCCAGACCTGGATGCAGTGCTCCAGGTGACGGTGGAGAAAGCTGGAGAGGTCTATGGGCCAGAGCTGAGATGGAAGTGGAGCCTGAGTCAGTCCATGGCTCTTGCATGACTGGAGAAGAGAAGGCTGAGAGGAGACCTGAGCAATGTGCACAGATACCTGAGAGGTGGGGGGCAGTGCCTGGGGCCAGGCTCTTGTGGGTGCTCAGCACCAATAAGCCAAGGGGCAACAGCTACAAACTGGAACAGAGAAGGTTTCAGCTCAGCAGGAGGAGAAACTTCTTTGCAGTGAGGGTGCAGAGCCCTGGAGCAGGCAGCCCAGAGGGGTTGTGGAGCCTCCTTCTCTGCAGGCTTTCCAACCCCACCTGGATGCACTCCTGTGTGGACTGCCCTGGGTGGTTCTGCTCTGGCAGGAGGGTTGGACTCCATCTCTGGAGGTCCCTTCCAGCCTTTAATGCTCTGTGATTCTCTGACATGCAAACCAGCACAATGCTTCAAGCCAGTTCCTGGCAGCTACCTCAGAGTGCACATCTGGGCATGGTCCTGCATTTTCACACTCCTGCCTTCCCCTTCAACATTCAATTAGCTCTCCTCTGCTCCCTGCTTCCAAAGGTGTGCCCAGTGCAGGTGGACCTGGGTTAGCTGAGCACTGGCTGAGCCTACCTCCTGCTCCTGAGCTGCAGGCTGTGTGGTGACTCCTCTTGGAAGAGCTAAACAGGAGACCCCCAGAGCTACAAACCTGTGCCACCTGCAAGGCAAAGCCCAGAGCCTCACTCTGTGGTTCCAAGCTGCTCTCCCTGTGGGTTGCCTCCTAACACAGACATGTTGGTGGCAGCTGTGAGCCCTGCCAGAAGCTGGCTGCAGCCTACTAGAAGTGACATGGTCTATTTTTAGGCACCATGAGCCTCCTAACAGGTTTTTCTCTGTAGATTGCAGCCACTTGCAGAGCCTGGGGAATCCCCAGGAGCTTTCCTTTGCTGGTGCCTTACATTTTAGCCATGAAGCCCACAAAGCAAGCCCTGATCCCTCTGCTCTGACCCCAACCTATTTGCAGGCAAGTCATCACTGCAGCTTTGGTCTCCTGTCTGGAGCCTTCCACTGCTCCAGCCCCTGGACTGCTGAATTACAGCATGGTAGGGATTGGAAGGGACCTCTGGAGATCATCCAGTCCAGCTGCCCTTCCAGAGCAGGTTGCACAGGGCAGTGTTCAGGTGTGATCTGAATGAGTCTAGAGAAGGAGGCTCCACCACCTCTCTAGGCAGCCTGCTCCAGGGCTTCCCCAGCCTCAACACAAAGAAGTTTCTCTTCATGTGCAGATGGAATTACCCATGTTCAGCTTTGTGCCCATTACCTCTTGTCCTGTTGCTGGGCACCATGGAAAAGAGCCTGACCCCATCCTCCTGGCAGCCACTTTTGATCAGCATGGAGAAGATCCCACTTCAGCTGCTGTGCTCCAGGAGAAGAGCCTGACCCCATCCTCTTGGCAGCCACCTTTGATCAGCATGGAGAAGATCCCACTTCAGCTGCTGTGCTCCAGGAGAAGAGCCTGACCCCATCCTCCTGGCAGCCACCTTTGATCAGCATGGAGAAGATCCCACTTCAGCTGCTGTGCTCCAGGAGAAGAGCCTGACCCCATCCTCCTGGCAGCCACCTTTGATCAGCATGGAGAAGATCCCACTTCAGCTGCTGTGCTCCAGGGCAAGAGCCTGACCCCATCCTCCTGGCAGCCACCTTTGGTCAGCATGGAGAAGATTCCCCCTTCAGCTTCTGTGCTCCAGGCTAAAAAGCCCCAGGACCCTCAGCCTTCTTCCTGAGAGAGATGTTTCAGTCCCCTCAGCATCTTCATTGCAGGTCTTCTGCTGCTCACCCAGAGGAGTGTTCCCTGCCAGTGCCACCAGCTGTGCCAGCAGGTTTGCTGCCACCAGGTAGCATCAGAAGGCAGCCAGCCATCAGAAAGCAGTGAAGATGCCTCTGCAACAGCCTGCAGGCTGCCTCAGGACTCTTGCCTGCCTTGGGTCTCCAGGGCAAAAGCAACAGCAAGAGCTGGGCATGTGGAGAATCAGACTTTGCAATTCCAGAGCTCCAACTTGGCAGCATGAGCAGAGAAACCCCCAGCTGGCAGATGCCCTGCTCCTGCCTGGCCTCTACAGCCTCCCTCACTGCCTACTTCTGCTTCCTGGGCTGGCCAAAGGCTTTTTCCTCTGCTCTGCCTCCCTGCCTGGCACAGAAGCCCAGCTGAAGAGGGCCCAGCAAAATGGAGCTGGGTGACCCACAGCCATTGGAGTACATGAGGCAGGTCACAAGTGGGCAGACAGAGAAAAGACAGAGCTAAAAACTCTCCTGTTCTGCTCAACCTGTAAACAAAGATAGCATTTAAGGAGGCTTTTTTTCTGTTCTTATCTGTTTTATGCCAAATGAAATCAAAAGAAGCTCTTTTCAGGTCAAACAAAGTCTGAATTCCCTTCAGAAATACCTTTTTTAGCCCATTATTATTTCCTAATTAAAGTGGAACAACTTTTAGAGGGAAGAGCTCTTTTGGACTGCAGTAATGAGGAAGCTCAGGTCATGAATATCCTCCTGCTCTTGCTGCAGAATTCATGATTCAGCCTCGTTTTTATCCCATGTGCCACAGTTTAGCCTCTTGGTCACTGTCTCCTCCTGACAGCCTGGGACTTACAAGGACCCACAGAGGCTTTCTGCTGTCTGTTTGCTCTGCTGATGGCTTCAGCTCCAAGTTTCCCTCTGCTCCATCATCTCTGGAGGCTTTTTGGGATGGGAGCTGAGGCCAGAGGGGCTGTGGTGGGTTTTGGTGCAGACCTTGGGAAGGTCTCTCTGTAAGATCATGGAATCAGTCAGGGTTGCTCCACAACCTCCCTGGAGGTATCACAGTATCACCAAGGTTGGAAGAGACCTCATAGATCATCAAGTCCAACCCTTTACCGCAGAGCTCAAGGCTGGACCATGGCACCAAGTGTTCAAGGCCAGGCTGGATGAGGCCTTGAGCAACCTGTTCTAGTGAGAGGTGTCCCTGCCTGTGGCTGGAACTGGCTGAGCTCTGAGGTCCCTTCCAACTTCAACCATCCTATGATTCCCTTGGGAAAGACTGAGGGACTTGGGGGCTTTGAGTTTGGAGAAGAGCAGCTTAGAACCATAGAATCAGGCAGGGTTGGAAGGGACCACAAGGAGCAGGCAGTGCCAACCCCCCTGCCATGCCCAGGGACACCCTACCCTAGAGCAGGCTGCACACAGCCTCAGCCAGCCTGGCCTCAAACACCTCCAGCCATGGGGCCTCAACCCCCTCCCTGGGCAACCCATTCCAGCCTCTCACCACTCTCCTGCTCAACAACTTCCTCCTCACCTCCAGCCTCACTCTCCCCACCTCCACCTTTGCTCCAGTCCCCCCACTCCTGACACTCCCTCACAGCCTCAAAAGTCCCTCCCCATCTTTTTTGGAGCCCCCTTCAGATGCTGGCAGGCCACAAGAAGGTCCCCTGGGAGCCTCCTCTGCTCCAGCCTGCACAGCCCCAACTCTTTCAGGCTGTGCTCACAGCAGAGCTGCTGCAGCCTCTGAGCATCCTCCTGGCCCTGCTCTGGACACTCTCCAGTATCTCCGCAGCCCTCTTGTGCCAGGGGCTCCAGAGCTGGATGCAGCACTCCAGGTGGGGTCTCAGCAGAGCAAAGCAGAGGAGGAGAATCACCTCCCTGGCCCTGCTGGCCACACTGCTGCTGCTGCAGCCCAGGCTCTGCATGGCTCTCTGGGCTGCAGGTGCAAGATACTCTTGAACATCTCCCTTATGAGTGAAGACTTGAGAGGATTGGAGCCTTTTGTTGTGAGGAAGAGCAGCCTGAGGGGAGGATCTCATCAGTGCTGATCAAGACTTGAGGGTGGGTGGCAGGAGGACAGAGCCAGGCTGTTGTCAGTGGTGCCCAGGCCAAGGGGTAAGTGGCACAGACCTGAACAAATGAAGTTCCACCTAGACATGAGGAGGAACTTCTTTACTTTGAGGATGGTGGAGCCCTGGAGGAGGCTGCCCAGATTGGTGGTGGAGTCTCCATTTCAGGAGTCCTTCAAATCCCACATGGATGTGCTCCTGTGGGACCCTGTCTAGGTGAACCTGCCTCAGCAAGGGGCTTGGGCTCTGATCACAGAATCAAGCAGGTTGGAAGAGACCTCCAAGCTCATCCAGTCCAACCTATCCTCTAGCCCTATCCAATCAACTGATCTCCAGAGGTCCCTTCCAACCCCTAACATTCTGTGACTCCCCCACTCCAGACCTGGCCCCCCTGAGCTGCTGGCAGTTGAGCAGCAGGGCAGAGGTGGCAGATAGCTCTGCTCTCCCACCATGACTCATGGCAATTGGAGCTGTTGTTCTTAGCCTCAATCTCTGCAAGCAAAACAGCTGGGGAGGGGGAAATTGCCTCCCCTCACCCAATCACAAGCAGCTTTCCTCCTTGTCCCTGACCACTTTTCCTTGTGCCAATCAAAAATTCCAATAACATGCAGTTCCAAACCCCCAGCCCAGTCCCTGGGAGCACCTCAGAATCATTACCTCCAGCAATATTTCTCTTTCTCTGCATCATTCATTCACATTAAAAGCCACCAGGGGAGCGTTTAAGCCAAGCAGCCTGGGCAGGCTGGCAGCAGTGCTGCCCAGCCAGAGCAGCCTCCTTCCCACGTGGCTGCATTCTGCAGCACTCTCCAGCAGCCCAGGGAACTGCAGGGCTTGGAAGGAGCCTGCAAACCGTGGCTGGAGTGAACAGAGAGCTGCTCCCTGCCCTTCCTGCAGCGCAACAGCAGCCAAAGAGCTGCCTGAGGTGCAGCAGTTCGCCCTCTCCCTGCTGCTTCTACATGGGAGTGACTGGCAAGGGGAAACAGGAGAGGAGAGGAGAGGAAGAGGGAAAAGGGAAGGAGGAAAGGGAAGGGGAAGGGGGGAAAGGGAAGTAGGAAAGGGAGGGGGAAGGGGGGAAAGGGAAGGAAGAATGGGAGGGGGAAGGGGGAAAGGGAAGGAGGAAATGGGGGGAAGAGGGAAAAGGGAAAGAGGAAAGGGAAGGGGGAAGGGGAAAAAGAGAAGAAGGAAATGGGGGGAAGGGGGAAAGGGAAAGAGGAAGGGAAGGGGGAAGGGGAGAAAGGAAAGGAGGAAGGGAAGGGGGAAGGGGGAAAAGGGAAGGAGGGAATGGGGGAAGGGGGAAAAGGGAAGGAGGAAGGGGAGAGGGAAGGGGAGAAAGGAAAGGAGGAAGGGGAGGGGGAAGGGGGAAAAGGGAAGGAGGGAATGGGGGAAGGGGGAAAAGGGAAGGAGGAAGGGGAGGGGGAAGGGGGAAGGCAGAAAAGGGGAGGGGGAAGGGGGAAAAGAGAAGGAGAAAGGGGAGGGAGGAAGGAAGGGGGAAAGGAGGAAGGGGAGAGAGGAAAGGGGGGAAAGGAAAGGAGGAAGGGGAGGAGGGAAGGAGGAAGGGGAAGGGGGAAGGAAGAAGAGCAGACCCCAACAGGCTATCACATTCCAGTAGCATCCAGATACTGCCCATTTAATAGCTGCCATTTCTCCAAGCAGTTAATTGTGCCCTAAATATGGAGCTGCAACTCATGAGACTGAAGAAGGGTTTACAATTCAGCCCTGCCTTCTTGTTCTCCCCTCTGGGCTGCACCCCAGGCTTGTAGAGGCAGTGGGGGAAGCTCTGAAAGCAGCACACCCTTCCCCTCCAAATCACTCTGAGTGACTACAGGAATAAAGATGTTCAGTGCTTGCTGGTTTGCATTGCAACTGCCCAGTCCCTCTTAGGGAGAGGAATAGGAAGATAGGGAGAGGAATAGGATGATAGGGAGAGGTGTTTAAGGCAAGAAGTAAGGGGGCAACACCTACAGCACTTCTGCCTCCATCAATCAGCATCTCTGCCTGCCAGGTTCAGAGGCAGCTCTGCACATCCCTGATGCTCTGCAGGGTCTTGGGGAGCCACTCCAGAGAAGGGCCACAAAAGTGCTCAGAGGGCTGCAGCAGCTCTGCTCTGAGCACAGGCTGAGAGAGTTGGGGCTGTGCAGCCTGCAGAGGAGAAGGCTTCCAGGAGAGCTTGGAGTGGCCTTGCAGGATCTGAAGGGGGATCCAGGAGGGACTATTGAGAAGGTATTGGAATGGCAGGAGGAGGAGGAATGGGTTTGGAGTGTGAGAGGGGAGATTGAAGGTGGATGTTGGGAAGAAGTTGTTTGCAGTGAGGGTGGTGAGAGCCTGGCACAGGTTTGCCAGAGAGGTTGTGGAGCACAGAAGCACCCAATGTGATCAAAGATCACATTGGGTGCTTCTGTGCTCCACAACCTCCCTGGAGGTGTTCAGGACCAGCTTGGATGAGGCCTTGAGTGACCTGTTCTAGTGGGAAGTGTCCCTGCCTATGGCAGGGGGTTGGAACTGGCTGATCCTTGTGGTCCCTTCCAACCTAAACCATTCTATGACTCCTTTTGGCTTTCCTTTCCTTCTCTCCACACAAAGAGCTCCCCTGAGGGCCAGGATGGGACTGTGGATCTCACAGGCAATCATCACCTTCTGCTGTTCCATGGCAGGTCCAGGGATGCTTTTGCTCCTGACTCTCCACCCTGCTGAATTATGATTCAGTGCTGGAATGTCTATGGAATGAAAATGAGGAGAGCCAAACACACTCATGCTTTGAGTTAATTTTGATCAGACTTTAGGGTATAGAGTCCCCAACCTGCACAGCTTGGCTGGAGCTTATTTACATTCCTGCACTTCAGATGGAAATGAACAGAAAACAGGAGTGAGGGCCAGCCAAAAATAAATGCTTTTGAGATCACTTTGGTGGAGCCAGCAAAGCTGCAACACTTGAGAGAGTTCTCCTATCTCCATAACACCCTGCTGAGCCCCTGATTGATTCAGAGAAGCCTCTGGGCTGCTGGCATCAGGTTGGCTCTAAGCTTGCTATGTGTCTAGAAAGTTGTTTATCCAAAGATGGGAGTCTGCAGCCCTCACATAGAATAGCAGGCTATAAGAGAGCTCCAAGCTCACCCAGCCCAACCTAGCACCCAGCCCTGCCCAACCAACCAGACCATGGCACTAAGTGCCCCAGCCAGGCTTGGCTGCAACACCTCCAGCCACAGCCACTCCACTACCTCCCTGGGCAGCCCATTCCAATGCCAATCACTCTCTCTGCCAGCAACTTCCTAACAACATCAAGCTACAACCTGCCCTGCCACAGCTTCAGGCTGGGTCCCCTTCTTCTGTTGCTGGATGCCTGGCATCAGAGCCCAACCCCACCTGGCTACAGCCTCCCTGCAGGCAGCTGCAGACAGCAATCAGCTCTGCCCTGAGCCTCCTCTGCTGCAGGCTGCACCCCCCCAGCTCCCTCAGCCTCTCCTCACAGGGCTGTGCTCCAGGCCCCTTGTTCTGTTGCTGGTTGTCTGGGAGAAGAGACCAACCCCACCTGGCTACAGCCTCCTTTCAGGTAGCTGTAGGCTGCTGCTCCTTTACTTGCAATGCACCACAAAGGGAGGTTTTGGCAGCTAAAGCTGCAGAAGCTTTTGTGAATCTTGGCAGGAATTCCACTCTGTTGGGAAAGACACTGTGGGCCTTCTCTGGCTTTATCATGCTCCACAGGAGCAAGCAAGAGGCAAAGTTTGTCCTTTCTTTAATAGCTCCTTTGCTTGCTGCTTTATGCTGTCAGATTGCACTCAACCTCTTCTCAAATTCGTCTTAGCAAAGGGCTTGGCTTTAACCCAACATTTGCACTGCTGCTTTGCTTTAGTGGCTCCCTGCTAAATGGTGTTTTTCTAGGGAGACATCAATAGCCTCTAAAAAGCACCCCACAACTGCTGAAGTTTGGGTTCCCTTGGCAGGAAGCATGTGGCTGGAAAGCAGCAGCCCTGGCACTGACTGCGGTCACATTCTCCCTGCATTTGCATTCTGGTGGCCTGGAGCTGTCCAAGATCTGGCTGGAGCCAGCCCTAAGCAACTTGGTCTGAGTTCAGTGCTGAGCCTGCTTTGGGCAGGAGGATGGATTAGGTCACAGAATTCCTCTGCTTGGAAAAGGCCTCCAAGATCACCAAGTCCAAGCATCGACCTACCATCACCGTGGCCATTAAACCATGGCTCCAAGTGCCATAGCCACAGGGTTCTGGAACACATCCAGGGATGGGGACTCCACCACCGACCTGGGCAGCCTGTGCCAAGCCCTGACCACTCCTGCAGCAAAGAAAGTTTTCTTACTGTCCAACCTAACCCTCCCCTGGCATGATTTCAGGCTATTTCCTCTCCTTTTACCACCTGATCCTAGGGAGAACAGCTAGAGAGGGGACATCTGCTCTCAGATGGATTTCAGTGTCCAAACAGAGACCTGTTCACAGTGCCTGAACTGTCACATCTCTCAGAGGCTGCTCTCATTGATAGGTCTGGATACAGACCTTCTATCACCTGGTCCTGGGGAGAAGAGTCCAACCCCCACCTCTCTGCAGCCTCCTCTCAGGGAGCTGTAGAGAGCAATGAGGTCTCCCTCAGCCTCCTCTTCCCCAGGCTAAACATCTTCAATTCCCTCAGCTGCTCCTCCCCAGCTCTGTTCTCCAGACCCTTCCCCAGCTTGGTCACATATCTCTGGACATACTCCAACCCCTCAATGTCCTTCTTGGAGTGTGAGGCCCAAAGTTATGATTTCTTGAGGTCTTTGCCACCTTTGTGCCACTGTTCACATTTCACCATCCCAGCAGATGCTAAGCAGCCAGTGCAGAGTTTGTGTCTGGACTGGCACTGCAGTGATTTAGGGTGATCTGCCTCTATCAAAACTCACAGCAGCCCTTCGTGCTCCTCACAGCTGAGGCAGAATCCATCACTCTGACAGGGAACATCTGACCTGACTCTGCTTGGGAGGGCTCCACTCTGAGCTCTACAAAAGATCTTTTCCTTCTGCTCCTCACACCAGCAGGATCATAAGCACAGTCAAGCTGAGCTCTGTGACTGCTCATGCAGTAAGCAACTGAGAGTCAGGGGTGGCTCTGGCCACAGAAAACAGGAAAGGGAGAAGGGGAAGAGAAAAGGGAGAAGAGAAGAGGGAAAGGAGAAAGGGAAGGGAGAATGGAAGGAAAGGGGGGGGGGAAAGCAAGATAAGGAAAAGAAAGGAAATGGAAAAGAAAGGAGAATGGAGGAGAGGAGAGGAGAGGAGAGGAGAGGAGAGGAGAGGAGAGGAGAGGAGAGGAGAGGAGAGGAGAGGAGAGGAGAGGAGAGGAGAGGAGAGGAGAGGAGAGGAGAGGAGAGGAGAGGAGAGGAGAGGAGAGGAGAGGAGAGGAGAGGAGAGGAGAGGAGAGGAGAGGAGAGGAGAGGAGAGGAGAGGAGAGGAGAGGAGAGGAGAGGAGAGGAGAGGAGAGGAGAGGAGAGGAGAGGAGAGGAGAGGAGAGGAGAGGAGAGGAGAGGAGAGGAGAGGAGAGGAGAGGAGAGGAGAGGAGAGGAGAGGAGAGGAGAGGAGAGGAGAGGAGAGGAGAGGAGAGGAGAGGAGAGGAGAGGAGAGGAGAGGAGAGGAGAGGAGAGGAGAGGAGAGGAGAGGAGAGGAGAGGAGAGGAGAGGAGAGGAGAGGAGAGGAGAGGAGAGGGGAGAGGAGAGGAGGAAAAAGAGAAAAGAGAACAAAAAAGAGAGGAGACAAGAAGGAAAAGGGAAAAGAGAAGAGAAAGAAAAGGGAGAAGAGGAGAGGATGAGCTGCCACGGAGAGCAGGCACAAGTCTCCTCGGCAGTATTTGCAGTCCTAAAGACCTTGTGTGCGATGTTTGGTTGTCAGTAGGAAGGAGCAAAGCTCTTTGGTGGCATCAGACCCTTTTTTTCTCCGTGGCACCTGCTCAGCCACAAATCCAGCACACTGTCAAAAAGCCATTTCAGGGAAGTGGTTCCAACCAGTCCTTCTTGCTCAGCTATCCCAGGAATTGATTGCAAGCCCCTGCAAAGCAGCTCCTTTGCTCACTGCAAGCATTCATATTTGGGCTGTCAATGCCCACAGCTCTGGCACTATTTACATTTCTCTCCAGATCACTGCTCTGGTTCCTGAGCTGCTCTCTGCCTGCCTCTCCTGGCTGATGCAGATCATCTGTCATGTTTTTATGTTCACAGGTTTGAGGTTGTTTATTTCTCTGCTCCTTGTAGCAGGAGCTGCTAACAGCCTGCCCATGATGCTAGCGGCGCAACCAAGATCCACCTTCCAGTCTGCACCTCTGATCTCCACCTGACACTCCTCATTCGTGAGGGAGTTTGTATCTGGGTCTCACAGAATCACAGAGTGGCAGGGGGCTGGAAGGGACCTCAAGGGATAATCCAGTCCAACCCCCCTGCCAGAGCAGGATCTCCTGGAGCAGGTCACACAGGAACACATCCAGGCAGGGTTTGACTATCTGCAGAGAGGGAGACTCCACAGCCCCCCTGGGCAGCCTGTGCCAGGCTCTGGCACCCTCACAGGGAAAAAATTCCTCCTCATGTTTCCATGGCACTTCCCCTGCCTCAGCTTCCACCACTGCCCCTTGTGCTGGCATAGAATCATAGAATCACCCAGTTTGGAAGTGAGCTCCAAGCTCCTCCAGCCCAACCTAGCACCCAGCCCTGCCCAACCAACCAGACCATGGCACTAAGTGCCCCAGCCAGGCTTGGCTGCAACACCAAGAGAGCCAGTGGCATCCTGGCATGCATCAGCAATGGTGTGGCCAGCAGGAGCAGGGAGGTCATTCTGCCCCTGTACTCTGCACTGCTTAGACCACACCTTGAGTGCTGTGTTCAGTTCTGGGCCCCCCAGTTTAGGAGGGACATTGAGATGCTTGAGCATGTCCAGAGAAGGGCAATGAGGCTGGGGAGAGGCCTTGAGCACAGCCCTACGAGGAGAGGCTGAGGGAGCTGGGATTGGTTAGCCTGGAGAAGAGGAGGCTCAGGGCAGACCTCATTGCTGTCTGCAACTACCTGAGGGGAGGTTGTGGCCAGGAGGAGGTTGCTCTCTTCTCTCAGGTGGCCAGCACCAGAAGGAGAGGACACAGCCTCAGGCTGTGCCAGGGGAGATTTAGGCTGGAGGTGAGGAGAAAGTTCTTCCCTGAGAGAGTCATTGGCCACTGGAATGGGCTGCCCGGGGAGGTGGTGGAGTCGCCGTCCCTGGAGCTGTTCAAGGCAGGACTGGACGTGGCACTTGGTGCCATGGTCTGGCCTTGAGCTCTGTGCTAAAGGGTTGGACTTGATGATCTGTGAGGTCTCTCCCAACCCTGATGATACTGTGATACTGTGTGATACTGTGATACCTCCAGCCACAGCCACTCCACCACCTCCCTGGGCAGCCCATTCCAGTGCCAATCACTCTCTCTGACAACAACTTCCTAACAACATCCAGCCTCAACCTGCCCTGGCACAGCTTCAGGCTCTCTTCCAGCCTGCTTGATTCTATGATTTTGGCTGGCAAAGCCCATTAAGATCATCCACTCCAACCATTCTCTACCTCTTCTGAGTCTGGTGCTAAACTATGGCCCTCAGCACCACCTCTCTGCATCTTTGAAACACCTCCAGGGGTGGGGATTCAGCCACCTCCCTCAGCAGCCTATGCCAGTGGTTAAGAACTCTTTCAGGGAAGAAGTTTCTTCTAATGTTCTACCTAAACCTACCCTGGGGCAGCTTGAGGTCATATCCTCTTGTTCTGTGACTTGTTTCTTGGCAGAAGAGCCCAATCCTCCCTGGTTCCAGCCCCCTTTCAGGCAGCTGTAGAGAGCAATGAGGTCTCCCCTCAGCTCCTCTCCTCCAGGATGAGCAATCTCAGTTCCCTCAGCTGCTCCATCCCAAGTCTGTTCTCCAGACCCTTCAGCAGCTTCTCTGGACACACTGCAGCATCTCAATGTCCTTCTTGCCCAATACTCTTCCCATGATCATCCTGTGAAAATCAGCTCTGCTGGAGGAGCCAAGGACTCATTTTTAACCCAGCCATGGACTTTGTTGTTCCAAAATTCCCAGGCTGTAACTTAGCAACATCCTTCCTCAGACAAGGAGCTGCTCTCAATTATATTCTTAAATGCAGAACTCCTTGAATTTTGAGTAGTTTTATGTTCCCTTGCATAGAGAAGTGCATGGCAGGCAGACAGGCAAGATGCATCACTGCTAGAGATGATTATGGCTTCTTCCTGCAAGATTCAAAAGAGGCCAATTACTTCCAAGCCATTTTGCCTTTTCCTGCCTGCCACTGTTGCTTAATCAATGGTCTGTGTTTAATGAGGTAGAAAACCAGCAGAGAGAACAGCAAAGGCTTCGTTCAGTAGGGGAATGTCTCACCTTTAACTGTGTCTCCCTGGGAAGAAGACGAGATTTGCCCTGAGGCTGGGGTGGTGAAAGTCCTCAAACTACAGAGTACCCAAAGTGGCCCCAGGCTCTGTCAGGGGAATGTAAGCCATGACTCCTTGCTAGCCTAAAAGGAGCAGGCTGCCCAGGGAGGTGGTGGAGTCATCATCTCCCCCTCTGCCACTTTAAACCCATTACCCCTTGTCCTGACAAGACCTTCTCAGTAGTCCCTCCCCAGCCCTCCTGCAGCCCCCTTCACATCCTGCAAGGCCACTCCAAGCTCTCCTGGAAGCCTTCTCCTCTGCAGGCTGCACAGCCCCAACTCTCTCAGCCTGTGCTCAGAGCAGAGCTGCTGCAGCCCTCTCAGCATCTTGGTGGCCTCCTCTGCACTGCCTCCCACACTTCCATGTCCTGCTTGTGCTGGGGGCTGCAGAACTGCCCCCAGGACTGCAGGTGGGGTGTGAGGAGAGCAGAGCCAAGGGGCAGAATCCCCTCCCTTGCCCTGTGCCCACACTGCTCTGGCTGCAGCCCAGCACAGGGTTGTGTCTGGGCTGCACTCACACTGCAGGCTCCTGTGGAGCTTCTCATCACCCCAGACCCCCAGATCCTTTTCCTCAGGGCTGCTCTCAGCCATTCAGTCCCCAGCCTGGAGCTGTGCTTGGGACTGCACCCACTCATACAGGAAATAACATCTCAGTTGTCACTTCTCACCAAGCATCCTCACCACAGGGCAGCCTGGGGAACATGGCTGTAGAAAGAGCCTCATTTTTAGCTCACAGATGTGATTCTTAGCTTCCCCCTCACTCATTATCTCCCTGGAAGTTGTGTCTTTGTTAGGGAGCTGCTTCTAGCCCACACACAGGTCTCTGTCTGTCAGTGAGAGGTGCCAGGGCAGTGGTGGCAAGCTTGGCTTTGTCAATGAGTGCTGCTGGGGAGCAGGAGGACTGCAGCAGCATGGGCAGAGGTTTGCACAGCAACAAAGGCTCAGGATGGGCAGAGAATGGAATGAGATTTGCAGTCTTAATCATAGAATCATTAAATGGTTTAGGTTGGAAGGGACCTCAAAGCTCAGCCAGTTCCAACCCCCTGCCATAGGCAGGGACACCTCCCACTAGAACAAGTTGCTCAAGGACTCATCCAACCTGGTCCTGAACACCTTCAGGGAGGTTGTGGAGCACAGAAGCACCCAATGTGATCTTTGATCCCATTGGGTGCTTCTGTGCTCCACAACCTCCCTGGCAAACCTGTGCCAGTGTCTCACTACCCTCAACCTCTGCCAGTGCTTCCAACCCTGACAGTTCTATGAGGCCTTGAACATCCTGGGCTAGTGGGAGTTGTCTCTGCCCATGGCAGGAGGGGTGGAACTAGATGATCTTCAAGGTCCTTTCCAACCCAAACTGTTCCATGAATCTATAAATCTCTGCATCTCTGGATCTCTGCCTGTCCAAATCATAGAATCACAGAATCAGGCAGGTTGGAAGAGAGCTCCAAGCTCAGCCAGCCCAACCTAGCACCCAGCCCTGCCCAACCAACCACATCATGGTACTAAGTGCCCTAGCCAGGCTTGGCTGCAACACCTCCAGCCACAGCCACTCCACCACCTCCCTGGGCAGCCCATTCCAATGCCAATCACTCTCTCTGACAACAACTTCCTAACAACATCCAGCCTCAACCTGCCCTGCCACAGCTTCCCCTTCTTCTGTCCCTGGCTGCCTGGCAGCAGAGCCCAACCCCACCTGGCTACAGCCTCCCTGCAGGCAGCTGCAGACAGCAATGAGCTCTGCCCTGAGCCTCCTCTTCTCCAGGCTAAACAACCTCAGCTCCAGGCTATACAAATCCCAGCACTTGCTGAGGATCCCACAAGGATCCCACAAGGATCCAAGCTTAAGTCTGAGTCAGTCAGGATGACATAAACCATAAGAATCCTGGTACCTGGCTTAGTCTTGGCTCCAGTTGGCAATTCACAGGCTGTGGCTTAGCAGCTGCCATTGCCTCCAGTCAATACAGAACCATAGGATCATAGTCAGGGTTGGAAGGGAGCACAAGGATCAGCCAGTTCCAACCCCCCTGCCATGCCCAGGGACACCCTACCCTAGAGCAGGCTGCACACAGCCTCAGCCAGCCTGGCCTCAAACACCTCCAGGGATGAAGGCTTCCACAATCACCTTGGGCAAGCCCTGCCAGGCTCTCACCACTCTCCTGCTCAACAACTTCCTCCTGACCGAAGGAGGCTATGCAGGACAGCAATCAGCTGGTCCTTAATTAAACCCCAATTACTGTCTCATTAGCTCTACACAGACTCCTTATTGTGCAGCCTTCTTCTGATCACTGCCACATACCTCCCCAGGAGGCTTTGTTTTACTTTGCATTGGATGGGGGACGAAAGTGGGGGGGTGGAGAGGGGAGAATCAGAGATTGTGCTGATGAATATGACCCCTGGCAACACCCAGAAGGCAAAGCCACATCCATGCTTGGGGCATCAATAAGATCTATTTTGCCTGCTTTCCCAGCCAACGTCTGCAAGCCATCAGCAGCAACATCTGAAGTATGCCTGGAGTCACCAAGCCTTTGTTTCCTCAGCAGTGTGTTAGTGGGGAGGGGGTGGGGGTGGTGTTAATTGGGTTTTTTATTACTGCTCTTGTAGTGTGGTTGTTCTAAATACTTCATCCCCAGGAAGGCAAAGGCAAAGACAAGAGGATTTGTGCTAAAGCAAACAGACTGATAAGGTTTTCTTTGCTCCCTGCCACCCGAGATAACTAATTGCTGCCAGTCAATTGACAATTCTTCAGCCAGCAGCTTGTTGCTTGCTTCCTCTTTTCTTTAAAGCTCTATCGTAAAAATGACTTTGTGCTTAGAATTGGCCTTTTTTTTTTTTCCCTCTTTCATTTCTTTTCACTCCACAGCAAAAAGAAATATATCAACAGGCTGCAGAAACCAGGCAAGGAGGTGAAAACAAGAATCCAATAGGAAACAGACAAGGAGGTGAAAAAATCCAACAGGAATCAGACAAGGAGGGGAAAAAATCCAACAGGAATCAGACAAGGAGGGGAAAAAATACAACTGGAATCAGACAAGGAGGTGAAAAAATACAACAGGAATCAGACAAGGAGGTGAAAAAATCCAACAGGAATCAGACAAGGAGGGGAAAAATGCAACAGAAATCAGACAAGGAGGGGAAAAATGCAACAGAAATCAGACAAGGAGGGGAAAAATGCAACAGGAGTCAGAGAAGGAGGGGAAAAATGCAACAGGAGTCAGAGAAGGAGGTGAAAAATCCAACAGGAATCAGATAAGGAGGTGAAAAATCCAACAGAAATCAGACAAGGAGGTGAAAAAATCCAACAGGAATCAGACAAGGAGGGGAAAAAATACAACAGGAATCAGACAAGGAGGTGAAAAAATACAACAGGAATCAGACAAGGAGGGGAAAAATGCAACAGAAATCAGACAAGGAGGGGAAAAATGCAACAGGAGTCAGAGAAGGAGGTGAAAAATCCAACAGGAATCAGATAAGGAGGTGAAAAATCCAACAGAAATCAGACAAGGAGGTGAAAAAATCCAACAGGAATCAGACAAGGAGGGGAAAAAATACAACAGGAATCAGACAAGGAGGTGAAAAAATACAACAGGAATCAGACAAGGAGGGGAAAAATGCAACAGAAATCAGACAAGGAGGGGAAAAATGCAACAGGAGTCAGAGAAGGAGGTGAAAAATCCAACAGGAATCAGATAAGGAGGTGAAAAATCCAAGAGGAATCAGACAAGGAGGTGAAAAAATCCAAGAGGAATCAGACAAGGAGGGGAAAAATACAACAGGAATCAGTCAAGGAGGAGAAAAATCCAAGAGAAATCAGACAAGGAGGGGAAAAAATCCAACAGGAATCAGACAAGGAGGTGAAAAATCCAACAGGAATCAGATAAAGAGGGGGAAAATGCAACAGAAATCAGACAAGGAGGTGAAAAAGCCAACAGAAATCAGACAAGGAGGTGAAAAATGCAACAGGAATCAGACAAGGAGGTGAAAAAAATCCCATTCTGTGCTTCTGTGCTCCACAACCTGCCTGGAGGTGATCAGGACCAGTCTGGGTGAGGCCCTGAGTGCCCTGCTCCAGTGGGAGCTGTCCCTGCCTATGGCAAGGGGTCAGAACTGGCTGATCCTTGAGCTCTCTGCCAACCTAACCCATTCTATGCTCCTGAGTCCAGGTCACCAACAGCAGGAGCAGGCAGAATTTCTGAGAGGCTGATCTGACTGATCTCAACCAAGACCTGAAGACACAACAGGCAAGCTGCAAGTTGTCTGCCCTAAAGCAGCTCAGCAGGGTGCAGATGGTGCTGCCTGAACCTGAAGCTGTGTGTAGCAAAGCCCCTTGAAGTGCCTGGAAGTACTCACATGCTAAACATCCAGCACAGGCTTAGGTAGCTGGCTGAGCTGCTGCCTAAGGATCATGATAAGCTTAATAAGCATTCATCCTAAACACTGTGAAAATAGAAGCTGTGAAGGTTCTCATCAAAAATAAAAGGCCTCAAGACACAGAGATGAATCATGGGGGGGGGGGGGGGGGGAAGGGGAAAAAAAAGAAGGAAGAAAATAAAGAAGAAATTGGCAAGGCTCTTATTAGAGGAAGAGAAAGCACAGCATCATGCAATCAGAGCAATAAAGAATCCCCAGCTTCACATCAGCTGCAGTAATCCAATCAGAGCAACATCACAGAAAGCATGGCAGAGAATCACCAGCAAAGGAGCACAGCACCTAAAGGCTCCTGCTTGGGATGCTCTGTGTTGTCTGGCAGAAGCCAATGGGATGAGATTGAACAAGGCCAAGGGCAGGGTTCTGCACTTTGGCCACAACAACCCCAAGCAGCACTGCAGGCTGGGGGCAGAGTGGCTGAGAGCAGGCAGGCAGAGAGGGAGCTGGGGGTGCTGGCAGAGAGGAGCTGCAGAGGAGGCAGCAGGGCCCAGGTGGGCAGCAGAGCCAATGGCATCCTGGGCTGGCTCAGGAGCAGTGTGGGCAGCAGGACAAGGGAGGTTCTTGTGCCCCTGTGCTCAGCACTGCTCAGGCCACCCCTTGAGTGCTGTGTCCAGTTCTGGGCTCCTCAATCCAAGAGAGCTGTTGAGGTGCTGGAAGGTGTTGAGAGAAGGGCAGCAAGGCTGGGGAGGGGCCTGGAGCACAGCCCTGTGAGGAGAGGCTGAGGGAGCTGGGGGGGTGCAGCCTGCAGCAGAGGAGGCTCAGGGCAGAGCTGATTGCTGCCTGCAGCTGCCTGCAGGGAGGCTGTAGCCAGGTAGGGTTGGGCTCTGCTGCCAGGCAGCCAGGGCCAGAAGAAGGGGACCCAGCCTGAAGCTGTGGCAGGGGAGGTTGAGGCTGGATGTTAGGAAGTTGTTGTCAGAGAGAGTGATTGGCATTGGGATGGGCTGCCCAGGGAGGTGGTGGAGTGGCTGTGGCTGGAGGTGTTCAGTGGATCCTGATCCAGTGCCTCACCACACTTATGGAGAAGGATTTCTTCCTAATGTCTGGTCTAAATCTCCTGCTTCCAGTTAGAAGCCATTCCCCCTCATGCTGTCAGCTCCATGCATTGTAAGAAGTCCCTCTCCAGCTCTCCTGTAGCCCACCTCAAATGCTGGCAGGGTGCTCTGAGTTCTCCCTGGAGCCTTCTCTTCTCCAGGCTGAAGCACTCCAACTCTCAGCCTGGCATTGCTTTCCTTGATGTGCCAAACATCAGGACCGCATGCTCCAGCCTCAGCTGACATGGGAAAGGTGGAGGTGAAGAGAGAAATCCTGACATGAAGCAGCTCTGGAGCAGTGTCTGGGACTGCAGTGGTGGTGGATTGGAAAGCAGAGCACCTTGGCTAGGCAGGGTGGGTGGCAGCAGCCCTGGCTGAATGAGAAGAGTGCCTCAGGAAAGGGGATCTGCCAGCTTAGCACTTCGCAGGGAGCTTCAGCAGCTCCTCTGACACAATTACTCTCTCCAAAAGACCAATTCAGAAAGCAATTCCACATCATTAGCAATGCATTTCCAAAGGCCTCAGCTCACCCAAGGGAGCTTGGCTAAGCTGCTGCTCTGTGCCGTTCAGTCCTGCCCCTGAATCAAGAAGACACTCCTGGGAGCTCAGCTCTGATGATTCTACCCCAGAGGGGTTCAGGTGGTTAGGAATTGCAATGGCATCAAGAGGGACAGGGCTGGACAGGGAAGACCTAAGCAATTGGAATGTACCCCAGAGACCTTCAGAAGGCCAATTTTAAGGTCTGGCCTCACCAGAGGGAAAAGTGAAGGGATGGAGAAGATTTTTAGGTGTTAGCTCTAACTTTGCTGACAGAACAGGGTAGATCAAGGTGGAAGGAAGTTCCTCACAGTGGGAGTGGTGAAATACTGGAACAGGTTGCCCAGAGATGTGGTGGAGGTTCCTTCCCTGGAGACATTCAAGGTCAAACCTGATGTGGCGGAGGTTCCTTCCCTGGAGACATTCAAGGTCAAACCTGATGTGGCTGTGATCAACCTGATCCAAGCCCCATCCCTGGAGGTGTTCAAGGCCAGGATGGATGAGGCTCTGGCCAGCCTGATCTAGTGTGAGCTGCCCCTGGGCATGGCAGGGGGGTTGGAACTGCCTGATCTTCGTGGTCCCTTCCAACCCTGACTGATTCTATGGTTCTAAGACCTTCAAGCTCATCCAAGCCAACCCCTGTTTAACTCTACCAAGGCTGATGCTTTACCATGTGAGATGCCAGAGCAGGATCACTTGGAGCAGGTTAACACAAGAACACATCCAGATGAGTTTTGAAGGTCTCCAGAGAAGGAGACTCCATGAAGGATGATCCTTGTGGTCCCTTCCAGCCCTGACTGATTCCATGTTTATATGTGCTTACTGCAGGGAGGTGCACAAGAAGACCTTGGAGGGTCCCAGAGCATTCCATGAGCTCTGCTGCTTCTTTTCCCCATGCTACTCAACTCCATTGAACATCTCTTTTAAATGCTATGATTTTTTGTTAAAGAAGACATTTGAAATAGGAGAGTTCACTCCTGGCTGGTCCAAGAGAGCTGACCAAGCATGGCTTTACCTACAGACAGGCCCTTTACAGCTGGAAGCATGAGCACAGTTAGCTAACCACAGAGTAGCTTCCATCCAGATGCCCTGCCTAATGCTGGCAGTGAAGAAGCAGCAGCATGGTCACTAAATCATGCCCTGAAGTGCCATGCTCACACCTGTAGGGATGGGTGGATGCCAAAGGCATCCTGGCATGTATTAGGAACAGTGTGGCCAGCAGGACCAGGGCAGATCTTCTGCCCCTGTACTCAGCACTGGTCAGGCCACATCTTGAGTGTTGTGTCCAGTTCTGGGCCTCTCCATTTAAGAAAGATGTTGAGGTGCTGATCATAGAACCAAGCAGGTTGGAAGAGAGCTCCAAGCTCCTCCAGCCTAACCTAGCACCCAGCCCTGCCCAACCAACCAGACCATGGCACTAAGTGCCCCAGCCAGGCTTGGCTGCAACACCTCCAGCCACAGCCACTCCACCACCTCCCTGGGCAGCCCATTCCAATGCCAATCACTCTTTCTGACAACAACTTCCTCCTAACATCCAGCCTCAACCTGTCCTGCCACAGCTTGAGATTGTGTCCCCTTCTTCTGTTGCTGATTTCCTGGCAGCAGAGCCCAACCCCACCTGGCTACAGCCTCCCTACAGATAGTTGTAGACAAAGTCAGGTAGTTGTGTCCAGAGAAGGGCAGCAAGGCTGGGGAGGGGCCTGGAGCACAGCCCTGTGAGGAGAGGCTGAGGGAGCTGGGGGGGTGCAGCCTGCAGCAGAGGAGGCTCAGGGCAGAGCTCATTGCTGCCTGCAGCTGCCTGCAGGGAGGCTGTAGCCAGGTGGGGTTGGGCTCTGCTGCCAGGCACCCAGCAACAGAACAAGGGGACACAGCCTGAAGCTGTGCCAGGGCAGATTCAGGCTGGATGTTAGGAAGAAGTTCTTCCCAGCAAGAGAGATTGGCATTGGGATGGGCTGCCCAGGGAGGTGGTAGAGTCCCCATCCCTGGAGGTGTTTAAAAGAAGCCTGAATGAGACACTTAGTGCCAGGGTTTAGTCAGTTAGCAGGTGCTAGGTGCTAGGTTGGACTGGATGATCTGGAAGGCCTTTTCCAACCTGGTTAATTCTGTGATTCTGTGACTCCACCACCTCCCTGGGCAAGTTCCTCCAATGCCTGACCACCCTTTCAGAAGTGACACAAAATAAACACAATGACAGAACCTCCAGTGCAGAACCACAGAAGTGCAGAACTGCTGAGGAGGGAAGAGACCTCTGAGATCATTCAACTCAACTGCTCACCCAGAGCCCCCAATCTCACCACTGCTGCTAAGCCACCACCACTAAACCACATCCCTCAGCACCACATCCATGAGCCTTTTAAATACCCCAGGGATGGTGACTCTGCAACTGGCCTGGGCAGCCTCTTCCAGTGCTTGATAATAATTCATTGGTGGCTTCCAGAGGAGTTTTCTGCACCAAGAAATGGAGGAGATGGTTCTGGGAGAGATGAAATTGTAACCCCAACCTCCTGCTGTTGAGGAGAGGCTGATCCTTCAATTATTGATGTGGGCTTTAAATATTAAGCTAGCCACTTCCAAGCCTTAAGGAAGCTATAGTTACCACTTCATCATGGCAAGGAGCCCATCACTTATTCATGGAATCAATAGGGACACAAAGCAGCAGTAACCTTCTTCCTGTGGGTCAAGGCATGCAGGGTTTCTGTCCTGGAGGCAGCAACTCGAGGTCTGTGGTCACCTCAGCTACCCCTAAGATTGCCTTGAAGCCCTCTGGAACTGAAAAGTCCAGGAAACAGGCAATGATCCAAACAGGTTCAGTTCTTAACAAGGCTTTTAACAAGGCCAAGGGCAGGTTCTGCACTTTGGCCACAACAACCTCAAGCAGCACTCCAGGCTGGGGACAGAGTGGCTGAGAGCAGGCAGGCAGAGAGGGAGCTGGGGGTGCTGGCAGAGAGGAGCTGCAGAGGAGGCAGCAGAGTGCCCAGGTGGGCAGCAGAGCCAATGGCATCCTGGGCTGGCTCAGGAGCAGTGTGGGCAGCAGGACAAGGGAGGTTCTTGTGCCCCTGTGCTCAGCACTGCTCAGGCCACCCCTGCAGTGCTGTGTCCAGTTCTGGGCTCCTCCATTGCAGAGAGATGTTGAGGTGCTGGAAGGTGTTGAGAGAAGGGCAGCAAGGCTGGGGAGGGGCCTGGAGCACAGCCCTGTGAGGAGAGGCTGAGGGAGCTGGGGGGGTGCAGCCTGCAGCAGAGGAGGCTCAGGGCAGAGCTCATTGCTGCCTGCAGCTGCCTGCAGGGAGGCTGTAGCCAGGTGGGGTTGGGCTCTGCTGCCAGGCAGCCAGGGCCAGAAGAAGGGGACAGAGGCTCCAGCTGTGGCAGGGCAGGTTGAGGCTGGATGTGAGGAGGAAGTTGTTGGCAGAGAGAGTGATTGGCATTGGAATGAGCTGCCCAGGGAGGTGGTGGAGTGGCTGTGGCTGGAGGTGTTGCAGCCAAGCCTGGCTGGGGCACTTAGTGCCATGGTCTGGTTGGTTGGGCAGGGCTGGGTGCTAGGTTGGGCTGGCTGAGCTTGGAGCTCTCTGCCAACCTGGCTGATCCTATTCTGTTCTATTCTATTCTATCCTATTCCAAGCACAGTGTGCTCAAATGTGTGTGTGAGTTCTCCTCCCTCTCTACTCTGCCAAGTGAGGCCACAGCTGGAGTCCTGAGTCCAGTTTTGGGCTGAAGAGGGACTGGAAAGAGTCCAACAGAGGCTACCAGGCTGATGAAGGGACTGGAACATCTGTGTGAGGAGGACAGGCTGATAGCCCTGGGGCTGGGGAAGAGCAGGCTGAGAGGGGATCTGCTCAGTGTTTATAAGCATCTGAGGGGTGGGTGTCAAGAAGAAGGGCCCAGGCTCTTTGCAACGGTGTCCTGTGATAGGACAAGGAGCAGTGGACACAAACTGGAGCCCAGGAGGTTCCACCTCAACATGATGAAAAGCTTCTTTGTGGTGAGGCTTCTGGAACCCTGAACAGTCTGCCCAAAGAGGTTGTGGAGTCTCCTTCTCTTGAGTCATCCAGAACCCTCCTGGATGTGTCCCTGTGTAGCCTGTCCTAGGTGATGCTGCTGTGGCAGGGGGGTTGGGCTGGGTGATCTCCATCACTGCACTGAGGGTGCTGACTGCAGTCACTGAGGAGTTGTGGTGGACAATTCTGTACTGCCAGGTGCCAGCAGAGGTGCTGAGTGTGACCACATTTCTAGCAGCAGCAACTGAACCTGGGAGCCTGTAACCTGAAATCAGGAATATTTATGGCTTCCCTAAGACTCTT
This sequence comes from Pogoniulus pusillus, assembly GCF_015220805.1. Classification (NCBI taxonomy): domain Eukaryota; kingdom Metazoa; phylum Chordata; class Aves; order Piciformes; family Lybiidae; genus Pogoniulus; species Pogoniulus pusillus. The sequence goes on along the minus strand of NC_087303.1, from coordinate 5,082,608 downwards.
TATTGGTAGCAAAGCCTAAAGCAGGCCAAGAGAGAGGCAGATAAAAATGATTTGGCTTTGCTCTGGGTATCCTGGTTTCATGGCAAGGTAGGAAAGTTGAGTGTCCTTGGAACATTAACTCATTCTCAACAAGCAGAGTGGGAAGGATCCTCCTAAAACATTGTAGTACAATACAATGTTAACCTAATTTTATTACCCTTAAAGCCCTTTTATGACTCATAAATTGTCTCTATAAACACTGGATGGGGCTGGCATAGAATGAATTCAGTGTTTCCAGTTTAACTGGATGGAGAACAGCCAAGCAAAAGTGTCAGCTCAGCTTTTTATACTGCTCATAGCTCTGACCCAGGAGCCTTCCATGTCCCCTTTCTGATGAGGAGCCTCTGCCATCACCACCCTGTGAGCCTGCAAAGGAGCTTGCATTGAGTGTGCTTGGAGAAGGAGTCAGGGCATTGATGATCCCTCCCCTGCACACTCTCAGCAGCTGCCTTCACTGAACACTCTCTATCTCCTCACCTCCAGCACCTGCAGTGTTTGCAGCTCTTTGGTTCCTGGACTTTTTTTGCCTTGAAGCTCACTGGAGCAGGCTGCCTGGAGAGGTTGTGGAGTCTCCTTCCCTAGAGGCTATCAAGACCCATCTGGATGCATTCCTCTGTGACCTGCACTAAGTCATCCTGCTCTGGCAGGGGGATTGGACTCAATGGTCTCCAGAGGGTCCTTCCAACCCCTACCATTCTGTGGCTTTCATAATGGCCTTGTTGCAACCCAAAGGGTCACAGAATCATTCTGACTGGAAAAGGCCACGAGGCTGAGCAGAGGGCTGGAGCTGCTCTGCTGTGAGGAGAGGCTGAGGGAGTTGGGGCTGTTCAGCCTGGAGAGGAGAAGGCTCCCAGGGGACCTTCTTGTGGCCTTCCAGGATCTCAAGGGGGCTACCAGAAAGCTGGGGAGGGACTTTTTAGGCTGTCAGGGAGTGACAGGACTGAGGGGAAGGAAACAAAGCTGGAAATTGAGACTGGATGTGAGGAAGAAGTTCTTCAGCATGAGGGTGGTGAGAGCTTGGAATGAGTTTTCCAGTGAGGTGGTGGAAGCCTCATCCTTGGAGGTGTTTAAGGCCATCCTGGAGGTGTTTCAGGCCAGGTTGTGTATGATCTAGTGTGAGCTGTCCCTGGGCATGGCAGGGGGGTTGGCACTGGCTGCTCCTTGTGATCCCTTCCAGCACTGCCTGATGCTATGATTCTAAGTTCTTCACAGCTATGGAGGTTGGCATTGGAATGGGCTGCCCAGGGAGGTGGTGAAGTCCCCATCCATGGAGGTGTTCAAAATGAGCCTGGATGAGGCACTTAGTGCCAGGGTTTAGTTAAGCAGAAGGTGTTGGGTGATAGGATGGACTCAGTGATCTGGGAGGTCTTTTCCAACCTGCTGAGTTCTGGTTCTGACATAAAGGTGTCCTCCAACCCTAGAGCAGGTTGCCCACAGCCTCAGCCAGCCTGGCCTGAAACACCTCCAGCCATGGGGCCTCAAATGTGTCTAGCTGTGGACTCCTGAATTGCAGAGAGCTGTTGAGGTGCTGGAAGGTGTTTGGAGAAGGGCAGCAAGGCTGGGGAGGGGCCTGGAGCACAGCCCTGTGAGGAGAGGCTGAGGGAGCTGGGGGGGTGCAGCCTGCAGCAGAGGAGGCTCAGGGCAGAGCTGATTGCTGCCTGCAGCTGCCTGCAGGGAGGCTGTAGCCAGCTGGGGTTGGGCTCTGCTGCCAGGCAGCCAGGGACAGAAGAAGGGGACACAGCCTGAAGCTGTGGCAGGGCAGGTTGAGGCTGGATGTTGTTAGGAAATTGTTGTCAGAGAGAGAGATTGGCATTGGAATGGGCTGCCCAGGGAGGTGGTGGAGTGGCTGTGGCTGGAGGTGTTGAAGCCAAGCCTGGCTGGGGCACTTAGTGCCATGGTCTGGTTGGTTGGGCAGGGCTGGGTGCTAGGCTGGGCTGGAGGAGCTTGGAGCTCTCTTCCAACCTGGCTGAATCTATGGTTCTATGAAATGGCCTCAGGCTGCAACTGAGTAGGTTTAGGATGGACCTTAGGAAAAAAGTGTTCCCAGCAAGAGTGGTCAGGGACTGGAATGAGCTGCCCAGGGAGGTGGTGCAGTCATCAACCCTGGGTCTAAGAGTCATTTGGATGTGGTGCTTGGGAATATGGTTTAGAGTGAACCTTGTAGAGCAGGGTTCTTGGCTGGACTTGGTGATCCTGAAGGTCTTCTCTAACCTGAGTGTTGCTGTGTGGAACAGGCTGCCCAGGTGAAGTCTGCATCTCTGCAGTCATTCCAAGCCTGCATGGATGCCATCCTGTACATCCTGCCCTGGGTGAACCTCTTCTGTCAGGAGGGGTGGCCTGGATGATCTCCAGAGGTCCCTTCCAACCCCTACCATTGTGTGACTCTGTGGCCATCAGGTTACTGCTGAGCACAGTCAGAAAGAGGAAGATGGGATCAGATTGTTCCTCAGGTTTCCAGGAGTCACTGCCAGCTCCTTCTACTTTGACTTTGCCTTCAGGAGAAATAAAGACAGACACACCCAGACCAAACCTTCCCTGAGTGGAAGCAGAGACCCAGCAACTCATGCAGAATTAGCTTGCTCTGCCACCACCAGCTGCTGTTTACTCCTCCTTCAGCCTGTCACTGCCTAACTTCCTGCACCCAACCACCAAATTATCCCGTCACAGAAGGAGAAGAAAAGAGAATTGCAGTCATCAGCAGGCAGCACAAAGAGGAAGGAAGGTTACAACTTCCCAAACCTGATTGTCATCAGCCCTCCTTTCCAGAAAACCCCACCAGCAGTGCAGCAGCAGCTTGGTGGGGAGAGGCAAAGCCAGCCAGGGCAGGTCATGGTGTGTCCCCAGTTCAAGAGGGACATAGAACTGCTGGAGAGAGTCCAGCACAGAGCCACAGAGATGCTGCAGGGAATGGAACAGCTCTGGTAGGAACAGAGCCTGAGGGAGCTGGGGCTGGGAGCTTGGAGAGGAGGAGACTGAGAGGTGACCTCAGCAGTGTTCATGAAGATGTACAGGTGAGTGGCAGGAGCTGGAGCCAGGCTCTGCTGGGGGATGCCAGTGCCAGCACAAGGGGCAGTGGTGGAAGCTGAGGCAGAGGAAGCTTCATTTAAACACAAGGAAGATTTTTTTTCCCTGTGAGGGTGGCAGAGCCTGGCACAGGCTGCCCAGGGGGGCTGTGGAGTCTCCCTCTCTGCAGATATCCAAACCCTGCCTGGATGTGTTCCTGTGTGAGCTGCTCCAGGTGCTGATCCTGTCCTGGCAGGGGAGGACAGGATGAGCTTTGGAGGTCCCCTCCAGCCCCTGACTCTCTGTGATCCTGTGGATCTGTGATTCTACCTTGGCCTGAGCACTTGACTCACTAATTGTCTGCTGATTGAACCTTCTCACCCTCCAGATTGAGAACCCTGAGCTCAGTGTAGGCTCCTTGCCCACCACACACACATGTCCGGGGAAGGGAGGTTGCAGCTGACTCCTTCCCAATCTCCACAGCAACCTCTGACTCTTAGAGCCTGCAGGCTGTGGGAACTGGGTGCATCCCTTCCCTTCCCCACCCCATCTGCTCAGCAATGCTGCACAGCCAGGCTAAGATGGTTACTGGACAGCTGAGGTGAAAACAGACTGGGTTTAGAGTAAAAGAATCTTAGAATCAAGCAGGTTGGAAGAGACCTCCAAGCTCAGCCAGTCCATCCTAGCACCCAACCCTGGCCAAGAAAGCTCAAGGAGTAATTGATTCCTCCTTGGTTTAGGATCTGGCTCTTCACAGAATGGTGGAGGTTGGAAGGGACCTCTGGAGACGACTGAGTCCAAGCCCCTTGCCAAAGCAGTGTGGTACCAGGACACAATGTAGGACCAGAAGTGTGGCCAGCAGATCAAGAGAGGGGATTCTGCCCCTCCACTCTGCTCTGGTGAGACCACACCTGGGGTGCTGTGTCCACCTATGGGGTGCCCAGCACAAGAGGGACAGAGACCTGCTGGAGAGGGTCCAAGAGGAGGCCACAAAGATGTGGCTGGAGAGCCTCTCCTATGGGGACAGGCTGAGAGAGTTGGGGTGGTTCAGCCTGGAGAAGAGAAGGCTTCAGGGAGAGCTCAGAGCAGCAATTCAATATCTGAGAGGGTTATAGGAGAGCTGGGAAGGGACTGTTTAGAAGGGCCTGTGGGGATAGGACAGGGGACATGATTTGAAACTGGAGCAGGGGAGATTTAGCCTGGACATTAGGAGGAAGTTGTGCACAGTGAGAGTGGGGAACACTGAAGCAGGTTGCTCAGGGATGTGGCTGAGGCCCCAGGCCTGCAGACATTGAAGGTTAAACTTGATGGACCTCTGAGCAACCTGAGCTAGTTGGAGGTGTCCCTGCTGACTGCAGTGGATTGGACAAGATGAGCTTGAAGGGTCCCTTCCAACCCACTGCAACCTGTGGATCTGAGATTGTGCTTCCTCAAAGGGAGATACTGAGAAGAGTCAGCAGATGAAGAAGTCTCATCAGCACTCTCACTACTCCAGCATTTAGAAAGCAGCCCAGCAGGCTTCAGGAGAATGAATTGACTTTCTGGGGGGGATCAGGTGTCTGCCAGCAGCTCTGGCTGCTACCAGATTCCCTCAGCAGGTCACTGGTGGAGAAAAGTGATCAGATTCTGCACTCTGGCACAAAAGTGGAATGGAAATACCTTAGCTGGGGCTGCCCAGCAGCACTGCACTCCTTTTTTTTTCATACCCAGAGATGATCTTCATAATGGTTTGGATACTCAAACAAATCCTAATTGTGATTTAATGGTTTGCACTGTAATTAGCCTCCAGGGAAAAGTGCTTTCAATTAAGCAGTGTAAACATACCATCTAGTCCCACCATTACATGTTCAGCTAAATGTCCTGATTTAGAGCTGGAAGTCAGACAGCAGAGGGCCAGGATGCATGGCTCAGGGGCAAAAGCATGGCTGTGACTTCAAATGATGCCTTCAATCAAATGATCCCTTCATGTCCTGCTGGAGAGCAGCCCTGGGGAAAGGGACTTGGGGGTGCTGCTGGAGGAGAAGCTCAGCAGGAGCCAGCAGTGTGCACTTGCAGCCCAGAAAGCCAAGCAGAGCCTGGGCTGCAGCAGCAGCAGTGTGGCCAGCAGGGCCAGGGAGGGGATTCTGCCCCTCTGCTCTGCTCTGTTGAGACCCCACCTGGAGTGCTGCATCCAGCTCTGGAGCCCCTGGGACAAGAGGGCTGTGGAGATGCTGGAGAGTGCCCAGAGCAGGGCCAGGAGGATGCTCAGAGGCTGCAGCAGCTCTGCTGTGAGCACAGCCTGAAAGAGTTGGGGCTGTACAGGCTGGAGCAGAGGAGGCTCCCAGGGGACCTTCTTGTGGCCTGCCAGCATCTGAAGGGGGCTCCAAAAAATCTGGGGAGGGACTTTTGAGGCTGTGAGGGAGTGGCAGGAGTGGGGGGACTGGAGCGAAGGTGGAGGTGGGGAGAGTGAGGCTGGAGGTGAGGAGGAAGTTGTTGAGCAGGAGAGTGGTGAGAGGCTGGAATGGGTTGCCCAGGGAGGGGGTTGAGGCCCCATGGCTGGAGGTGTTTGAGGCCAGGCTGGCTGAGGCTGTGTGCAGCCTGCTCTAGGGTAGGGTGTCCCTGGGCATGGCAGGGGGGTTGGCACTGCCTGCTCCTTGTGGTCCCTTCCAGCCCTGCCTGATTCTCTGATTCTGTGATGCTATGAATCTTGCACATCATGGCCTAGTTATGGATTTCTTGGATGTTTTGCCTGCCTTGGCTGTAAAAACTTATTATCAGACTTTAGAAAGATCTTTCTCTGCGAAAAGAAAAGCTTCTCAAAGCCAACACTTTGTTTTCTCCCTTCATCCTTTAACCTCCTCTCTGCTTGTTTTGCATTCAGTGAATCACAGTTCTATAATTTAAAATATTATAACTGGGAAGAAGAAGAAAAAAAAACCACAACCAAAACAACAAACCCAACCCAAATCCAAAACCTCTTTTCAGCTCCAGCACTTACTGATCTCCTGACCTTCAGAATTCATTGTTGATGATGGAATTCAGGCTGAAGGATTTGTTTTCATCCATCCTTCTCCCCTGACACAAAGGAAGCAACTCTAATCTCTCTGCCTTGCCTTTTTTTCCCCCCTTTTAAAACCAAAGAAATAAATGAAGATGACAACATTTTGTTCACAGTTGCACCATCCCTCACTACTCCCAACAGGCCAAGGCCAATCTAGGATGAAGCAGAAACCATCAGCACCAAGCGTGGAGAGGATTTGATGTCTCACTCTGCATACAGCAACTCAGGGGAGGAGATATGCAGGAAGGACTCAGTGGCTGAGTTGTACTTGAGCTGAAAAATTCAGATCATAGAATCACAGAATCAAGCATGTTTGCAAGAGAGCTCCAGGCTCAGCCAGTACAACCTAGCACCCAGCCCTGCTCAACCAACCAGACCATGGCACTAAGTGCCCCAGCCAGCCTTGGCTTCAACACCTCCAGCCACAGCCACTCCACCACCTCCCTGGGCAGCCCATTCCAATGCCAATCACTCTCTCTGACAACAACTTCCTAACAACATCCAGCCTAGACCTGCCCTGCCACAGCTTCAGCCTGGGTCCCCTTGTTCCAGTGCTGGCTGCCTGGCAGCAGAGCCCAACCCCACCTGGCTACAGGCTCCCTGCAGGCAGCTGCAGGCAGCAATCAGCTCTGCCCTGAGCCTCCTCTGCTGCAGGCTGCACCCCCCCAGCTCCCTCAGCCTCTCCCCAGCCTTGCTGCCCTTCTCTCAACACCTTCCAGCACCTCAGGCAGTGGGATGTGTTCTTTGTCTCCCACTCTTGCCTGCTCCTACTGACCTGCTTCTGGAGTGTCTGTGCCCACACAGAGGATGGGAAATTAGTTTCCTGGATCTGTGATCTGTTTGTAGTGTTTGCAGTGGCAGATTTGCCTCTGTCGCTGATGGGACATCTGCTAAGTGGCAGTGTCCACTGCTCTTGCTGCTGGCTCCAACACTTCCATGTCCTGCTTGTGCTGGGGGCTGCAGAACTGCCCCCAGGGCTGCAGGTGGGGTGTGAGGAGAGCAGAGCCAAGGGGCAGAATCCCCTCCCTTGCCCTGTGCCCACACTGCTCTTGCTGCAGCCCAGCACAGGGTTGTGTCTGGGCTGCACTCACACTGCAGGCTCTTGTGGAGCTCCTCATCACCCCAGACCCCCAGGTCCTTTTCCTCAAGGCTGCTCTCCACAATGAGAGAAGTGAAACCCTGGGACAGGTTGCCCAGGGATGTGATCGAGGGAGTCATTCCTGGAGTCACTCAAGATCAGACTTGATTTGGCCCTGGGCAGCCTGATCTAGTTGCCCCTGCTGACAGCAGGGAGCCTGGACAAGATGACCTTTGAGGTTCCCTTCCACCCCAGTGCAATCTGTGAGTGAGCACCAATGTGGTTCACTGGTTTATAAAACACAGCTGAAGTTCCTGCCCATTAAGAGGATAAAAATAGTCCTGAAGGAAGTAGAAGCTTCCTGAACAAAGCTTCTCCTTCTGCTGAACATTTCTCTTCAGAGTAATTCTAGCACCAGCTGAGCAGTTAGGAACCCAAACAGCTCAATGCTGAAAGAATTTGTGAGCAGCATGGCAAACGCTTCCTGCAGGGATGGAGCTCAGACATGCTTTTGGGTGACCAGGAAATCCATGACAGCTTTTAGGATGAAGAGTCACAAGTCTCAGCAGGAGATTCCCTGGAGGTGTTCAAGGTCAGGTTGGATGAGGCCTTGAGCAATCTGGGCTAGTGAGAGGTGTCCCTGCCCATGGCAAGGGGGTTGGAACTGCCACAACAAGCTCCTGGCACAGCTGGCAGCTTGTGGCTGGGAAAGATTAGCTCTGATATGGGTCAAGAACTGGCCGGAGGGCTGGGACCAGAGAGTGGTGGTGAATGGTGCCACATCCAGCTGGCAGCTGGCACCAATGGTGTGCCCCTGGGATCAGTGCTGGGCACAGTCCTGCTCAGTATCTTTACTGATGATCTGGAGCAGGGCATTGAGTCCAGCAGCAGAGAGTTTGCAGATGACACCAAGCTAGGAGCAGCTGTGGAGCTGTTGGAGGGTAGCAGAGCCCTGCAGAGGGACCTGGCCAGGCTGCATGGGTGGGCAGAGGCCAAGGGGAGGAGACTGAACAAGAACAAGGGCAGGGTTGTGCACTTTGGCCACAACAACCCCAAGCAGCACTGCAGGCTGCGGCCAGAGTGGCTGAGAGCAGGCAGGCAGAGAGGGAGCTGGGGGTGCTAGGAGAGAGGAGTTGCAGAGGAGGCAGCAGTGCCCAGGTGAGCAGCAGAACCAATGGCATCCTGGGCTGGCTCAGGAGCAGTGTGGGCAGCAGGACAAGGGAGGTTCTTGTGCCCCTGTGCTCAGCACTGCTCAGGCCACCCCTGGAGTGCTGTGTCCAGTTCTGGGCTCCTGAATTGAAGAGAGCTGTTGAGGTGCTGGAAGGTGTCCAGAGAAGGGCACCAGGCTGAGGGATTTGAGGCTCTGCAGCCTGGAGAAGGCTCCCAGGAAACCTTGGAGTGGCCTTGCAGGATCTGAAGGGGGCTGCAGAAGGGCTGGGGAGGGACTTCTGAGAAGGTCTGGGAATGGCAGGAGGAGGAGGAATGGGTTTGGAGTGGCAGAGGGGAGATTGAAAGTGGACATTAGGAAGATGCCTTCCTTTTCTAGAAGGCAGGCATGTGGGCACAAGGAACTGAAAAGCCCTAGATGCAGAGGGTGTGCTCTGTGAGGCCAAAGGAGATGCCAAGTCACCAACACATGCCACCCCCAGGGAGCTGCTGCAGCTGGCTCACACATCCTTCCCCCGGGAATGGGAGAGAAGACTCTTTTCTGGGTGAGGCTTCCAGATGGTTTGCTTGCCTGCTGGCTGCGAATGAACCAGTCAATGAGCAACCCTTCTTCATGCCTCACAACAGATGGGCCTGGAGCTAACTTGCTCCAGCTTAAAAAAGGCTCCAGAGGAAGGTGGCTGTGTTGAATTTATGGCCAAGGGTCGTGGCTGCTTTCCCCCCTCCTGTCTGTGCAAAGAGGAGTCTGCTTCTCTGCGGAACGATGCTTGGGCATCACGGAGCAGGTAATGAGCTGTGCAGGCTCCTGCCAGCAGATCCAGCCCAGGTTCAATGTCACAGCTTTAAATCTCATCTTCCAGCAGTTCCATGCTCAGTGCTGCTGACTCTGCCCTCACACACGTTTCCAAACATCATTTGTCTTAACTCTAACTCCCTGATGCCGGAGACGACAGGCGGCAGGTGGCAAAGACAGATGACAGGCTGGAGCGGGAGAGGAAAACAAACTCTGCTGACCGAGATTAGGAAGGATTAGGAAGCAAACTGCCAACTCCTTCCATCCTGACAAAGGTTCCTTGGAGCCCATTTGGAATAGAGAATCAGCAGTGTCCATAAATGCTTCGGGTGCTGCTTCCCCGCGTACGTCTCCAGCGCAATCTCACCCAAGGCGGCTCAGAAACCTCCTGCAGACCTCTCCACTGCTCTGGCAGCATTTGTTGGTTCAAAGAGAAGAGTTGTTCTGCCCTCCCCGGCAGACAATCTACCTAATGGACTGGGATGGTGTGAAGGAAGCAACAAAAAAATGAGGGAGGAACTTTTCATGAGGCTGTCTAGCAATAGGGCAAGGGAGAAAGGTTGGAAGCTGGAGAGAGCAAGGTTAGAGCAGGGCTAGAGGGGATCTTAGGATGTGTGTGAGGGTGGTGAGGTTCTGGATGGGCTGGTCCCTTCCCAACCCCTAATATTCTGTGGCTCTACAATGCTATGATCCCATGATTCTATGATTCATGCTCTGGAGACTTTAAAGACTCAGCTGGATGCCTTCCTGTGTGACCAGCCCTAGGTGATCCTGCTGGTCCCTTCCCAACCCCTAACACTCTGTGGTGATTCTATGATTCCATGATTCTATCATTCCATGATTCCATGATTCATCCTCTGGAGACTTTAAAGACTCACCTGAATGCCCTCCTGTGTGACCAGCTCTAGGTGATCCTGCTGGTCCCTTCCCAACCCCTAACATTCTGTGATTCTATGATTCCATAATTCTATCATTCCATGATTCTATGATTCATGCTCTGGAGACTTTAAAGACTCACCTGGATGCCTTCCTGTATGACCAGCCCTAGGTGATGCTGCTGGTCCCTTCCCAACCCCTAACATTCTGTGATTCTATGATTCCATAATTCTATCATTCCATGATTCCATGATTCATCCTCTTGAGACTTTAAAGACTCACCTGGATGCCTTCCTGTGTGACCAGCCCTAGGTGATCCTGCTCTGGCAGGGGGATTGGACTTGAATCTCTCTGGAGGGCTACTCCATCCCTTACCATTCTATGTTGATGTGATTCTAGTCCCTGAGAGATGATGTGCCAAGGATTCAGGTCTCTAGATAGCAGCCAGATGCTAAGATTTTACAGCACCACAAGCAGCCTCAGACAGCAGAAGGGCACAGCTGGTACAGGGATGCTGAGCATTGCCACTGCTCTCACAAGAGAAGCCTACTCAAGTTCTTTCCATACTGTGGGGACCTTCCTTGCCAAGCCCCTGCTTGCTGGAAGATATATCCAGAAGAAAAATTCCCAGTTGGCACTGTGATACCAGAGCCCCAGTGGGGAGGAGAGAACAATCAGTTGCCTACCTGATGGGTTTCTAAAGAACAGGAGCATCTGTTAGCATTAGGTTGACAGCTTGCTGGCAGCTTCCAACCAGCTAAATCCACTATCACAGCAGGGTGTCAGGCCTGCCAAGCAAACACACCACACAACAGAGAACCCTGGAAGCTGGCTCTGGCACCCATGGGTGGGGAATAACCCAGCACTGGGCAGATAAGTGAGGGGCAGTGGCACACTGCTGCTCCCAGCTACCTACAGCCAGCACTAAGCTCTGTGTCCTTGTGAAAGCCTGAGCAAGGCTGTAGGACTCAGTCAGGCCCTGGGGACAACAGCTGAAACTCCTGTCCCTGAGGGAACTTTCTGGGTCCAAGTCCAAGCTCATCACAGAGGCCCTGTCTGCAGTCAGTGAGGAGAAAGAAGCATTCCTGGGCTGATAGAGTGCTCCCGGAGGAGCTCTTCCTCTTTGTTGCCTGTGCTAAGGGCATCAGGCTCAGACATCTTGGGACTGTTCAGCATGAAGGAGAGAAGGCTCTGGGGAGACCTTAGAGCAGCATTTCAATACCTGAAGGAGACCTACAGGAAGGCTGCAGAGGGACTGTTCAGAAGGGTCTGTGGAGATAGGATGAGGGCAATGGTTTGAAACTGGAGCAGGGGAGATTTGGGTTGGGCATCAGAAGTGCCCAGTGAATGTGGTGAAGTACTGGAACAGGTTGCCCAGGGATGTGGTTGAGGCTCCATCCCTGAAGACATTCAGGTTCAGACCTGATGTAGTTCTGGGCAGCCTGATGTAGTTGGAGGTGTCCCTGCTGATTTCAGGGGGGTTGAACAAGATGATTTTTGAGGGTCCCTTTCAACCCAATGCAATCTGTGAACCTCATAATTAGACCACCACATCAGGTGAAATACAGGGAGAAGTGGTGAGCTGGTACAGGAACCCACTGGGATGGAGGTTACATCACATCAGTCCTGCAGCTGCATGTCTGCTTATCACAGAATCACAGAATCAGGCAGGTTGGAAGAGAGCTCCAAGCTCAGCCAGCCCAACCTAGCACCCAGCCCTGCCCAACCAACCAGACCATGGCACTAAGTGCCCCAGCCAGGCTTGGCTGCAACACCTCCAGCCACAGCCACTCCACCACCTCCCTGGGCAGCCCATTCCAATGCCAATCACTCTCTCTGACAACAACTTCCCTAACAACATCCAGCCTCAACCTGCCCTGCCACAGCTTGAGGCTGTGCCCCCTTCCTCTGTCCCTGGCTGCCTGGCAGCAGAGCCCAACCCCACCTGGCTACAGCCTCCCTGCAGGCAGCTGCAGGCAGCAATCAGCTCTGCCCTGAGCCTCCTCTGCTGCAGGCTGCACCCCCCCAGCTCCCTCAGCCTCTCCTCACAGGGCTGTGCTCCAGGCCAGCCCCAGCCTCTTTTTTCCTCAAGAAAAAAACCCCATCCCTAAAAGCAAAGCAGCAGAAAGCATTGCTCTGTTTGTAGAGCAACACCAGAGAGAAGTGAAGAACCAATTCCATGCTAACAGCAAAGTCCTGGTGCTGATCTAAAGCCTTACATCCTCTGAACAAACAGTGAGACAGCAGCAGGAGGATTCCAAGCCCAGTAAGCAACTTGCTGACTGCTGGACCAAAAGGTACCCCACAGTGAGGACCTGAGCCCAGCCTCTAGAACTACATTCACTTAGCCTCTTCCCCTCCCTCTGCTCTGATTTGTTTCTTTCAAATTCCTACACAAAGGCAATGAGAGCCTAGCACTGTAATTAAGGGCAACGTTTACCCAAGGAATCTCCTCTCACTCTCTACATCTTCCACAGAGCCTCTGCATAAGCAGCACACAGAGTGCTGGAATTAAAGAGGATGTAGAAATAATCCATCCAGAACAGCACAGCAAGAGGCATGCTGAGAATCTATCAGGCTGAAATACATCTGGATCCCTCCAGCATGGAGGGCAGAGCAAGATGGAATTTCACAGAGCAATACTTAAAATGCAGTTTCCATCCAAGCAGCAAAGCACTTAACAAATTAATTGAGCTTAGCACCCACGTTGGGAGCTCAGCACTGGTACAACCAGCACAGGAGAAGGTCTGCTTTATGACTGGCTGCAAGAAGAACAAGACAGCCTGGACAGACTAATCACTACCCCTCAGAGGGCAGGCAGAGAGCAAAATGGCAGGTTTTGTACAGCTGAAGTCTGCCCTTTTGCTGTCTTACCCAAAGACTGAACTCAGCACTGCCCCAAGTTCTATCCTCAAGAAACAACTCGCCTGACTTTGGCAGCTCTGTGACACAGCCTCTGCTCTTGCCTTACTTTTGCTGTCTGCTTATCACAATGCAACAGCCTGGGTGCCACAGTCACAGCACCAACCAGGTTGGAAAAGACCTTTAGGATCATCCAGTCCAACCTGTCACCTAACCCTTCTCATTAACTAACCCCTGGCACTAAATGCCTCATCCAGCCTCCTTTTAAACACCTCCAAGGATGGAGAGTTGTTTCTAGCTACGTCTCCCAGCCTGGCTACCACAAGCTGGGAGTAGCTCAGCAGCAATCCTCCCTTCACCACCTTCCTTTCTCTTCTGTTTTTATTCCCCCTCCCCTGCCAGATGCTGGTGGGAATGTGACGGTTGGGAAGAAATCCTTCCCTCCACTCAAATCATTGTTTCAGCTGAGGTGTCACAAGCTGGATGGAAGGTGTTGAGAGAAAGGCAGAAAGGCTGGGGAGAGGTTTGGAACACAAACCCTGTGAGGAGAGGCTGAGGGAGCTGGGGAGGTGCAGCCTGCAGCAGAGGAGGCTCAGGGCAGAGCTCACTGCTGCCTGCAGCTGCCTGCAGGGAGGCTGTAGCCAGGTGGGGTTGGGCTCTGCTGCCAGGCAGACAGCAACAGAAGAAGGGCACACAGCCTGAAGCTGTGCCAGGGCAGGTTGAGGCTGGATGTTGTTAGGAAGTTCCTGGCAAAGAGAGTGATTGGCATTGGAATGGGCTGCCCAGGGAGGTGGTGGAGTGGCTGTGGCTAGAGGTGTTGAAGCCAAGCCTGGCTGGGGCACTTAGTGCCATGGTGTGGTTGGTTGGGCAGGGCTGGGTGCTAGGTTGGGCTGGAGGAGCTTGGAGCTCTCTTCCAACCTGCTTCATTCTATGATTCTGTGATCCAATCATCAAGCCCTATAAAAGCTCCTTTGAAGAGATACTGACTTTGCCTTTGCTTAGTTAATGTTTGTTTGCAGTCACCCACAACTCTCCTTACAACCTGTAAGCCACCAATTAACTCCCTACCTCCAGTCCCAGAGGAGCTGAGCTGTAAATCATTTTTTTTCCTCTGGATCACAGAAGGAATAAATTCTCCTTCCTCAAAAAGAATCTTCCCAGATGGGCTCAGAGTATCAGGCTGTGAAGAACTCTAAATTACATGACCAGAGGTGTGTTTGCTTCCCTTATCAGGGGGGGAATCAGACTGGGGAAACCCAAAATTCCACTTATCAGAGAATCATAGAATCCACCAGGTTGGAAGAGACCTCCAAGATCATAGAATGAAGCAGGGTGGAAGAGACTGCCAAGATCATAGAATCATGGAATCATAGAATCAAGCAGGCTGGAAGAGAGCTCCAAGCTCAGCCAGCCCAACCTAGCACCCAGCCCTGCCCAACCAACCAGACCATGGCACTCAGTGCCCCAGCCAGGCTTGGCTTCAACACCTCCAGACACAGCCACTCCACCACCTCCCTGGGCAGCCCATTCCAGTGCCAATCACTCTCTCTGACAACAACTTCCTAACAACATCCAGCCACAACCTGTCCTGCCACAGCTTCAGGCTGTGTCCCCTTCTTCTGTCCCTGGCTGCCTGGCAGCAGAGCCCAACCCCACCTGGCTACAGCCTCCCTGCAGGCAGCTGCAGGCAGCAATGAACTCTGCCCTGAGCCTCCTCTTCTTAGTGCTACTTGGGTAAGATTTCCCACCCCACTGTGTTAACAATCATCTAACCCCAGAAGAGTTTTGATGTGTTCTGCAAAGCATTCCATGTGGCAGGCTAATTCCATGCTAAACAGTGCATTAAAGAAGCATTAATATTCCAAGCCAGCCTGCTGGAAGTTGATAAATGCTAGCAGTCAGGTCACTGTGGCCGCCCTTTCCTCTCCAGCTACCTCATGATAGATTTTCTCCATCTCTCCTTCTCAGAAACTGTTCCAAACAGCTCAGATGGCAGCAGGCACAGAACACAATTTTTAACCCACAAGTGTTTGGCAGAGTGATAACTGGAACCTCACTAAGTGTAAATCAGGTGTCACCAGGCAGCACAAACTAGCTCCCATACTCACCACTTCTAGCTGCAGCAGATAATGACTGCCAGGGTCACAGATCTCCATCTATGAAGTGAGGCATGGAGCACTGCATGGAGCAATTCTCCCCTGGTGCTGTTGTGACACTGATGGCAAAGGGACAGCTTAGGGACCTCAGTTATCAGCCCACAAACATGCCATGGCCAGCTTCATTCACCTCTTCTGTGAGGAGAGACTGAGGGTGATGGAGCTATTCAGGCTGGAGAGGAGAAGGCTTCCAGGGGACCTTCTTGTGGCCTTCCAGGATCTCAAGGGGGCTACAAGAAAGCTGGGGAGGGACTTTTTAGACTGTCAGGTAGTGATAGGACTGGGGGGAATGGAACTGAGCTGGAAATGGGGAGATTCAGACTGGGTGTTAGAAAGAAGTTCTTCAACATGTGGGTGGTGAAAGCCTGGAAGGAGTTGCCCAGGGAAGTGGTGGAAGCCTCATCCCTGGAGGTGTTTAAGGCCAGGCTGGATGAGGCTCTGGGCAGCCTGATCTAGTGTGAAGTGTCCCTGCCCATGGCAGCAGAGTTGGAACTGGCTGATTCTTGTGGTCCCTTCCAGCCCTGACTGATTCTATGATTCTATGATTCCAGCTACCTGAAAGGGGTTGTGGAGAGGTTGGTGCTGGTCTCTTCTCACAGGTAAGTAGTGACAGAACAAGAGGGAATGGCCTCAAGCTGCCACTGGGTAGGTTTAGACTGGACATTAGGAAACTTTTTTTTTGCCAGCAAGAGTGGTCAGGCACTGGAATGAGCTGCCCAGGGAGGTGCTGGAGTCACCAACCCTGCATATGTTTAAAAGTGGTTTGGATGTGGTGCCTGGGGCTATGGTTTAGAGTGACCCTTGCAGAGCAGGGCTATGGGTTGGACTTGGTGCTCCTGAGGGGCTTTGTCAACCTGAATGGTTTTGTGATTCTGTGATCCACTCCAGACAGGGCTTGGAAACACAAATTCCTCACATGTGAAAGGGATTGTATGGAGTAACCAAGGCAAGAAAGAAAAACATCTCAGCTGTTAGGAGAACTAACCTACACATCCCAGAGGGAAAGAAAGATCTGCTCCAGGGCTGCTGGATCCAAGCAGGAAGGGGAGATTCAGACTGGATGTTAGGAAGAAGTTCTTCAGTGTGAGGGTGGTGAGAGCCTGGCATAGGTTGCTCAGGGAGGTGGTGGAAGCCTCACCCCTGGATGTTTTTAAAGCCAGGCTGGATGTGGCTCTGGGCATCCTGATTTAGTGTGAGGTGTCCCTGGCCATGGCAGGGGCGTTGGAACTGGATGATCCTTGAGGTCCCTTTCAACTCAAACCCTTCTATGACTCTGGGGGCACTCTGAGACCACAGCATTCAAGTGCAGCTTTCACAGCAAAGAGGAAGACCACAACAGCAAACAGAGCTAAGAGAGCAGTTCATATCAGATCAAGCTTAAACCCAAAGTGTTTTTCCTCTCTGCTCCCTCAAACTCCTGACAGCAGCTGGGCCACAACCCATTTACTCTCTTTCAGCCTGCATGCAGGATCTGAAGCTGTTCATTTTCCACATCACTGCTGAAAAAGTCAACTGCATCCAAGTGATAACAAGTTGTGTTTTCAGGGTGTCTGGAGATGTTTATCCTAAGAGCCACAGAGTCCATTCTGGTTTGATAGAAGCCAGCAGCTCATCTCTGAGCCAGAAGATTCAGAGGAGTTATTCAGCAACCATGTAATCTCCCTTGATAAGAAAACCAACTGTCTGGAGCAGGATTTCCCTGTGTAAATTGAAATCAGGTCTGTGTAAAGTTGAATTAAACCTTTGTCACATCACTGCAGACCTCTCAGTCATATTCTTCCAGGCTAAGCTGGCAGCATCCACTGAGAACACAGCCTCTGAATGGTACTTTTCCTGCAGCAGCAGCAGCAGGATGATCTCTTCTTTCAAAATACTTGAACCACATTAATTTGCAGCCCAAGATACTCAACTGCACCCTGCCCTGCCTAGGTAACTTCACAAGCAGCATTGATTCTCCACAAGAAAGCTGCTTGATTTCCATAATTATCCCTCTTGAGAGATTCTGTTAATTGTTCCTCCCTCTTCCCCTGGCTTTAATTCCAATCTTCCCTCTCCAGCCTAAGGGAATAAACCCAAACAGTTTTCATCTCGAGTTTGGGAGGCTGCTCAGCTTTCATTATGGCCTCAGTCACTTCTAATCAGCTGCCCTCCCAAAAAAGCCAATTGAAAAGAATTAACTGAGCTTCTCCTGGGCTTTCAGGTTCAATAGAAAGGTGATCAGCAGAAGACAGAGAAAAGGACAAGACTCTTATCAAAGGCTGGACACTTGCCAAGGTCTGAGGCAAGGATATTAGAGCAAGCTTCAAAATTCCTGTCCACACCAGTTAAATCAGAGAATGAAGCAGGTTGGAAGAGAGCTCCAAGCTCAGCCAGCCCAACCTAGCACCCAGCCCTGCCCAACCAACCAGACCATAGCACTAAGTGCCCCAGCCAGGCTTGGCTCCAACACCTCCAGCCATGGCCACTCCACCACCTCCCTGGGCAGCCCATTCCAATGCCAATCACTCTCTCTGCCAGGAACTCCCTTCTCACATCCAGCCTAGACCTGCCCTGCCACAACTTCAGGCTGGGTCCCCTTGCTCTGTCCCTGGGGGCCTGGCAGCAGAGCCCAACCCCACCTGGCTACAGCCTCCCTGCAGGCAGCTGCAGACAGCAATGAGCTCTGCCCTCTTCTGCAGGCTGCACACCCCCCAGCTCCCTCAGCCTCTCCTCATAGGGCTTAAGAACCTAATCAGAAGTCTTGAAAGGTTTGAATGTGATTTCCAAGTGTAGGTTAAGCTGCTGGGTCTGCTCTGGCTTTGTCCTGGGCCTTGCTTCTCTATCAGTGTGGACAAAGCTGGCCAAGTGCTCTTGCACAGAGACCTTTCATCTCTCCCCAGGGCACACTGCAGCCATTTGGCTGAGAGCTGAGGGCTGGGGGAGTTGAACTGAAACGTGAGGCCTGCTATGACTGTTCCACAGAGAGCAACTCACAGGAGAGAGAAGAGCTCCAGAAGCAGCAGAACAAGCAGAGTTTCTCAGAGCAGCAGGGAAAAAACAGAGCATTGCAGCACTTAGCTGAAAGGCTTTGAAAGCTTCATCTTCAGCAGATGGGATGAGTGGATCTAACAGCTCCTCACAGCAGCCTCTGCTTCTCCTTCTCCTTTTGCTTCCAGCCCTCTCATGTCTCCCTTACTTCAAACCAGCTCCAAGACTGAGGCAGTCCTTGAACAGATTCATCTCACTGACTCAGCAAGCAGCCTGGTTTCAGCTGCCTGAAGTGCTCCAGCAGTTAATGAGCACCACCAGAACCAGCTCAAAGGAAGAGTATCCCATCCAGCAGTGATGAGCTCAGCCCAGATGACTAAGGAACAGCCTACCCCTGTACAGGGTGCTGCAGGACAGAAGGTGGTGATGGGGTGAGCTGGAAGGAAACCAACAGGCACGTCAGCCATGGGAGACACCAGGCTGCTGCCCAACCTTAGCACTGTCATTCCCCAAAATGGTTGTGGAGAAGAGAACTTCATCATCTTCATGCTGCAGATAAGAGCCCTTTGTAATGCAGGAGTTGTCTGGCTGCAGGACCTTTGTAACTGGTGTGAGAAAGGCAGAGGCCAGCAGGACTCAGATTAGAGAAGAGAAGATTTAGATGTTAGGAGCAGGTCCTGCACCATGAGGGTGGTGGAATGCTAGAGGAGGTTGCCTAGGGAGGTGGTTGGGGGTTCATGCCTGGAGATATTCAAAGTGAGGGCTTTGGGCAGGCTGATCTAGTTGAGGATGTCCCTGCTGACTGCAGAGGAGGTTGAGTTAGATGAGCTTTGGAGCTTCTTTCCAACCCAGACCATTCTGTGATGCTGTAGGACTCCATTCCCCAAGGGAGCTGATGGTGCTGGTAGCTTCAGAACAGTGCTGTGTTTCGTGCTAGCTGAGAATGCTCAGGGAGAGAGCTGTGGGGGCATATCACAGAAGAGTGGAGCAGCCCCAAGGCACATCTGAGTGGAGCTGGAATAGCAAACTGGTTGATGAGAAGCTCAACAGGAGCCTGCAGTGTGAGTGCAGCCCAGACAGCAACCCTGTGCTGGGCTGCAGCAAGAGCAGTGTGGGCACAGGGCAAGGGAGGGGATTCTGCCCCTTGGCTCTGCTCTCCTCACACCCCACCTGCAGCCCTGGGGGCAGTTCTGCAGCCCCCAGCACAAGCAGCACATGGAAGTGTTGGAGCCAGTGCAGAGGAGGCCACCAAGATGCTGAGAGGGCTACAGCAGCTCAGCTCTGAGCACAGGCTGAGAGAGTTGGGGCTGTGCAGCCTGCAGAGGAGAAGGCTTCCAGGAGAGCTTGGAGTGGCCTTGCAGGATCTGAAGGGGGCTGCAGGAGGGCTGGGGAGGGACTATTGAGAAGGTGTGGGAATGGCAGGAGGAGGAGGAATGGGTTTGAAGTGTGAGAGGGGAGATTGAAAGTGGATGTTGGGAAGAAATTCTTTACAATGAGTAAAGTGGTGAGACACTGGCACAGGTTTGCCAGGGAGGCTGTGGATGCTACCTCCCTGGAGGTGTTCAGGACCAGGTAGGATGAGGCTTGGAGGAGCCTGTTCTAGTGGGAAGTGTCCCTGCCTATGGCAGAGGGTTGGAACTGGCTGAGCTTCGACGTCTCTTCCAACCTAAACCATTCTCTGATTCTAAGATTCTAATCCACATTCCCTCTTATGTTTCTACCCTCTTCACCATGAACTCCTCTATTACAAGTGAAGAAAAGTCACTCCAGCCCTTGGCTGTCTCAGCACAGGAACAATAAGCTCCAGATGCACATGGGATCCCAAGGTACCTTCACTGCAGTGTCCAGCACTGCTGCCAGGCAAGCAGCAACAGACCAAGGGACACAGCCTCAAGCTGTGGCAGGGCAGGTTGAGGCTGGATGTTAGGAGGAAGTTGTTGTCAGAGAGAGAGATTGGCATTGGAATGGGCTGCCCAGGGAGGTGGTGGAGTGGCCGTGGCTGGAGGTGTTCAAGCCAAGGCTGGCTGGGGCACTTAGTGCCATGGTCTGGTTGGTTGGGCAGGGCTGGGTGCTAGGCTGGACTGGCTGAGCTTGGAGCTCTCTTCCAACCTGCTTGATTCTATGGTTCTATGAACTGGATGAGTTTTTAGATCCCTTCCAATCCTACTCTTTGTGTGAATCCATCAATCCCCTTAGCATCTGTCCACCCATCCAGCCTGGCAAGGTCCCGCTGCAAGGCTGCCCAGGGAGGTGGTGGAGTTGCCATCCCTGGAGGTGTTCAATAACAGACTGGCTGGGGCACTCAGTGCCATGGTCTGTCTGCTTGGCCAGGGCTGGGTGCTAGGGTGGACTGGCTGAGCTTGGAGCTCTCTTCCAATCTGCTTGATTCTGTGACTCTAAGAAAAGTCCCTCCAGCTCTTGGCTGTCCCAGCACAGGACCAAGCAGCTCCTGGGATCCCAGGGTACCTTCATTGCAGTGTCACCCAGAATGGCTTCCCCAGAGCAACTCTGGCTGCTGGCTGGAGGGGCACAAAGCTCTGCTCCAGCTGCCTTGCCCCCAAGCAGGTTTGATGCAAAGAGAGGAAATCCTAGCTCAGGCTGTTGCCTGCTTCCCAGCAATTAAACTGCAGATCAAAAGCAGCATAAATGTGCATGCTGCTATGCTTATTAGCAGCAGCTCCTGCTTTGATTGCCTAAAGGCCTTTCCAACAACGTTGACTTTAATTACTTTAATGAGAGAGAAAATGATCTGAGGTGTGTCAGCTCAATGGGGCAAGGTCCTGATGCAAACAGTAGCTCCAGGATCATTAGTTCAGCAGTTAATAGTACATTTTCTTATGTTATTGGAGCTAAATGTAAACAGCTACTGAAGCCCAACTTGCTGACTGAAGCTGGGAAGAAAACAAACCAGAAGCAGCTTTGGAATGAGGTTGTGTTGGGTCTGCAACCCACTTTCAACAGACTGCCTCTTTGTTGTAGGAAAAACAACCCAAAACAAACCCCAAAGTGCCTGCAGAGAAGAGCAAGGCAAATTTAATAGGCTGTGGAACTGTCTTCAGCAAAGCTCTCCTAACAAGGACTTAAAATGAACTTCCTGAAGTGGCTGGAGTTGATCACAGAATGGCAGCAGCTGGAAGGGACCTTGAAAGCTTTGCATCTGTTTTGGTAGCAAATTGTTCTCAAGCTCAGCAGAAAAGCTAAAAGTTGCTCAGTGCAGCTCAGGAATCACAGAACCACAGAGTGTCAGGGGCTGGAAGGGAGCTCCAAAGCTCAGCCAGTCCAAGCCCTGCCACAGCAGCAGCACCTGGAGCAGGTCACACAGAACACATCCAGGCAGGGTTTGGATATCTGCAGAGAGGGAGACTCCACAGCCCCCCTGGGCAGCCAGTGCCAGGCTCTGCCACCCTCACAGGGGAAAAATTCCTCCTCATGTTTCCATGGCAATTCCTCTGCCTCAGCTTCCACCACTGCCCCTTGTGCTGGCACTGGCATCCCCCAGCAGAGCCTGGCTCCAGCTCCTGCCACTCACCTGCACATCTTTATAACCATTGCTGAGATCACCTCTCAGCCTCCTCCTCTCCAAGCTCCCAGCCCCAGCTCCCTCAGGCTCTGCTCCTAGCAGAGCTGTTCCATTCCCTTCAGCATCTCTGTGGCTCTGTGCTGGACTCTCTCCAGCAGTTCTATGTCCCTCCTGAACTGGGGGGCCCAGAACTGTACACAGTTTTGCTTTATCTACACCAAACTAAGATAAAGCAAATCAAGGCCACTTCATTTCTTGAGGGAAGCCCAAGCTGCTCAGCAAGAGCCCTGTGCATCAGCTCAGCAGCCCTGTGTGTCTCCTCTCCAGCCAAGCAAAGGCAAGGCAGAGCAATTTAGCTTCATTTGCAAAGAGAAAGGAATTAAATTTCATTGTAGGACCTGGTATCTGCTGCAAGTGAAAAAATGTTCACAGCTACCAAACTCTGCTGCCACACAATTAATTTGCAGCAAGAGGTAATGTGATTCTGATTCTGAGCCATGAGTATTTGCTACAAGGATATAATATGGCTAAATGGATACCATTTAATTTGCTACTAGGCTTGGTGGTGCCTGCACTTGAAAGACCTCCAGGCTCAGCCAGCCCAACCTAGCACCCAGCCCTGCCCAACCAACCAGACCATGGCACTAAGTGCCCCAGCCAGCCTTGGCTTCAACACCTCCAGCCACAGCCACTCCACCACCTCCCTGGGCAGCCCATTCCAGTGCCAATCACTCTCTCTGCCAGGAACTTCCTCCTCACATCCAGCCTCAACCTGCCCTGGCACAGCTTCAGCCTGGGTCCCCTTCTTCTGGCCCTGGCTGCCTGGCAGCAGAGCCCAACCCCACCTGGCTACAGCCTCCCTGCAGGCAGCTGCAGGCAGCAATCAGCTCTGCCCTCAGCCTCCTCTGCTGCAGGCTGCACCTCCCCAGCTCCCTCAGCCTCTCCTCACAGGGCTGTGCTCCAGGCCCCTCCCCAGCCTTGCTGCCCTTCTCTCAACACCTTCCAGCACCTCAACAGCTCTCTGCAATTCAGGAGCCCAGAACTGGACACAGCACTCAAGGGGTGGCCTGAGCAGTGCTGAGCACATGGGCACAAGAACCTCCCTTGTCCTGCTGCCCACACTGCTCCTGAGCCAGCCCAGGATGCCATTGGCTCTGCTGCCCACCTGGGCACACTGCTGCCTCATCTTCAGCCTACTCTCTATCAGCACCCCCAGCTCCCTCTCTGCCTGCCTGCTCTTAGCCACTCTGGCCCCAGCCTGTAGTGCTGTTACAGGTGCCTATGGTCTTCTTAGTCACCTGGGCACACACTGCTGCTGGTCAGAACACAGAAGAGTGTGTTTTAAAGGGGCAATGCCTCAGTGGCCTGCTGATGGCAGAGGGGTAACTCCTCTAGCTCTTGCTTTGAAAAGGGCTGACAATTGGGTCTCTGCCCTGCCCCAGTCTCTGGTGCATGCTCCCAGGACAACAGCAGCACTTCAGGCTTAGCTGCCTCTTCCCTGTCTAGCACAACAGGGATACATAAATAGTTGCCTGCCCCTGCAGATACTAAGGCTTGTCCAGGTCTATCTGTTAATCCAGCCAGCACCTCTGCTTCAGTCCTACAGGCTCTGCCATCCACTGAGAGGAGTGGCAGTACCTTGCATTTGTTTGGCAGGCACGAGGAGGAAGAGGAGCAGCCCCAGGAGAGGAAGGTCTGGCAGAAGGCATGTACACCTGAGCACACAACAGAGCAGGAAGGCTGCCTTACCCCGAGGGACAGCTAGAAATGAGCTGCACAGCCTGTCCCCAGAGCTGTCACCCACAAAGCTGCTTTGTTTTCCTCACAGGACCAAAGAAACTGCTGCAGCCTGGACTGACAGGGCCAAGGTTTTAAAGCTCCAACAACAGAGAGCAACTCTTCTAGCTCCAGATGGTGTAAAGGTTGTAGTCCTGCTGCAGCAGAGCTCCCCTGGAGCTGCCCTTGCCTGGTTTCCACATGGTGCTGCAGATGCTGTGCATGGCAGGTGCAGCACTCCAGAAAGAAGGGCACTTGGACAATCTGTTGGCTCCCTGAAATTGCACTCCCAAGATTGTTTTTTCTTGGTTGCTTGTTGAGGTTTTGTTTGCTTGTTGAGGTTTTGTTTGCTTGTTGGTCATTTCTATCCATCTATAAACCAAACAGCCTGAATTATCACCAAGAAAACTATGCCAGCTTTACAAGGAGCTACAAAAACCTCTTCAAGTGGCATAGTGAAGCTCTGCTGATTGGAACAATGGCAGAGTTTTACAGCTGGATAGCTCAAGGCATGCCAGGAAAGGCAGCAAGTGCCCATGAACCTCATTAGGAAGCCAGTAACTGGCTCATTCCAGTGAGCTCAATACCTGCTACCACCTCCACACATCAGTGAGATATGAGCCCAGCTGTGTGCTGAGCTTCAGGATGAAGCCAGGACAAGGAAGAGCAGAAATGAGGGAAGGAAACTTATCTGCAGATTGATGACTGAAGTAAAAGTGGCTGCTGGAAGTTTCTGAGTGGTTTGGGAAGAGGGGGAAGTGACAGAGGAGATGGATGAGCAGCCAGAGTGCTGGTGACCAGGTCAAAGTATCCCATAAACATCTTGTCCAGACAGCTAATGCTTCTCCAGCACTGAACATCATCAATCCTTGAGCACTTTTCTGGCTGCTCTAAGAGAAAAAGGCAGAGCTGAATGCTGGGTTTAGCAGTCTGGAGAGGTTTATACTGCAGCTGTGAACTGGATGATAGGTCTGGGGAGGGGGAATTGTGTGTGTCAATGTGGGAGGTGCCTGCTGCTGGCTCTGTGGAACACAAAGAGTGCTGTGACAAAGCACAGGTTCCTCTCTGAATTATGGCACCTTTCATGGTTAACTCTGACCCACTCATGTTACAGCTCACATTTAAAGGCATGATACAAAAGATAAGACAAATTTTCTGGGGGAAGAGATGTGTTTTCCTGTGGTGTTTTGTCTCTTCCATCACCTGGTGCTGGTGGATAGTAGGCTGAAGATGAGGCAGCAGTGTGTCCAGGTGGGCAGCAGAGCCAATGGCATCCTGGGCTGGCTCAGGAGCAGTGTGGGCAGCAGGACAAGGGAGGTTCTTGTGCCCCTGTGCTCAGCACTGCTCAGGCCACCCCTTGAGTGCTGCGTCAGTTCTGGGCTCCTGAATTGCAGAGAGCTGTTGAGGTGCTGGAAGGTATTGAGAGAAGGGCAGCAAGGCTGGGGAGGGGCCTGGAACACAAACCCTGTGAGGAGAGGCTGAGGGAGCTGGGGAGGTGCAGCCCGCAGCAGAGGAGGCTCAGGGCAGAGCAGGAGGGGTGGGTGGAGCTGGGGGCCACGCAGTCACAGCAGGGCCTGCAGCTTTCTCTATCCACAAAAGCAGTGTCACTCGAGGAATTTGCTGAGAGCCCTCCCTTGCAGCCTGTCCCTTTAAGAGGACGTTTGCCAGGATATTGTTATCCAGCAACAACAGAAAGCCAAAGGCTGTGATCTGAAACGTGACTCCACAGCCAGGGAGTCCTGGGGAAGCTCCAGAGGCAGCACAAAATCCCTTGCCTTGGGCTGAAGGAGAAGGAAGGAAGCACCAAATGCATGCAGGCTCTGAAAGGATGAGCCACTTAGAGCAAGGCAGCAGAGCCTGTGCAGTGGCAGGGGTTAGGATCATGATTACTGGGGCACCCAATTTGTCTGCTTGGAGGCTTAGGCTGATGGCATCCAAAGCTCTCCCGTTCCAGTGCCATGCACAGCATAATTAGGCAGGGCATGGAAAGCCTCTGACATGAGTCCTTCAGTGCCAGCAGCCCTAGAGACAGCCAATGATGTTTGCTGATGCTGAAAACCTGACTGCTAGAGAAAACTTTACTGTACTCCACTCTGGCCAGACCTCAGCTTGAGTGCTGCATCCAGGAGCCCCTGGTGCAGGAAGGATCTGGAGGTGCTGGGATGCGTCCAGTGAAGAGCCACGAGGATGAGCAGAGGGCTGCAGCTGCTCTGCTATGGAGACAAACTGAGAGAGTTGGGGATTATTCTGTCTGTGAGGCAACAGAAGAAGGGGACATAGCCTCAAGTTGTGCCAGGGCAGGTACAGGCTGGATGTTAGGAGGAAGTTGTTGTCAGAGAGAGTGATTGGCATTGGAATGGGCTGCCCAGGGAGGTGGTGGAGTGGCCATGCCTGGAGGTGTTGAAGCCAAGCCTGGCTGGGGCACTTAGTGCCATGGTCTGGTTGGTTGGGCAAGGCTCTGCTGCCCACCTGGGCACTGCTGCCTCCTCTGCAGCTCCTCTCTCCCAGCACCCCCAGGGCCCTCTCTGCTTGCCTGCTCTCAGCCACTCTGGCCCCAGCCTGTAGTGCTGCCTGGGGAGTTGGGGAGATCCTTGCTGCCTGCAGAGGGGATGGACAAGATGATCTTTGAGGGTCCCCTCCAACCCAGTGCAGTCTGTGGGTCTGTAACCTCTCTGCAGTCTCAGTATCTTGACTCCTTTGTCCACCATGATGGTTCCCCCTCCCATTCACCACCTACATGCAGGAGTCTCCTAATTGGCATGCTGGGGCTGTTCACACCTGGGCTCCTGAGGAGTGCTTCAGGGCAAGCAGAACATCCTTGACAGAAGTTATCCCCTTGTATCTGTGCCTTGGGCATTGTCTGGTCCCAGCCATCACTGCAGGTTCTGCCTGTTCATTACTGAGGAACTTTGGCTGCACTGAATGCAGGACATGAACCGTGGAGATTTCTCATCTCAGGAGTTTAATTACCTCTTTGATTGAAGCAAATGTTGGATCAAGTGGATAGAGGGAGGTCATGGCTGGAATGATCTCCTCATGCATAGATTAGAGGCACAGCCTCCTGTATCTACCACTGGTTTCTAATGAGGCATTTCAGATTCACCAGCTTCAAAGTCATCTCCCAAATACAGATGAACAGAGCCAGCAGAGGAGATGCTGCTTTTACTGCTCTGAGTTGTGCCACTGTGTCCCTTTCTTCTCTCCTTTTTTGCTTCCTTTTTAAGCTGTTTGAAATTGTCTTTGTCTCTTCTGCCATCAGAGATGCTGGGAGCTGCAGCTGGATGCTGAAGTGATTAAAGGAGCCAAAGGAGTTGGTTTCTCTTTGCCTGGGTTTGGATGAGGCAAGCAAACTTGGCACAGCTTCATAGAGGAAGGGGTATTAACAGCTCCACAGGAGAGGAGAAGCATCTTGTTGACATGATTTATTTAGTGTCCTACCTTCCTATCCTGGCCATGTTCCTCCCCACACCAAATCCAGCCCTTCCAGAGCAAAGGGGGAGTGGGGAGCAAATACAACAGGAAAAGTTGCAACAAAATAAGCTCATTTGATCTGAAAAGGTTCAAAACAAGTCTCCAGTGGTCAGGGTGGACTAGAACAAGGGATGGAGACTGAGATGCCAGGCCTTAGTTTACTGCTGGATGCCTCCATAGTCTAAGTGGTAGAAGATGTAGCTTAGAAGCACTGTTGAGGTTGGAAGAGACCTTTGAGCTCATCAAGCCCAACTGCTCATCGCCTCCATGGACTGAGTGGTACAAGATGTAGCTTAGAAACCCTGGGGACAGGCAGAGCTGTTGAGGTGCTGGAAGGGCAACAAAGCTGGTGAGAGGCCTGGAACACAAACCCTATGAGGAGAGGCTGAGGGAGCTGGGGGTGTGCAGCCTGGAGAAGAGGAGGCTCAGGGGTGACCTCATTGCTGTCTACAACTACCTGAAGGGACATTGTAGCCAGGTGGGGGGTGGCCTCTTCTGCCAGGCCCCCAGCAATAGAACAAGGGGACACAGTCTCAAGTTGTGCCAGGGTAGGTCTAGGCTGGATGTGAGGAGGAAGTTGTTGTCAGAGAGAGTGATTGGCATTGGAATGGGCTGCCCAGGGAGGTGGTGGAGTCACTATCCCTGGAGGTCTTCAAGAAATGACTGGATGAGGCACTTAGTGCCATGGTGTGGTTGACTGGACAGGGCTGGGGGATAGGGTGGACTGGATGAGCTTGGAGGTCTCTTCCATCCTGCTTGATTCTGTGATTCTATGATTCAGACACAGCTGCCCAGCAGTCTTCCTCAAGGAGGGTATCACCTAGAGCCTAACACATCTGCTTACCTCCATGCCACCAGAGATGCTGCCAAGCATTAGACTCTGTGTGCTGTGTTCTGGGTTCAGCTCAGGTAGGCTAAGAGCTTCCCAGCCTCTGCCACCAGCTGGCACAGCTGATCAGATAGCTGCTGTCTAACCTGCTTCTGTCAGAATGGGTTTGAAATATTCAGCAAACAAACCCCTACTATTAGCAATGTTTTAAGCTAATCCAGCTCATTTTGATGGAATTGGGCTAGTGAACAGTTCCAGCTGTCAGATCAGCAGTGCCAACCTTTGGCAAGGGACAAGGCAAGTGAGCAGGTGGGGAAGGGCAGAGGGCTGGAACTTCTCCCTCAGCAGCTCTGAGGAGCACACAAGAGGACAAGGTTCCTCACCCAGCCTGTGTCCAAACATGCTCCACAGACAGGTTCAAACCAAACCTGCTTCTAAATCAGGTGTAGAACAGGCCAGATGCATCTGATGGAGTCAGCAGAGGTCATGCTCCCTACTTGTCCCCTCAAGCCAGTGTCACAGTGCCATCAGCCAGCCAGAATCATGGCTGCAACCAAGATCTGCCCTGGTGGGTCCAGAAGCAAGTACAAAGGCATGAGTGTCTGGTGGTGACAAGGCAGTGAGCCAGGCCACAGACACTGTCCTAGGACAGGGTTTGTGAGTATCATCTGGGTGGCAGCAGCATTCTGGGTATGATTCACCCTTGGCCCATGGGGCTGAGCTCAGGGTTGCAGTCATCCCACACAGAAGTTCAAGCAGATCAGAACATACTGCCCAGGGCTGAGAAAGCTGACCCAGAGCAACCTTGTCTAGGACTGGGAGAATGGGCTCAGAGCTCCCCTGCCTAGGACTGAGAGAGTGGACTCAGAGCTCCCCTGCCTAGGGCTGAGTGGACTCAGAGCTCCCCTGCCTAGGGCTGATAGAGTGGATTCAGAGCTCCCCTGCTTAGGGCTGAGTGGACTCAGAGCTCCCCTGCCTAGGGCTGAGAGAGTGGATTCAGAGCTCCCCTGCCTAGGACTCAAAGCTTGAAGTGGACTCAGAGCTCACAGTCGTAGCTGAGCACAAGGAATCATAAAACCATACATTCCTAGAATGGTTTGGCCTGGAATGGACCTTAAACTTCATCCAGTTCCAACCCTCTCACCATGGGCAGGGACATCTCCCACCAGCTCAGGTTCCTCAAGGTCTCACCCAACCTGGGCTTGAACATCTCCATGGAGGGGGTATCCACAACCTCCCTGGGCAACCTGTGACAGTGTCTCCCCATCCTCACCCTAAAGAATTTCTTCTTAATCTCCAGTCTAAATCTGCCTTCTTGCACCTTGAAGCCATCACCCCTTGGCCTATCACTGTCTCCACAAGACAATCCCTTCTGCATTCTCCTTCAGACCCTCTGCTGACCCAATCTTAGTCCAGTGATGCTCTCACCAGGACCTACAGCCTCTTAAGTGAATGTCTTGCTGTGAAGCTGAGCTTCATGAAGAGCAGAAGATCTCTGCAGCTGCCTGGGGCTACAAGATGTGTTCCCAGAACTCTCTACCTTAACTACTTCCATATCTTTATCGATGATCTGGAGCAGGGGATTGAGTCCAGCAGCAGTGAGTTTGCAGATGACACCAAGCTAGGAGCAGCTGTGGAGCTGTTGGAGGGTAGCAGAGCCCTGCAGAGGGACCTGGCCAGGCTGCATGGGTGGGCAGAGGCCAAGGGGATGAGAGTGAACAAGGCCAAGGGCAGGGTTCTGCACTTTGGCCACAACAACCCCAAGCAGCACTGCAGGCTGGGGGCAGAGTGGCTGAGAGCAGGCAGGCAGAGAGGGCCCTGGGGGTGCTGGCAGAGAAGAGTTGCAGAGGAGGCAGCAGTGTGCCCAGGTGGGCAGCAGAGCCAATGGCATCCTGGGCTGGCTGAGGAGCAGTGTGGGCAGCAGGACAAGGGAGGTTCTTGTGCCCCTGTGCTCAGCACTGCTCAGGCCACCCCTGGAGTGCTGTGTCCAGTTCTGGGCTCCTCCATTGCAGAGAGCTGTTGAGGTGCTGGAAGGTGTTTGGAGAAGGGCAGCAAGGCTGGGGAGGGGCCTGGAGCACAGCCCTGTGAAGAGAGGCTGAGGGAGCTGGGGGGGTGCAGCCTGCAGCAGAGGAGGCTCAGGGCAGAGCTGATTGCTGCCTGCAGCTGCCTGCAGGGAGGCTGTAGCCAGGTGGGGTTGGGCTCTGCTGCCAGGCAGCCAGGGACAGAAGAAGGGGACACAGCCTGAAGCTGTGGCAGGGCAGGTTGAGGCTGGATGTGAGGAGGAAGTTGTTGTCAGAGAGAGGATTGGCATTGGAATGGGCTGCCCAGAGAGGTGGGGGAGTGGCTGTGGCTGGAGGTGTTGCAGCCAAGCCTGGCTGGGGCACTTAGTGCCATGGTCTGGTTGGTTGGGCAGGGCTGGGTGCTAGGTTGGGCTGCCTGAGCTTGGAGCTCTCTTCCAACCTGCTTCATTCTATGGTTCTATGTTTCTACTTCAGCACCCTCAAAGCAAGTCGACAGAGAGGAAACCTTCACTCAAGGCCCTTCACAGATCTTCTCCATGCAAAGAGGCCTCCCCTGTTTTATTTACACCCTGCAGACACAGATACATCCAGCAACAATTGGCCTCCTTGCCTGTCAGTTGCCAGACACCCTGGTGCCATCTGCCACTCACAGGGTTTGCAAGGCACAGTGCAGCACCTGCCTGCTCAGAATCCTCCTTTCCCCTGAACAAAGCCTTGCACAGCCCCTCTGAAGGAGAGGAGGAATCTGTAATGACTATTTACCATTATCCACAGCCATACATTATTCATGCTTCCCTCCACCAGCAAAACCTTTCCTTCCCTGCTATTAAGCTGGTACATATTGAAGCAGAATTGCAGCCCCTGTGGGATTCCAGCTGACTTTGCACAGGTCTCATTAGCATAGGCTCTCAGATTAATCAGTATATTCATTAGGTAGCTATTGCACTACCAGAGCTTATGTAGGATCACAGAAGCATAGAAGTGTTGAGGTTGGAAGAGACTTTTGAGATCATCAAGTGTCCAACCACTCAGCCAGAGCTGCTGCTAAGCCACTGCCACTAACCCACATCTTTCAGCACCACATGGGCACAGCTTTCACACACACAGTATCCCAGTACCCCAGTATCCCAGTATCCCAGTATCACCAAGGTTGGAAGAGACCTCACAGATCATCAAGTCCAACCCTTTAGCACAGAGCTCAAGGCCAGACCATGGCACCAAGTGCCACGTCCAGTCCTGCCTTGAACAGCTCCAGGGACGGCGACTCCACCACCTCCCCGGGCAGCCCATTCCAGTGGCCAATGACTCTCTCAGGGAAGAACTTTCTCCTCACCTCCAGCCTAAATCTCCCCTGGCACAGCCTGAGGCTGTGTCCTCTCGTTCTGGTGCTGGCCTTGGAGAAGAGGAGGCTGAGGGCAGATCCCACTGCACTCTACAGCTCCTTGAAAGGAGACGGCAGTGAGGTGGGGTTGGGCTCTGCTCCCCACTATCAGGTGATAGAAGGAGAGGAAATGGCCTGAAGAAGTTTCTAGAGCAGTAAACTTCATGACTCCCAGCTAGTGTGAGAAAAAGGATTTTGGCTGCCCGAAGTGGACTAATTATCTGCATGGAAGGGTCAGTTGTTTTTCCAAGGAGATCAGAGGAAGCATGGATTGGTTTGGTCTCTGCAGCTCTCCTGCCCAGGCACACACTCAGCTCTCTGAGTGCCAGGTAGCAGCTCTGTGTGTGTAGAACCAAGGCTCTCACTCCAAGCACACTGAAGGGCTGGAGCAGGTCAGAGGGGGGCAGCAAAGCTGGGGAAGGATCTGGAGAACAGGGCTGGGGAGGGGCATCTGAGGGAATTGAGAGTGTTTAGTCTGGGGAGTAGGAGGCTGAGTGAGACCTCATTGCTCTCTACAGCTCCCTAAGAGGAGGCTGCAGTGAGGTGGGGTTGGGCTCTTCCCCCCAGGATCAGCTGATAGAAGGAGAGGAAATGACCTGAAATTGTGCCAGGGGAGGGTTAGGTTGGAGAGGAGGAAAAATGTCATTGCTGCAAGAGAGGTCAGGGATGGGCACAGGCTGCCCAGGGAGGTAGTGGAGTGCCCATGGCTGGAGGTGTTCAAGAAACCTATGATCGTGGCACTTGGGGCCATGGCTTGGTGGCTGTGGTGGTGTTGGGTTGATGGTTGGACTGGATGGCCTTAGAGGCCTTTTCCAACTGAAACAACTCTGATTCTGTGTTCTGAGCACCTCAGGGCAGTGCTGCAGTCCATCAGAGGGCTGAAAGAAGGCTGCAATACTGCCCACAACACCCAGAGTGCAGCAGCTTCCCTCTCCCATGCACACACTGCAAACCTGCCCTCCTTTTGCACCTGCTGACACACAGAACACCCAGGGAACATCCAGCCCTGCCTCCCTTCCTCAAGTTCTGCATTCCCAGTGATGCACTTCCCATGTTTTCTGGCTCAGGCACTAACTGTGCATGGCTAAAAGACTGGAGTTTGAAACCCTGAAGTGGATTTTTGGGTAGCAGCACATGGAAATGTGACTCTTCCCTCAGTGGTCCCTGTCTAGAGCACAGCTCCCAGCGAACACACCGCTGGCTCTGATAGGAAACAGAAGTCTCTCAGCAGGTGTGATTCACCTGCCCTACAGGAGCAGCCAAACAGCAGAGAACATCTATTTGTGAATAATTTATATGAAGAGTGATGGAAAAAAGCTTTCTTCCAGGTCTTTTTTCTCTTGTTACTCACACTGCTCCTGTCTGAAGCAATCTGACTCCTTCCTTGCCCGTTCACGACCTCCTCCTCTTGCCCTGTGCAAAGAGAAGATGTAGCACAGGCATAGGTCACACTGAGCTACCTACAGAGGGGTTTGGAGCAGCTAATCTGCTCAAATCGACCCAGTCACCTCCACAAGTGTGAAGTTCTCCTTCATTTCATTCTGGGAGGATGCAATTTTGATAGGGAAGCTACTTTTAAATGGTCTCTGATAATAGTTCCTTCTGATAACACACAAAGGTCTTCATCTCTCTCAGCTCACAGAAAACTGCCCTCAGGAAAAATGCTGGAGAGGTGTGGAGAAAGGAGAGATGATGAGAAGTGTGTCCAGCAGGTCTAGAGAGGTTCTCCTCTCTCTCTTCTCTGCTCTGCTGAGCCCACATCTGCAGCACTGTGTCCAGTTCTCAGCCCCCCAATTCAAGAGGAGAAGGGATCTGTTGGAGGGGTACAGTGGTGGCTGTGAAGATGATTTGGGAACTTGAGTATCATAGCACAGCTCAGGTTGGAAAGGACCTCAGAGATCATCTACTCCAACATCCCTGCCATGGGCAGGGATACCTCTCAACTAGACTCAGCTGCTCAAGGCCTCATCCAACCTGGCCTCCCAGGCAGGAGGCAGCCACAGCCTCCCAGCTGTGGAACATCTCTGCTATGAAGCAAGGCTGGGAGCTCTGGGGCTGTTGAGCCTGGAGAAGAGAAGGCTGAGAGGGGATCTGATCAGTATCTATCAGTATCTGAGGGGTGGGTGTAAGGATGAAGGTGTCAGTAGTGGCCAGTGATGGGACAGGGAACAATGGGTACAAGCTGAAACCCAGGAAGCTCCAACTCAACATGATGAGAAACTCCTTTGCTGTGAGTGTGCTGGGAGCCTGCAGCAGGCTGCCCAGAGAGGTTGTGGAGTCTCCTTCTCTGGAGTCCTTCAAACCCCATCTGGATGTGTTTCCTGTGTGCCCTGCCCTGGGTGATCCTGCTCTGGCAGGGGGGGTTGGAGTCAGTGATCTCCAGAGATCCTTTCCAAGCCCTAAGATCCTGCGACTATGTAATCTTGGTGAGCCATCAGGAGTCTCACAGGGACTTCTGTGACCAGAACTGGACAACTTCTCACCACACTCCCCTCTGTGTCAGTTATCTCAAGCAGCAAATATGCCAAACAACTCCTGTCACTGTGGTGTGACTCACCACCCCAGCAGTCAAAGGCTGGGAGGTCCCTGAGCAGTGACCAGCCAGGGAGCAGCACTAAGAATCAGTCAGGATTGGAAGGGACCACAAGGATCATCCAGTTCCAACCCCCATGCCATGGCCAGGGACACCTCACACTGGATCAAGTTGCCCAGAGCCACATCCAGCCTGGCCTTAAAAACATTCAGGGATGAGGCTGCCACCACCTCCCTGAGCAACCTGTGCCAGGCTCTCACCACCCTCATGCTGAACAACTTCTTCCTAATATCCATTCTTAATCTACCCATTTCTAGCTTTGCTCCATTCCCCCCAGTCCTATCACTACTTCACAGCCTAAAAAGTCATAGAATGACAGAATCAAGCAGGTTGGAAGAGAGCTCCAAGCTCAGCCAGCCCAACCTAGCACCCAGCCCTGGCCAAGCAACACCTCCAGGGACAGGGACTCCACCACCTCCCTGGGCAGCCCATTCCAATGCCAATCTCTCTTGCTGGGGAGAACTTCTTCCTCCTAATATCCAGCCACAACCTCTCCTGCCACAGCTTCAGGCTGTGTCCCCTTGCTCTATTGCTGGTTGCCTGGCAGCAGAGCCCAACCCCACCTGGCTACAGCCTCCCTGCAGGCAGCTGCAGGCAGCAATGAGCTCTGCCCTGAGCCTCCTCTGCTGCAGGCTGCACACCCCCAGCTCCCTCAGCCTCTCCTCACAGGGCTGTGCTCCAGGCCCCTCCCCAGCCTTGCTGCCCTGCTCTCAACACCTTCCAGCACCTCAACAGCTCTCTTTTGAATTGAGGAGGCCAGAACTGGACACAGCACTCAAGCTGTGGCCTGAGCAGTGCTGAGCACAGGGGCACAAGAACCTCCCTTGTCCTGCTGCCCACACTGCTCCTGAGCCAGCCCAGGATGCCATTGGCTCTGCTGCCCACCTGGGCACTCTGCTGCCTCCTCTGCAGCTCCTCTCTCCCAGCACCCCCAGCTCTCTCTCTGCCTGCCTGCTCTCAGCCACTCTGGCCCCAGCCTGCAGTGCTGCTTGGGGTTGTTGTGGCCTTCTTCAATCTCGTGCCCTTGGCCTCTGCCCACCCATGCAGCCTGGCCAGGTCCCTCTGCAGGGCTCTCCTACCCTCCAACAGCTCCACAGCTGCTCCTAGCTTGGTGTCATCTGCAAACTTACTGCTGCTGGACTCAATCCCCTGCTCCAGTTCATCAATATAGATGCTATTTTGGAGTGGATAATCTTGGAGGTCTCTTCCAACCTGGTTGATTCTATGATTTTATGAGTAAAGACACTGAACAGGACTGGGGCCAGCACTGATCCCACTCAAGCTGTCTTGTAGCCCCCTTTAAATACTGAAAGGCCACAATAAGTTCCTCTCAGAGCCTTCTCTCCAGACTGAGCAGCCACAACTCCCTCACTCTCTCCTCTTAGCAGAGTAAGAACAGAAAAGAAGTGCCAAGGCAGGAGCAAGAAAAAAACACTACAAGCAGTCAGAGAGCTGGAAATTGGCATCCTGAAGCCAAGCACTTTGTCTGCCAAGGCTGTTCTAGCTGTGAAACAGAGATCAAACAGTGCTTGTGTGAGATCACTTCCACAAAGACATTCTCCTGGGTTCATAAGAAATCTTGTCTGGAAAGGAAAGAACCACAGAATCAGGATGAAAGCCAAGAAAATGGTATGGTGGCAGCAGACCCATCCCTTGGTGACAAACCACAAGGAAGTGCTCAGGGGAAGTTGTGCCTTCAAGTCTTTGGGCTGCCTCCAGCTAAAAAGGAAGAGGCTTCCCAGTTGAGGTGTTTTAGCCCTTCTCCAAGGAGCCAGCTGGATCTTTACAGTTCCAAATCTGCAGGAACCTGGGTGGGAGGATGAGGAAGGGTGTGATGGTGTGCTCCATCAGAGCCTTCAAACCTCTTCTAACTGCCATGCTTCAGTGACTTCTCTATAAGCTTCATGGCTTCTTCAGAACAGAGAAGGTCAAGGGCTTGAAGTCTAACAACTGTGATTTTTCATAGCCAAATTCTCCAGCCTGGTGCAAAGGAAAACCTCCAGCACCTTCTGATCATAGAACCAGAGAATCATAGAAGGGTTTAGGTTGGAAGGGACCTCAAAGCTCAGCCAGTTCCAACCCCCTGCCATAGGCAGGGACACCTCCCACTAGAACAGGTCACTCAAGGCCTCATCCAACCTGGTCATGAACACCTCCCTGGCAAACCTGTGCCAGTCTCTCACCACCCTCAACCTCTGCCAGGCTCTCACCACCCTCACTGCAAACAACTTCTTCCTAACATCCACTTTCAATCTCCCCTCTGACACTTCAAACCCATTCCTCCTCCTGCTCTCATTCCCAGACCTTGTCAATAGTCCCTCCCCAGCCCTCCTGCAGGCCCCTTCAGATCCTGCAAGGCCACTCCAAGCTCTCCTGGAAGCCTTCTCCTCTGCAGGCTGCACAGCCCCAACTCTCTCAGCCTGTGCTCAGAGCAGAGCTGCTGCAGCCCTCTCAGCATCTTGGTGGCCTCCTCTGCACTGGCTCCAACACTTCCATGTCCTGCTTGTGCTGGAGCCTGCAGAACTGCACCTAGGACTGTAGGTGGGGGCTGAGGAGAGCAGAGCCAAGGGGCAGAATCCCCTCCCTTGCCCTGTGCCCACACTGCTCTTGCTGCAGCCCAGCACAGGGTTGCTGTCTGGGCTGCACTCACACTGCAGGCTCAAAGCTTTCCACGTTTACAGCTTTATCCCTAGGAATAAGTCACAGCACAGTGTTTTGGTGCCTGTGCACTCCTGCAAACAGCCAAGGCAGCTGCTTGAAATGCAACAAAAATCCACCACAGAAGCATTAAATGGTTTAGAAGTGACCTATAAAAGTCTTCTAGTCCAAACCCCTCTGCACTCAGCAGGGACACCCTCCACTAGATCAGGTTGCCCAGAGCCCTGTCCAGCCTCAACTTGAATATCTCCAGGGATGAGGCCAAAACCACCTCCCTGAGAACCTGTTGCAGTGTTCCAGCACCCTCATGGTGCAGAACTCGTTCCTCACATCCAATCTCAATCTGCTCTGATCTCATTTCAAACCCTTTGCCCTCGTCCTATCCCAGCAGGCCTTTGTGAACAGTCCCTCTGCAGCCTGCTTGTAGCCCCCTTCAGATACTGGAAGGTCATTATTAGGTCATTCCAGAGCCCCCCTCCCCAGGGCCAACTTTTAGAAGAGGTGATTTAGTAGTGCTCAGGCAGTATGACCCAAGCTCCAGTGACAAAGGTTGGTGCCTCCAGCTGCAAGGAACATTCAGATCATAAATCTAAATCTGGGAAAATCAGAGCCTAAGGAAAGTGCAAATTGGTCTCATCCCTCCTGCCAAGCCTCACTCAGCTGCTTCTGAAGCAAGTCCAAAGGGAGAACTGGGTAAAGCTTCAAAGCAATCTAGCACCTAGGAAAGGCATCACCTGGAGATGTCAACGGGAGAGGTGAAAAAGAAGCACAACCAGCAAGGAAATGGTGTTCACAGCCACCCTGGTGCCTCTCTGCCTCCCACCCTGGTGCCTCTCTGCCTCCCACCCTGGCTCCTCTCTGCCTCCCACCCTGGCCCCTCTCTGCCTCCCACCCTGGTGCCTCTCTGCCTGTCAGAACAGGATCACACAACCTAGCTCAGGGCACACAGGAACACATCCAGACAGGCCTGGGAAGGCTCCACACAAGGAGACTCCACAACCTCTCTGGGCAGCCTGTGCCAGGACTCTGGGACCCTTCCAGTCAAGAAGTTTCCCCTTGTGTTGGGCTGGAACCTCCTGTGCTGCAGCTTCCATCCATTGCTGGGGAGGGGCCTGGAGCACAGCCCTGTGAGGAGAGGCTGAGGGAGCTGGGGGGGTGCAGCCTGCAGCAGAGGAGGCTCAGGGCAGAGCTCATTGCTGCCTGCAGCTGCCTGCAGGGAGGCTGTAGCCAGGTGGGGTTGGGCTCTGCTGCCAGGCAACCAGCAACAGAACAAGGGGACACAGCCTGAAGCTGTGGCAGGGCAGGTTGAGGCTGGCTGTCAGGAGGAAGTTGTTGTCAGAGGGAGTGATTGGCATTGGAATGGGCTGCCCAGGGAGGTGGTGGAGTGGCCGTGGCTGGAGGTGTTGAAGCCAAGGCTGGCTGGGGCACTTAGTGCCATGGTCTGGTTGGTTGGGCAGGGCTGGGTGCTAGGTTGGGCTGGCTGAGCTTGGAGCTCTCTTCCAACCTGCCTGATTCTATGATTCTAAGTTCCACCACGCAGGGATGTACAAGAAGCAGCTGTAACTGGGAGGCTGCTGTAGGGGTGGGACTGAGGATTTTTTTACCTGCTGCCACACTGCAGCTCTGCAGCCTTCCCTGGGGTCAGAGATCCACAAAGCTTTGATATTGAGCTCAGGGAGATGTCCTGGCCTCCGGGATCCTCCAAAAGTTCTCTGCCTCTGCAGTTCAGAAGGAAGGCACAAAAAAAACTGTTCCTCCCTGCCCTGCCTGGGCAGTGGTAACTCAGCTCTGCTTCACACCTGGGCAGTGGTGCCTCAGCAGTGGTAACTCAGCTCTGCTTCGTGTCTGGGCAGTGGTAACTCAGTTCTGCTTCGTGCCTGGGCAGTGGTAACTCAGCTCTGCTTCTCGCCTGGGCAGTGGTGACTCAGCAGTGGTAACTCAGCTCTGCTTCACACCTAGGCAGTGGTGACTCAGCAGTGGTAACTCAGCTCTGCTTCACACCTAGGCAGTGGTGACTCAGCAGTGGTAACTCAGCTCTGCTTCACACCTAGGCAGTGGTAACTCGGCTCTGCTTCACACCTAGGCAGTGGTGACTCTGCTCTTTGTCTAGGAGAGGGATAAATATTGGGGTGCTTCCCGCCTTGGGGTGCTGCAGAGAGTCCCTTGGTGCTGGGAAGGACAAGCTCCTGAGGGGCCAGTCCCAACTGTCCCTCCTTAGGACGGCTTCCCACCATAAGCACCCCTTTTGTGCAACCTTAATAGGCTTAAGGAGCCTGGGATGTGCTTTGAAGGAGAGCGAGCTCACAGGCACCTTTCTCTCAGCCAGCCTGGCTCACCTCTGAGCAAACCTTCTGCTTTTCCTGACTGACCCTGGGAAGCTGTGTTTATGGCTTAGCCTTTTCCATTGCCTGACTTCTGAGACAGTCCTATTTATCTGTGGTATCCTTGTAAGATCTTCTCAGAGAACCATAGAATCAAGCAGGTTGGAAGAGACCTCCAAGATCATCCAGTCCAACCTAGCACCCAGCCCTATCCAGTCAACCAGACCATGGCACTAAGTGCCTCAGCCAGGCTTTGCTTGAACACCTCCAGGCACGGTGCCTCCACCACCTCCCTGGGCAGCCCATTCCAATGCCAATCACTCTCTCTGACAACAACTTCCTCCTCACATCCAGCTTATACTTTCCCCGGCACAACTTAAGACTGTGTCCCCTTGTTCTATTGCTGGTTGCCTGGCAGAAGAGGCTAACCCCCACCTGGCTACAATGTCCCTTCAGGTAGTTGTAGACAGCAATGAGGTCACCCCTGAGCCTCCTCTTCTGCAGGCTGCACACCCCCAGCTCCCTCAGCCTCTCCTCAGAGGGTTTGTGTCCCAAGCCCCTCACCAGCTTTCTCAATCAAACCGAGTCTGCTAATTAAACTCACTTAATTTCTGTGTATAGTTTTGGGGGCAGGGGTTCAGGAAAATCAGATAATTCTATTTTTATCTATATCCCTGACTCAACCACGTTAATTCCCTGCCTCCACACCAGCAGAGTAAGTGAAGCCTCAGAGCTCTCTTCAGTGTGTGAGCTCTACTTACAGCTACAGACTTCAGTGGACGTTCAGGGGGTGCAACCTGACAAACCTTCTTCTCTGCTGCTGTTCCAGCACCACTCCCCCTGGTGTCCCTCAGAACAGCACCGAGCTGGGCACTGCACATAACAGCTCCCAGTCCAGTCTCCCCCAGAAGGCAAGCAGCTTAAATTGCTCTGATTTTAAAACATTAGAAAGTAAATTTCTCTGCAGTATAAATGATTTTGTAATCCACTGCCTAGCACCTCTGTGCTTCAGCTGCATCTCAGATGATTCTAGAAGGAGGAAGCCACAAAGCAAAACAAAAAGGCCAAAAGTGTCACCACCTGAGGGTGGTGTTATTTGGAAGAGGAGTTGCCTGGCTCCTATCACCAGAGGATCTCCCGTGGAAAGCAAACATAATCACAGCAGCATTGGATTTCACTCCAAGATTTATGATCCAATTTAAAGGTATGGGGATTTACTTGTTAATTGTAATAAACAGCAAGTTCATTACATTGCAGCTTCCAGAGAAACAGCATCTTGCAGAGAGGGGATGAAATATCAGGTTCATTCCCTTGCAGGGCAGAAGATAACCAGAGAGGTGTCAAGAAGTGAGAGCAAAAATTGTCTTTCAGTGCCAAGAAAAGATACAGGGAAAGAAACAATTCCTATAGAGCAGTTTCATCTTAAAGCACCAAGCAATGCAAGGAGCTCCTGTGCTGTCCTTTGTGCAGAGGCAGAGGCACAAACAAGGTGAATCAGGCTAAAAATCAGGATCCTCTGGGGGATTTTGAGAGAGCAGATTGTAATGGTCTGGCTGGGAAGTTGAGTTGGGCATCCAGTTCAGGTGACAGCATTTCACCCATAGCATCTTCTCCCAGAGGATCCTGTCTCACAGCATCACAGAATGAACCAGGTCAGAATAGACCTTCCAGACCATGGAGTCCAACCTATCACCTAACACCTTCTAACCAACTAAACCCTGGCACGAAGTGCCTCATACAGACTCCTCGCCAGGGGTGGGGACTCCACCACCTCCCTGGGCAGCTCATCCCAATGCCAGTCTCTCTTGCTGTGAACTGCTTCCAAACATCCAGCCTCAACCTACCCTGCCACAGCTTCAGGCTCTGTCCCTTTGTTCTGTTCCCGGATGCCTGGGAGAAAAGACCAACCCCACCTGGCTACAACCTTCCTTCAGGCAGCTGCAGACAGCAATGAGCTCTGCCCTGAGCGTCCTCTGCTGCAGGCTGCACCCCCCCAGCTCCCTCAGCCTCTCCTCACAGGGCTGTACTCCAGGCCCCTCCCCAGCCTTGCTGCCCTGCTCTCAACACCTTCCAGCACCTCAGCATCTATCTCAAATTCAGGAGCCCACAACTGGACACAGCACTCAAGCTGTGGCCTGAGCAGCGCTGAGCCCAGGGGGCAGAAGGACTGCCCTGGTCCTGCTGGCCACACTGCTCCTGAGCCAGCCCAGGATGCCACTGGCCTTCTTGGTCCCATCTTTGGAGATATTCAAGGTGAGGCTCAATAGGGCTCTGGGCAGCTTGATCTGGCAAAGGATGTCCCTGCAGAGGTCAGAGGAGGGGCCTCTACCACCTCCCTGAGCAACCTGTTGCAGGTTCCAGAACCCTCATGGTGCAGAACCTGTTCCTGACATCCAATCTAAATCTACTCTGCTCTAGTTTGAAGCCATTGCCTCTTGTCTTCTTACCACAGACCTTTGCAAACAGTCTCTCTCTGTCTCTCTTGTGGCTCCCTTTGGGTACTTGAAGGCTGCAATTAGGTCTCCCTGGAGCCTTCTCTTCTCCAGGCTGAACACCTCCAGCTCCCTCAGCCTGTCCTCATAACAGAGCTGCTCCAAGGTGTGCTGTGCCCACCCAACGGAGCCACAGGCAGACAGCACCCAGTTGGACTCTGCCAAGAGAGGAGCTTTGCCCACAGGTGAGCTTCATCTCTTGCATGCAGTGCAGAGTTAGCCTTGGGGCTCAAATATTTTTATTTCCCTGCGTTTATTCCTACACCTGGACAGATGGGCAGAGTCCAAGAGGATGGAGTTCAATAGCTCCAAGTGCAGGGTGCTGCATTTTGGCCACAACAACCCCATGCAGAGATACAGGCTGGGGTCAGAGTGGCTGAGAGCAGCGAAACAGAAAGGGATCTGGGGGTGCTGATTGGTACCCACCTGAATATGAGCCAGCAGTGTGCCCAGGTGGCCAAGAGAGCCAGTGGCATCCTGGCCTGCATCAGCAATGGTGTGGCCAGCAGGAGCAGGGAGGTCATTCTGCCCCTGTACTCTGCACTGCTTAGACCACACCTTGAGTGCTGTGTTCAGCTCTGGGCCCCCCAGTTTAGGAAGGACATTGAGATGCTTGAGTGTGTCCAGAGAAGGGCAACGAGGCTGGGGAGAGGCCTTGAGCACAGCCCTAGGAGGAGAGGCTGAGGGAGCTGGGATTGGTTAGCCTGGAGAAGAGGAGGCTCAGGGCAGACCTTATTGCTGTCTGCAACTACCTGAGGGGAGGTTGTGGCCAGGAGGAGGTTGCTCTCTTCTCTCAGGTGGCCAGCACCAGAACAAGAGGACAGAGCCTCAGGCTGTGCCAGGGGAGATTTAGGCTGGAGGTGAGGAGAAAGTTCCTCCCTGAGAGAGTCATTGGACACTGGAATGGGCTGCCCGGGGAGGTGGTGGAGTCGCCGTCCCTGGAGCTGTTCAAGGCAGGACTGGACGTGGCACTTGGTGCCATGGTCTGGCCTTGAGCTCTGTGCTAAAGGGTTGGACTTGATGATCTCTGAGGTCTCTTCCAACCTTGGTGATACTGGGACACTGTGTGATACCTTTTGATGACGTTTGTTAGGAACAGGTTTTCCTCTGACCATGCATATTCATCAGAAAATGGCATTGGCCTCTTAACTCCAGCTCTGAATGCAAAAGATTTATGAGCTGGTTTGTTGAGGAGCTCGCTTGCTTCAGCATCTGGATGCTTGGCAGTGATTCATTATGAAGAGGGCCCAGCAATTTGTCATGGGCTTTTGTTGTTGGCTCGTGCAATTTGCTGATAATATCTGCAAGCCACAACTTCAAGTTGCAGCTGATCAAAAGGCTGGGCTCCATCTGACATGCTCTGGTGAAAATCAAGGAAGCTTTTGAAGTCATTCAGTGAAAGGAAGAAAAAAAAATCAATCAGATGATAAAAAAAAAAAAGAAGAAGAAAAAAGTAGAAAACTGAGCCTTGAAAAGTTAAAATCTTGCTTAGCAGAATTAACTCAGCTCCCCTAGGAGCCATTAGGACAGAAGGTTCCCCTGCAGAGGGACCTGGTCAGGCTGGATGGGTGGGCAGAGGCCAATGGGATGAGACTGAACAAGGCCAAGGGCAGGGTTCTGCACTTTGGCCACAACAACCCCAAGCAGCACTGCAGGCTGGGGACTGAGTGTCAGAGAGCAGCCAGGCAGAGAGGGAGCTGGGAGGGCTGGTTGGCAGCTGAAAATGAGCCAGCAGTGTGCCCAGGTGGCCAAGAAGGCCAAAGGCATCCTGGCCTGTATCAGAAATAGTGTGGGCAGCAGAACCAGGGCAGTCCTTCTGCCCCTGTGCTCAGCACTGCTCAGGCCACAGCTTGAGTACTGTGTCCAGTTGTGGGCTCCTCAATTCAAGAGAGCTGTTGAGGTGTTGGAAGGTGTTGAGAGAAGGGCAGCAAGGCTGGGGAGAGTCCTGGAGCACAGCCCTGTGAGGAGAGGCTGAGGGAGCTGGGGGGGTGCAGCCTGAAGCAGAGGAGGCTCAGAGCAGAGCTCATTGCTGTCTGCAGCTGCCTGCAGGGAGGCTGTGGCCAGGTGGGGTTGGGCTCTGCTGCCAGGCAGCCAGGGCCAGAAGAAGGGGACCCAGGCTGAAGCTGTGTCAGGGCAAGTTGAGGCTGGATGTTGTTAGGAAGTTGTTGTCAGAGAGAGTGATTGGCACTGGAATGGGCTGCCCAGGGAGGTGGTGGAGTGGCTGTGGCTGGAGGTGTTGAAGCCAAGCCTGGCTGGGGCACTTAGTGCCATGGTCTGGTTGGTTGGGCAGGGCTGGGTGCTAGGTTGGGCTGGAGGAGCTTGGAGCTCTCTGCCAACCTGCTTGATTCTATGATTCTATGATTGTGCCTTGAACATAGGCAGTCAGAAATGCTGGAGATGGAGGCTGTTGCTGTGTATTTTTCCCCCTTGGAGTTCTTGCAGGGAAATTGTCTTCTGATTTTTTTCCCTCTGGGAAATCATTTCCCACTTGAAATGTCAAACAGGAAAGCATAGGGGGAAAAAATAAATGCATGCATCCTGCACCCATATTTTTCTGGCCTTCCTTAACACTTCTACGCATTCCTGGCAGTTCTATTGTTGTCTGGAACAAGTGAGTCCTCAAACTTAATTCAGGCTGTCACTTTCTACTGGATTTCCGTTAGGAAAACCTGGAAATGCATCAGCAAGAGTGAGGAGCATTCAACTCACAGACTTGGATGCTCCTCAGCTCTTCAGGCTGCCCAGAGAGCTTGTGGTATCTCCTTCTCTTCAGGCTTTGAGGACCCAGGTGGATGTGTTCCTGTGTGACCTGCCCCGGATGATCCTGCTCTGGCAGGGATGTTAGACACAATTGTCAGCCTGGAGAAGATAAGGCTTTGAGGAGACCTTGGAGTGGCCTTCCAGGATCTGAAGGGGGATGCAGGAGGGCTGGGGAGGGACTATTGAGAGGTCTTGTAATGGC
Source organism: Pogoniulus pusillus (assembly GCF_015220805.1). NCBI lineage: Eukaryota > Metazoa > Chordata > Aves > Piciformes > Lybiidae > Pogoniulus > Pogoniulus pusillus. The sequence goes on along the minus strand of NC_087303.1, from coordinate 5,038,603 downwards.
AGTAGGAGGAGAAATGAGTTTGAACTGGCAGAGAGGAGACTTAAAGTGGATGTCAGGAAGAAGTTGTTTGCAGTGAGGGTGGTGAGAGACTGGCACAAGTTTCCCTCTCATTTGCCTCCTTTCTCTTGCCTCTTTGTCTGCACCACTGCACCAACACATGTTCATAGGATCACGGGATGTGAGGGGCTAGAAGGGACCTCTACAGATCACAGGATGTGAGAGGTTGGAAGGGACCTCCATAGATCACAGGATCAGGGGATGTGAGGGGTTGGAAGGGACCTCCATAGATCACAGGATCACAGGATGTGAGGGGTTGGAAGGGACCTCCATAGATCACAGGATCACAGGATGTGAGGGGTTGGAAGGGACCTCCACAGACCACTGAATCCAAGCCCCCTGCCAGAGCAGGACCATACAATCTAACTCAGGTCACACAGGAACACATCCAGAGGGGTCTTGAAAGGCTCCAGAGAAGGAGACTCCACAACCTCTCTGGGCAGGCTGCTGCAGGGCTGCGTGCAGAAGTCTACTGATAACTGTTGTGAGTTAAAGCTGTCTGCTTGCTTCTTCAAATGAGCCAGCTCAGCTGAGAAAGGAGACAAACCACCTTTCCCTGCCTCTGCACACCACAGCATCCTCACTGGAGCAGCTTTTATTTCCCTTGCCTTTCACAGAAGCAAACAGGCCTCGATGTACTCTCTGTGCCCTATTCTTCAGGCTCACACAACCAGTCTTAGTGCCTTGGAAACTGAACAAATAGAAAGAGAAAAGCATCTTCATCTTTTTTTATCCAGGAGGTCTGAACCTTTCCATGTTGGGTTGTTTTTTTTTTTGGGGGGGGGGAGGTTATTTGTTTGAAATTGTAGTTTGACTTTTTGTTTGCTTGTTTGGTTTTGTTGTTGCTGGTTTAATTTTCAGGAAGCCAAAAGCCTCCTGCTTAAGTGTAAATTAACTGGCAGGACTCTTTTCAACTCCTCCTGTAGCTCCCAGTTGGTAACTTTATGTTCTACAGCCTTTGTACGTCTACACTTAGCCTTTTATCTCAAAAATCTCAAAGCACTTTGCAAAAGACTAATTAAGAAGTTTGAGCACAGCTCTCTGTGAGGCAGGGAAACACAACAAGGGGAAGTGCTCCCACTCTGCTGGGAAGCAATACAGACACATCCCCCAGGCACAGAACCATAGGATCACAGAATGGTTTGGGTTGGAAGGAACCTCCAAAGGTCAAGTCTGACCCCCCTGCAGTCAGCAGGGACATGTGCCAGTAGATCAGGTTGCTCAGAGCCTTGTCAAGCTTCACCTTGAATATCTCCAGGGATGTGGCCTCAAGCATCTCTCTGGGCAACCTGATGCAGTGTTGCAACATCCTCATGATAAAGAACTTATCCCTAACATCCAATCTCAATCTGCTCTGCTCTCATTTCAAACCACTGCCCTCATCCTGTCCCTGCAGGCCTTTGCAAACAGTCCCTCTGCAGCCTTCTTGAAGCCCCCTTCAGGTACTGGCAGACTGCTCTAAGGTCTCCCTGAAGCCTTCTCTTCTCTAGGCTGAACACTTCCAGCTCCCTCAGCCTGTCTTCATAGCAGAGGTGCTCCAGCCCTTGGATCGTCTTGGACAACTCTTAGACCCATAAAAGTTTTCATGATCTTTGCTTTAACATGGCAGGTTTGACCTTGCTCTGTGGGGTGCAGCACAGAACCATAGATTCACAGAACCAAAGAACCTTAGAATCATAGAATCACAGAACCAAAGAATCATAGAATCACAGAACCAAAGAACCTTAGAATCACAGAACCAAAGAATCATAGAATCACAGAACCAAAGAACCTTAGAATCATAGAATCACAGAACCAAAGAATCTCAGAATCACAGAACCAAAGAACCTTAGAATCATAGAATCACAGAACCAAAGAACCTTAGAATCACAGAACCAAAGAATCATAGAATCACAGAACCAAAGAACCTTAGAATCAGAGAATCACAGAACCAAAGTACCTTAGAATCATAGAATCACAGAACCAAAGTACCTTAGAATCATAGAATCACAGAACCAAAGAACCTTAGAATCACAGAATCAAAGAATCTTAGAATCAGAGAATCACAGAACCAAAGAATCATAGAATCACAGAGCCAAAGAACCTTAGAATCACAGAACCACAGAATCTTAGAATCTTAGAATCACAGAACCAAAGGACCTTAGAATCATAGAATCACAGAATCAAAGAATCTTAGACTCACAAAATCATAGTATCACAGAGTCAAAGAATCAACGAATCATAGAATGGTCTGAGTTGGAATGGACCTCCAAAGCTCAGCCAGTCCAACTCCCTCTGCAGTCATCAGGGACATCAGATTGCCCAGAGCCCTGTCCAGCCTAATCTTGAATATCTTCAGGGATGGGGCCTCAACCACAGGATCACAGAATTAACCAGGTTGGAAAAGACCTTCAAGCTCACTGAGTTCAAGGAGACTCTCATTGAGTGGTGAGACTCTCACCACTCTCATGCTGAAGAACTTCCTCTTCATGTCCACTCTGAATCCCCTCACCTCCAGCTTTGCTCCATACAGCTTTCCTGTATTCCACTTCAGGTAGTGGAAGTGAAATTTGCCCCATCAGATTTTCTTGTAGATCTTCCAGCCAAGAGCTTCACACAGTCTACATTTTTACTCACAGGGTTTTTTTTCCCCCCTATCACACATTGTTTTACCTCATGAAATACAGGATGTAGGAGACTCCAAATGCCAGAAAAAAACAAACCAACCAACAAAAAAATACAGCCTGCTTTGCTCAAACACTGTTGGCCCTTGGATATGATCAGCAAGGCAGCGAGGGTGAAGCAAAGCTCCCTGCAGTGGGACTCGCCGAAAGCTGACATCTACTGCGCGGAACTCAACCCCTGCTCAGAGCTGCACAAGCAGTGGCCACGCACTGCAAATCCCCTTCAGCAGATGTCAGGTTGAACTAAAGCTATTTATTATTCAAACTCTCAATACCAACAGGGCCATTTCAGCTGTCAGCAAGGAGATGAGCAGGCAGTAGCAAGTAAACAGCTGATAGCGCTGCGCTAAAGCTGCGCAGCCAAGAGACTTCTTGCTCCATGTCACTCTGCTGACAGTTGTATGGACACTTAGCTAACCCTGCACTTACCATTCCAGCTCTGGTATAAGCTCACACTCTTGTGTGACATTCTCAGAGGAGTATCTTGGCTTACTCAGCTGTTGTGGGTTGGATTTGGACCCCAACAAACTGGAATTTACCCCCGGAGTAAATTACCAAGTGAGCCTCTACCTGCTACCTGGGATAGGACAAGGAGCAATGGATGGAAGCTGCAGCACAGGAGGTTCCAGCTCAACACAAGGGGAACTTCTTGCCTGGAAGGGTCCCAGAGCCTGGCACAGGCTGCCCAGAGAGGTTATGGAGTCTCCTTCTGGGGAGACTTTCAAGGTCATAGAATCATAGTGCCCAGAGAAGGGCAACAAAGCTGATGAAAAGCCTGGAGCACAGCCCTATGAGGAGAAGCTGAGGGAGCTGGGGGGGTGCAGCCTGAAGAAGAGGAGGCTCAGGGCAGAGCTCATTGCTGTCTGCAGCTGCCTGAAGGGGGCTGTTGCCAGGTGGGGTTGTGCTCTGCTGCCAGGCAACCAGCAACAGAAGAAAGGGACACAGCCTGAAGCTGTGCCAGGGGGGGTTGAGGCTGGATGTGAGGAGGAAATTGTTGTCAGAGAGAGTGATTGGCATTGGAATGGGCTGCTCAGGGAGGTGGTGGAGTGGCCATGGCTGGAGGTGTTGAAGCCAAGCCTGGCTGGGGCACTTAGTGCCACGGTCTGGTTGGTTGGGCAGGGCTGGGTGCTAGGTTAGACTGGCTGAGCTTGGAGCTCTCTTCCAACCTGCTTCATTCCATGACTCTAAGGTAGATGCTTTAGGATGACTCCTGCTCCAAAGCAGGAGACTCCAGCTTAGAGCTGCTAAACCCCCTCAGCAAGTGTCCTGCAGTGAGCATGTGCCTGGTGGCTCTCTGCTAGAGATGAAGCAGAGCACAATAATCTTTCGGCACTCTTCCACCAGCAAAATTTCCAGTCAGCATCCCGATACCATCCTCAGCTCCAAATGAGATAGCAGAGTGGGTTAAGGAATTCCTCCCTCTTCCACTATTGGAATTCAGCAGAGATCTTGGCAGTAAGGTAAAGCTCTTTTTACAGCAAAGCTACTTTACAAGCATATATACACAGTACATTCACAGCTACTCACGATACACACATTTAGCACAGAAACCCAAATTCCCTCCTGGACAAACCAAAGAAGTCCAGGATAGGGCTCAAAGCCTCTCTCTTTTTCTCCCAGACATACACACAAGCAGCAAAACTTGGTGGAAGATATTAGAGCAGAGCAAAGGAGAAGTGAAGTGAGCAAGGGCTCTGAAGCAGAGGAGGGAGAAACTGTTTATGCTTTGGCTTTTTGTCTCTTGCAGCAAGGCAATCAATGGTACAGATTCATTGTTACTATTCTTTTGTAACCAACCATCTAATTTCTCTCCTTAAAACATTCCAAAGAGCCTCATGCTCATTAGAAAGTGGTAAGTGGTAGGATGGAGTTGATGATCTCAAAGCTGTTTTCTAGTTTGGTTAATTCTGTGATTCTGTGGTTCTGTGGTTCATGGGTTCCATGATTCTGTGGTTCTGAGGTTCTGTGGTTCTGAGATTCCGTGGTTCTGAGGTTTTGTGGTTCTGTGATTGTGATTCTGTGGTTCTGTGGTTTGTGGGTTCTGTGGTTCTGCTGTTCATGGGGTTCTGTGATTCTGTGGTTCTGTGGTTTGTGGGTTCTGTGGTTCTGAGGTTTTGTGGTTCTGTGGTTTGTGGATTCTGTGATTCTGTGGCTCTGAGGTTCTGTGCTTCTATGGTTCTCAGGTTTTGTGGTTCTGTGATTCTGTGGTTTGTGGGTTCTGTGATTCTGTTGTTCATGGGTGCTGTGGTTCGTGGGTTCTGTGATTCTGTGGTTCTGAGGTTCTGTGATTGTGATTCTGTGGTTCTGTGGTTTCTGGGTTCTTTGATTCTGTGGTTCTTTGGTTTTGGGATTCTGCAGTTCTGGGGTTCTGTGATTCTATGATTCTGTAGTTCTGTGATTCTTTCATTGTGATTCTGAGGTTCTGTGATTCAAACCAGTGCAGTTAACCCACTCCTGATTCAGCACTCCACCCTGGGTTTGCTTCCCAAGCCTCCCTCACCCCCTTTACACCTCCGGAGCCTTTCCAGAATCGAACCTCACTTTGCCAAGAGCCCTTTGCATGGGTTGCAGTTGCTGTGCTCTCCCTGCAATCAGCTCATCAGAGCCCTCACTGCTTTAACCCAAATGGGGAGCGACAGCAGTGAGTCTGTTGAGGAAGCAGGGTTGTCATCTCTGAGCAGCTTGGCTTGCTGACAGCACCGGGGGCTAGAAGACGCTCCTGTCACTTCGAGTTACCCTCACCCGCACTCCAGGGATGCAGGAGATGTTCACAAGAGATGACCCTTAAAGCCCTGCCAAGGCAGGAGATGCTTCCCCAGTTGCTGAATGCATAAAGTCACTTTTGAGGAGCAGCATGGCATAGTGCAAAACAGCTCCACACAAACGTGCCCTGTCCCCCCCTGCACACCCTCCTGCAGCCTCAGCCCTGCAGAGCAGGTGCAGCTACTCCTGCTCTGACTGCCTCACTGCTGCTGCTTCCACATGAAGGGTGCAGACCCTTCCCCTGAAGGGTCGATGGTAATTCATGTTGCCCTCTCCACCCTTTAGAAAGGCTGAGAGAGCTGGGGGTGCTCAGCCTGGGGAATCATAGAATGGTTCAGTTGGAAGGGACCTCAAAGCTCAGCCAGTTCCAGCCTCCTGCCATAGGCAGGGACAGCTCCCACTAGGTCGCTCAAGGCCTCATCCAGCCTGGCCCTGAACATCTCCAGGGAGGTTGTGGAGCACAGAAGCACCCAATGTGATCAAAGATCACATTGGGTGCTTCTGTGCTCCACAACCTCCCTGGCAAACCTATGCCAGTGTCTCCCCACCCTCAAACTGTGCCAGTCTCTCACCACTCTCAACCTATGCCAGTCTCTCATCACCCTCACTGCAAACAACTTCTTCCTAACATCCACTTTCAATCTCCCCTCTGCCACTTTAAACTCATTCCTCCTCCTCCTATCACTACAAGACCTTGTCAATAGTCCTTCCCCAGCCCCCCTGTAGCCCCCTTCAGATACTGGAAGGCTACTACAAGGTCTCCTGGAATCCTTCTCCTCTCCAGGCTGCAGAGCCCCAACTTTTGTAGCCTGTCCTCATAGGTGAGGTGCTCCAGGTGATCAAGACTTATCACCATGGACCAGTACATTAAGGGTGGCTACCAGGAGGATGCAGACTCTCTTTTCCAAGGAGTCCCATGTAGAAGACAAGGAGTAATGGGAACATGTTACTGCTGGGGAAATTCCCATCGGACTCCAGAAGAAAGTGTTTCCCATGAGCTGAGTCAGAGCATCACAGAATCACAGAGTCAACCACCTTGGAAAAGACCTTTGAGATCATCAAGTCCAACCTATCACCCATTAATTAACTAAACCTCATTAAGTGCCTCATGCAGCCTCCTTTTAAACACCTCCAAGGATGGGGACTCCACCACCTCTTCAGGCAGCCAATCCCAATGCCAATGGCTCTTTCTGTGAAGAACTTCCTAACATCCAGACTGGAATCATCTCCCAAGGGAAGAGGTGGATTCCCCTGCACTGCTGAGCTGGTTTGAGGCTAATTGGAATATTTTAATGAGAAAACCCAGATGATAAGGCTGGGAAAAGCAAACAGTGGTGATGTCTGCTTCACTCGTTGGCTTGCTGAGATGTATAAAAGCAAGCAGACAAACAGATTAGACAGTTCTGTCTGGTGGAGCCTGCCAGTGTCTGTGTTTCTCTCCCTGTTCTGCTTGGATCTGTGTAACCCAACTAATCATTCTGCTTCTAACCTCCCCCTGCCAATCCTCCCAACACACCTTGCACATAAAGCAGACTCTGGGATGTCCCACGTTGAGACTAGAGGGTTAAAAATCTTCTGGGGACTAGAAGACTGTTCTTCAACCCCATAATTCTGCTATCTTCTTGTCAGTTCCTTCTCCTTTCCTCCTCCTCCTGCCCTGTGTGTGTGGTGGGAGCCACTTTATCAGGCAGGACATGTAAGCAGTAGGTCTCCAGAGGTGAATAGTCCTAAAGGGCATAAAATGGGCTTAAGCATGTCCTGTCTCATTTACCTGCCTGTGTGCATTGCAGCCAGAGGCAGGCAAACAGGACAAAAGGAACCCAGGCAACTTAGTCTCTCTGCCTGCGAGGGGTTCCATGGGGACCACACACCTGTCCCAGGATAGGTTCATGCACCCCCATTCTATGGAAGACAACAGCCTGTGGGTCCTTCCATCTCTGTGTCTACTCAGGCTTGAGGTGAGGAGAAAGTTCTTCCCTGAGAGAGTCATTGGACACTGGAATGGGCTGCCCGGGGAGGTGGTGGAGTCGCCGTCCCTGGAGCTGTTCAAGGCAGGACTGGACGTGGCACTTGGTGCCATGGTCTGGCCTTGAGCTCTGTGCTAAGGGGTTGGACTTGATGATCTGTGAGGTCTCTTCCAACCTGGGTGACACTGTGACACTGTGATACTTGGGTGATTGTGTGGCCAATGAGACCATTAGCCTCAGCCATTACCCTATAAATTGGGGGTGAACAGGGGGAAAGGTGCTGGTGTGTTCACTCATTCCTCACTGATCTGCCACTCGCTCGCCCTTCACCTCAGCCGCCTCAGCCAGCAGCGGATCTTTGTGGTCACGTGGAGTTTGCCACAGGACTTCTGTCGGATATTTTCCTGCCTAGAGGAAGATCTTCCCAGAGAGAGTGACTGGCATTGGAATGGGCTGCCCAGGGAGGTGGTGGAGGCACCGTCCCTTGAGGTCTTCAAGTAAAGACTGGATGAGGCACTCACAGTATCATAGTATCACAGTACTATTATCAGGGTTGGAAGAGACCTCACAGCTCATCAAGTCCAACCCTTCAGCACAGAGCTCAAGGCCAGACCACGGCACCAAGTGCCACGTCCAGTCCTGCCTTGAACAGCTCCAGGGACAGCGACTCCACCACCTCCCCGGGCAGCCCATTCCAGTGTCCAATGACTCTCTCAGGGAAGAACTTTCTCCTCACCTCCAGCCTAAATCTCCCCTGGCACAGCCTGAGGCTGTGTCCTCTTGTTCTGGTGCTGGCCACCTGAGAGAAGAGAGCAACCTCCTCCTGGCCACAACCTCCCCTCAGGTAGTTGCAGACAACAATAAGGTCTCCCCTGAGCCTCCTCTTCTCCAGGCTAACCAATCCCAGCTCCCTCAGCCTCTCCTCCTAGGGCTGTGCTCAAGGCCTCTCCCCAGCCTCGTTGCCCTTCTCTGGACATGCTCAAGCATCTCAATGTCCCTCCTAAACTGGGGGGCCCAGAACTCAAGGTGTGGTCTAAGCAGTGCAGAGTACAGGGGCAGAATGACCTCCCTGCTCCTGCTGGCCACACCATTGCTGATGCAGGCCAGGATGCCACTGGCTCTCTTGGCCACCTGGGCACACTGCTGGCTCAGTGCCATGGTCTGGTTGACTGGCTAGGGCTGGGTGCTAGGTTGGACTGGATGAGCTTGGAGGACTCTTCCAACCTGCTTGATTCTATGTTTTTGGGCCACGGGCTTTAGGACTAGTGAGCATTCTCCATAGAATCAACCAGGTTGGAAGACATCTCCAAGCTCATCCAGTCCAACCTAGCACCCAGCCCTATCCAATCAACCAGACCATGGCACTAAGTGCCTCATCCAGTCTTTTCTTGAAGACCCCCAGGGATGGTGCCTGCACCACCTCCCTGGGCAGCCCATTCCAATGCCAATCACTCTCTCTGTGAAGAACTTCTTCCTAATATCCAGCCTAGACCTACCCTGGCACAACTTGAGACTGTGTCCCCTTGTTCTGGTGCTGGGGGCCTGGCAGAAGAGCCCAACCCCCACCTGGCTACAGCCTCCCTTCAGGTAGTTGTAGACAGCAATGAGCTCTGCCCTGAGCCTCCTCTGCTGCAGGCTGCACACCCCCAGCTCCCTCAGCCTCTCCTCACAGGGCTGTGCTCCAGGCCCCTCACCAGCTTTGTTGCCCTTCTCTGGACACCTTCCAGCACCTCAACATCTTTCTTGAATTGAGGAGCCCAGAACTGGACACAGCACTCAAGGTGTGGCCTGAGCAGTGCTGAGCACAGGGGCAGAAGAACCTCCCTTGTCCTACTGCCCACACTGCTCCTGATGCAGGCCAGGATGCCATTGGCTCTCTTGGCCACCTGGGCACACTGCTGGCTCATCTTCAGCTACTCTCTATCAGTACCCCTAAGTCCCTTTCCTCCTGGCTGCTCTCAGCCACTCAGTCCCCAGCCTGTAGTGCTGCTTGGGGCTGTTGTGGCCAAAGTGCAGAACCTCCCTTGTCCTACTGGCCACCCTTTGTTCAAGCTGCTAAAGGCTTTCAATCAGCCTCACAAGCAGCGAATGAAGCCTCTGGACTCTGTGTCAAAGACATCTCCTGAAGTCAGCCAAAGATTCCATCGTGCACAGCCGTTCTGTGGGACAGCTCTGCCCACCGCACCCAGCAACTCCTGTGGAGAGCTGGAAATAAGTTGGGGGGGGGGGGGGGGGGGGGGGGGGGATGATTATTTTTGGCTGTATTAATAAATAGTTCCTAACTTTTAAATCTGCCTGGTTGCATTTTACCCCAGACTCAGCTTCCAACCGGTCCCATTTACAGCAGGCTTGTTTTGGATGGCAGAGGCACTGGGGGAGGGTGTGGGGGTGTGGGAGGATTGCAGCCCTGGGGAGAATTAGATTTGCTTTTGGGGATGGAGGGGAAAAATTTGGGTGGGGGTTTTCCAGGGATGCAGTAGTTGCTTTGTAATGTCCATCCCTGCATTTCTCTCAAACCTGTGTGTGTTTTCGCCTCCCCAGGGGAAACGCAGGCGGCTCCGGCCATGGCGGCAGCTGCCTCTGGTCCCATAGCTCCGATCCGGACAGCGGTCCCAAGATGGCGCCAGGCGGACGCAGCGCCCTCCTCCGTGCCGGGCTGCTGGCCGTGGCGGGCTGCTGGCCGTGGCGGGCACCTGGCCGTGGCGGGCACCTGGCCGTGGCGAGCTGCTGGCCGTGGCGAGCTGCTGGCTGTGGCGGGCTGCTGGCAGTGGCGAGCTGCTGGCAGTGGCGAGCTGCTGGCCGTGGCGGGCTGCTGGCCGTGGCGGGCACCTGGCCGTGGCGGGCACCTGGCCGTGGCGAGCTGCTGGCCGTGGCGAGCTGCTGGCCGTGGTGGGTTGCTGGCCGTGGCGAGCTGCTGGCCGTGGCGGGCTGCTGGCCGTGGCGGGCACCTGGCCGTGGCGGGCTGCTGGCCGTGGCGAGCTGCTGGCAGTGGCGGGCACCTGGCCGTGGCGAGCTGCTGGCCGTGGCGAGCACGTGGCCGTGGTGGGTTGCTGGCCGTGGCGAGCTGCTGGCTGTGGCGGGCTGCTGGCAGTGGCGAGCTGCTGGCAGTGGCGAGCTGCTGGCCGTGGCGAGCTGCTGGCCGTGGCGGGCTGCTGGCAGTGGCGAGCTGCTGGCCGTGGCGAGCTGCTGGCCGTGGCGAGCTGCTGGCAGAGGCGAGCTGCTGGCCGTGGCGAGCTGCTGGCCGTGGCGAGCTGCTGGCAGAGGCGAGCTGCTGGCAGTGGCGAGCTGCTGGCAGAGGCGAGCACCTGGCCGTGGCGAGCTGCTGGCAGTGGCGGGCACCTGGCCGTGGCGGGCTGCTGGCCGTGGCGGGCTGCTGGCAGTGGCGAGCTGCTGGCCGTGGCGAGCTGCTGGCCGTGGCGGGCTGCTGGCAGTGGCGAGCAGTGGCCGTGGCGGGCTGCTGGCCGTGGCGGGCTGCTGGCCGTGGCGGCCGCCCTCCTGCTGGCGCAGCCGCCCTAGCCGCTATCCAGGGGGCGAGCTGGTGACTGCAGACGAAACGGCCGCGCCTCGGCCCCCCTCTTGTGGCAGCGCAGGCAGCGCGTAGGGGCAGGCTGCGGCTGTGCATGACCAGCCTGCGCTTGGAGGGTGTCCTGCTGGGGGACACGCGGAGAGCCGCGGTGGGGATCTCCTTCCCCCGCTGCCACTCAGCCTTAACTCTGTTATCAACAGCGCCGGGGGAGCACCTGGGTGCAATGACTCTGCTCACCAATGCGGTTAGATGGTCACAGTCCGCTTTATGTCCGTGATACAGAGACTTACATGCACTCTTGCAGGAGGCGTGCTGCACCACGATTGGTTACATATAGAGGGTACAGGGTTACATGTAAGGCATGGAGAGGGTAATATACCCTAACAGTCTGAGGGTCAGCCTCTGGGGCTGGCTAAACTCTGCCCACCTGCAGCTGCCACTCCACCCCCTGCAGCTGCATGTGGAGGGAACTACCCAGCGCCTGGTATCTTAACTCCCAAGATGGGTTCAAGGATGCTCCCAGCACGGGTTGCTCGTGTTTATCGTTTTGTGTCCTCTGCTAGCAAGAACTTCTCCAACATACTGTGGCGGTCCCGAGCATGGGAGTGGCTTTGCCGCAGGACTTCTGTCGGATATTTTCCTGCCTAGAGGAAGTTCTTCCCAGAGAGAGTGATTGGCATTGGAATGGGCTGCCCAGGGAGGTGGTGGAGGCACCGTCCCTTGAGGTCTTCAAGTAAAGACTGGATGAGGCACTCACAGTGTCACAGTATCACAGTATTATTATCAGGGTCGGAAGAGACCTCACAGCTCATCAAGTCCAACCCTTTAGCACAGAGCTCAAGGCCAGACCATGGCACCAAGTGCCACGTCCAGTCCTGCCTTGAACAGCTCCAGGGACGGCGACTCCACCACCTCCCCGGGCAGCCCATTCCAGTGTCCAATGACTCTCTCAGGGAAGAACTTTCTCCTCACCTCCAGCCTAAATCTCCCCTGGCACAGCCTGAGGCTGTGTCCTCTCCTTCTGGTGCTGGCCACCTGAGAGAAGAGAGCAACCTCCTCCTGGCCACAACCTCCCCTCAGGTAGTTGTAGACAGCAATAAGGTCTGCCCTGAGCCTCCTCTTCTCCAGGCTAACCAATCCCAGCTCCCTCAGCCTCTCCTCGTAGGGCTGTGCTCAAGGCCTCTCCCCAGCCTCGTTGCCCTTCTCTGGACACACTCAAGCATCTCAATGTCCCTCCTAAACTGGGGGGCCCAGAACTGAACACAGCACTCAAGGTGTGGTCTAAGCAGTGCAGAGTCCAGGGGCAGAATGACCTCCCTGCTCCTGCTGGCCACACCATTGCTGATGCAGGCCAGGATGCCACTGGCTCTCTTGGCCACCTGGGCACACTGCTGGCTCATGTTCAGGTGGGTACCAATCAGCACCCCCAGATCCCTCTCTGTTTGGCTACTCTCAGCCACTCCGACCCCAGCCTGTATCTCTGCATGGGGTTGCTGTGGCCAAAGTGCAGCACCCTGCACTTGGAGCTATTGAACTCCATCCTCTTGGACTCTGCCCATCTGTCCAGGTGGTTAAGGTCCTGCTGCAGAGCCCTTCTGCCCTCCAACTCAGTCACATCTGCCCCCAGCTTGGTGTCATCTGCACACTTGCTGATGACTGACTCCATGCCCTCATCCAGATCCTCTATGAAGATGTTAAAGAGGATGGGGCCCAGCACTGATCCCTGAGGGACACCACTAGTGACAGCTGCCAGCTGGATGTGGCACCATTCACCACCACTCTCTGGGCTCAGCCCTCCAGCCAGTTCCTAACCCAGCACAGAGTGTTGCCATCCAAGCCATGGGCTGACAGCTTACAGCCAGTTTACCCTCAGCTTTATTATTTCCCTGTTATTTCCATGCAACACCCTGCTCCCAGCACTGGCAGGGATAATATGACATCATCTAAGAGTTAATGCAGCCTGCTTTTGAGGGGGGTTTTGCGTGGCGGCGTCGAGTGCCACTGCTATTCAGCCCCTGATTGAAATGTCTCATCTCTTGCTAGATGAAAGCTGTCTGCAGCTTGGTGTAATCAAACAGTTTGACACGGTAGAGTATAAACAGGAGATGGCTGCGTGTGGGGAAGATGAGATTTTCAATCAGTGCTAAGTAACTGCTGCCACTCAGCTGAAGTATTAGAGCTGCCTTGCATATTCATGGCCGAGCAGCGGCTGGGGAGGCCTCTTATGGACAAACAATGGAAGGCAAAATCGTGCAAATAGGAGGGTAGGCAGCAGACCAGGGAATCTCAGAGGATCCAAGAGGAATCTCAGCATCACAGAATTACAGATACACAGAAGCTTAGGGGCTGGAAGGGACCTTGAAACGAGGCCAAGGGCAGGGTTCTGCACTTTGGCCACAACAACCCCATGCAGTGCTGCAGGCTGGGGACAGAGTGACTGAGAGCAGCCAGGCAGAGAGGGAGCTGGAGGTGCTGGTTGGTAGCTGAATATGAGCCAGCAGCGTGCCCAGGTGGCCAAGACGGCCAAAGGCATCCTGGCCTGTATCAGAAATAGTGTGGGTAGCAGGACCAGGACAGTCCTTCTGCCCCTGTGCTCAGCACTGCTCAGGCCACCCCTTGAGTGCTGTGTCCAGTTCTGGGCTCCTCCATTGCAGAGAGCTGTTGAGGTGCTGGAAGGTGTTGAGAGAAGGGCAACAAAGCTGGGGAGAGGCCTGGAGCAGAGCCCTGTGTGGAGAGGCTGAGGGAGCTGGGGGTGTGCAGCCTGCAGCAGAGGAGGCTCAGGGCAGAGCTCATTGCTGTCTACAGCTACCTGAAGGGAGGCTGTAGCCAGGTGGGGTTGGACTCTGCTGCCAGGCAAGCAGCAACAGAAGAAGGGGACCCAGCCTGAAGCTGTGGCAGGGCAGGTTCAGGCTGGATGTTAGGAAGAAGTTCTTCCCAGCAAGAGAGACTGGCATTGGAATGGGCTACCCAGGGAGATAGATGGTGGAGTCCCCATCCCTGGAGGTGTTTAAAAGGGGGCTGCATGAGACACTTAGTGCCAGGGTTAGTTGATTAGCAGGTGTCAGGTGCTAGGTAGGACTGGATGATCTGGAAGGTCTTTTCCAACCTGGTTAATTCTGTGATTCTTTGAAAGTTCCTCTAGTCCAACCCCCCCCTGCCAGAGCAGGATCACCTCTAATAGATGCTGGAGAAGTGGAACTGTGCCAGACCTTGCTTTTATGAGCATAGGCATGCCTTAAATATCTTCTGAGAGGTATTTTTCTCTTCATTCAAATGAGAAAAGGCTTTCCCACTTGAAAAGCCTTCAGCTAGCTTCAGAGAAACTGGGCAGCTACTTGACCTCCTTTCTTCCTCACTTGTGGAAAACCTCCAAGCATGTCCAGAGCTTGGGTTCTATTGGCTAGAGAGAGAGCTGACACAAACAAAAGATCAAGGAGATAATTAAAGCAGACATCTAAAGCAGGGCTGTCCCCCAGAGACAGCAAGCATCAGCATTCAGTGCTAGCTCATTAGTCAATACCTGTTCAGCTATTAAGGGAGCTGCCCATGCCTTGGGTTCATAGCTGCTCGGTGAGGGCAAGGAGCCCTACAAGGAGTCCTGCAAAGAACCCTAGGAAATATGAGGTCTGGAAATAAAGGCAGGTTCACCCAGGCTGCTTCTCACAGCTCCTGGAGCTGTCACAGCAAGCACTGCTGCAGTGACCCTTCTGCTGGCAGAAACCCATTGCAGCTCCAGCCAGCCAGACCTCTCTTCAAGGGCTCTGCCTGTGCAGCTCTCCTTAGCACTTGTCTCAAGCAGCCCTCTGGATTTTAAGGGTCTTAGAGTTAGCACTGCTAGCAGAGGTGAAATCATCAGCCTGAGTTCACTTCACAGGCTGGAGAAAATCCTTCCCTGGAGAAATTCCTGCCCTGAAGAAAATCCTGCCCTGAAGAAATTCCTTCCCTGGAGAAATTCCAATCCTGAAGAAATTCCTTTCCTAAAGAAATTCCTGCCCTGAAAAAAATCCTGACCCAAAGAGATTCCATTCCTGAAGAGATCCCTGAACCGAAGAGATTCCTGACCCTAAGAGATTCCTGTCCTGAAGAAATTTCTACCCTGAAGAAAATCCTTTCCTAAAGAAATTCCTGTCCTGAAAAAAATCCTGTCCCAAAGAGGTTCCTTTCCTAAAGAAATGATTCCTGACCCGAAGAGGTTCCTGGCCTGAAGAAATTCCTTCCCTAAAGAAATTCCTGTCCTAAAGATATTCCTGTCCTGAAGAAAACCCTTTCCTGAAGAAATTCCTGTCTTGAAGAAATTCCTGTCCTGAAAAAATCCCCATCATGAAGAAATCCCTTTCCTAAAGGAATTCTTGCCCTGAAGAAAATCCTGACCCAAAGAGATTCCTTTCCCAAAGAAATGATTCCTGACCCGAAGAGATTCCTGCCCTGAAGAGAGTCCTGACCCTAAGAGATTCCTGCCCTGAAGAGATTCCTGACCCTAAGAGATTCCTATCCTGAAGAAAGTTCTGCCCTGAAGAAATTCCTTCCCTAAAGAAAATCCTTTCCTGAAGAAATTCCTATCCTGAAGAAATTCCTGTCCTGAAGAAATTCCTTCCCTAAAGAAATTCCTGTCCTAAAGAAATTCCTGTCCTGAAGAAAATCCTTTCCTGAAGAAATTCCTGTCCTGAAGAAATTCCTTCCCTAAAGAAATTCCTGTCCTAAAGAAATTCCTGCCCTGAAGAAAATCCTTTCCTGAAGAAATTCCTTCCCTAAAGAAATTCCTGCCCTAAAGAAATTCTTGCCCTAAAGAAATTCTTTCCCTAAAGAAATTCCTGCCCTAAAGAAATTCTTGCCCTAAAGAAATTCCTGCCCTAAAGAAATTCTTGCCCTAAAGAAATTCTTTCCCTAAAGAAATTCCTGCCCTAAAGAAATTCCTTTCCTAAAGAAAATCCTGTCCTGCAGAAAATCCTGTCCTGGAAACCAGGACCCTGTGGCCCTGTTGACTGGAGATGAGGAAGCAGTTCTTTAGAGTGAGGGTGGTGAGACACTGGCACAGGTTGAGACAGACCAAGGGGGAATGGCCTCAAGCTGAGCCTAGGGAGGTTTAGATTGGACATCAGAAGAGAGTGGCCAGGGACTGGAATGAGCTGCCCAGGGAGGTAGTGGAATCACCCAGCCTGGATGTCTTTAAGGATGGTTTGGATGTGGTGCTTGGGGCTCCAGAGAAGGGCAACAAAGCTGGTGAGAGGCCTGGAACACAAACCCTCTGAGGAGAGGCTGAGGGAGCTGGGGGTGTTTAGCCTAGAGAAGAAGAGGCTCAGGGCAGAGATCATTGCTGTCTACAACTACCTGAAGGGAGGTTGTAGCCAGGTCAGGTTGGTCTCTTCTGCCAAGCAAGCAGCAACAGAACAAGGGGACACAGCCTCAAGTTGTGCCAGGGGAAGTGTAGGCTGGATGTTAGGAGAAAGTTGTTGGCAGAGAGAGTGATTGGCACTGGAATGGGCTGCCCAGGGAGGTGGTGGAGTCCTCATCCCTAGAGGTGTTCAAGCAAAGCCTGGCTGGGGCACTTAGTGCCATGGTCTGGTTGACTGGCTAGGGCTGGGTGCTAGGTTGGCCTGGATGAGCTTGGAGCTCTCTTCCAACCTGCTTGATTCTATGATCCTATGATTCTGTGATTCAAGGTAGATCCTGTAGAGTTCTAGGTTGGACTTGGTGCTCCTGAGAGGCTTTGGCAACCTTCCTCTGATCCTGTGAATCCCCTAAGTGCACAGCCCACAGGATAAACTCCTAAAGAGGCTGTCAGGAGACAGCCCAGAGAGAACTCAGCTGCCCTGCACCAAATAAGAACTCAAAGTACAAATCTCATAGGCAGCAGCTGGCAGGGAAATGCACCCTGAGTTCTGTCAAAGCAAGGCAGACTTCAGGGCAAAAAGGGATCACAGTGAACACGAGAGCTGATTTTCTGGGTGATGCAAGTCATTGGCTTTGCCTGATTTCTTTTGTATCTCAACTGGAAAATATCTTGCTGGGAAAAACTAAAGGGCCTGGTTTGGGTTTTTTCTTACTTAAAATGGTGCTTTGCACTGGTGGGGAAATCCAGCAGTGCCCTTAGTGAGCTGTTGCAAAGCCTGATTAGCCTCTGCTAAACATTTATGTTTTACTTGTAGCCTAACTTCCATCTGTGTTGCCTGCTAGGCTGAGGAGTCCATCAAAGTTTTATGCAGCACACACTTTAAGTTTAACCATTTGAAGCACCTGTGTCTCATAGCCTTGGCTCCTCTGCCTTCTGGATTGGAACAAAACAAACCAAGCCAACCAAGATCTCATGTCCAAAGCTTTTAACGTTGTTTTGGCATGAGATATTTTGTCTGGGAGCTTGTTTGGAAGGGGTTAGGTGGAATAGAACAGGGGAACACAGCCTCGAGCTGTGCCAGGGCAGGTTGAGGCTGGATGTTAGGAGGAAGTTGCTGGCAGAGAGAGTGATTGGCATTGGGATGGGCTGCCCAGGGAGGTGGTGGAGTGGCTGTGGCTGGAGGTGTTGCAGCCAAGCCTGGCTGGGGCACTTAGTGCCATGGTCTGGTTGGTTGGGCAGGGCTGGGTGCTAGGTTGGGCTGGCTGAGCTTGGAGCTCTCTTCCAACCTGCTGGTTTCTATGATTCTATATGATTCTATGTCTCCTAGCCTTTAATAGACTCAGAATCTGACTTTGGGAGCAGTTTATAATATCACAGAATGCATCAGTTTGGAAAGGACCTTCAAAGGTCATCTTGTCCAACCCTGCTGCAGTCAGCAGGGACACCTCCAGCTGGAAGCAGGCCCCATCCCTGGAGGTGCTTAAGGCCAGGCTGGATGGGGCTGTGGGCAGCCTGATCTAGGGTAGGGTGTCCCTGGGCATGGCAGGGGAGTTGGAACTGCCTGATCCTTGTGGTCCCTTCCAACCCTGACTGATTCTATGATTCTATGACTCTGTGACTCTATGATTCTATGTCTATGACTATGACTCTATGGTTCTATGATTCTATGACTCTGTGACTATGATTCTGTGACTATGACTCTATGATTCTATGACTCTGTGACTGGGATTCTATGACCATGACTCTGTGACTATGACTCTATGGTTCTATGATTCTATGACATTATGATTCTATGACTCTGTGACTATTATTCTATGAGTATGACTCTATGATTCTATGACTATGATTCTGTGACTGTGACTCTATGCTTCTTTGACTCTGTGACTCTATGGGTCCATGACTCTATTACTATATTATTCTATGACTATGACTCTATATTTCTATGATTCTGTGACTCTGTGACTCTATGATTCCATGTCCCTATGGTTCTATGACTCTATGATTCTGTGACTCTATGCATCTCTGACTCTGTGCTTCTCTGATTCTGTGCTTCTCTGACTCTATGGCTCTGACTTATGTTTCTCTGACTCTCTGACTCTCTGATTCTATGATTCTAAGTCTATCCAAGAGATCAATAAATACACAACCTTCTTTTCTGGGCAGGTTTCAAACCAGAAGGTGTTTTGTTCTTAAAGTCACTGAGGTCTTCCTGCCGTGGGAACAACAGTCCAGTCCCTTATCTTTGTCAGCACAAACAATCTAAATCCCCAGAGCAGATAGCTCCTTGTATTCAATTACCTCAGGAGCCATAAACCAGCACTCTAAAAACCAAGATCTCCATCATGCACACTCCCAGAATGCAATCACCAATTTCTCTTCTTAATTACAGGACACCAGTAAAGTGAAATAATGACCCTACTTAGCCTGCATAAAGCTCAACCTGACCTCAGAAAGCTGCAGTCAGTATTAAGGCAGGGCCATCAACAACATGGGTTGAGTCTTCGAATCATTCTGCCTCTGCATCACAAAATAATTAGGAACCAGTCAATCACTGGGGAGGGAAAAGAGATAAAATCAATTTAGACCACATTGATATTAAAAAAAAAGAAGAAATAAATAAGAGAGAATAAAATCATCTGTGCTCTTATCAGTGATGAGAATGGTCCAGCATCAGTGATGACACCGACCTAGGAGCAGCTGTGGAGCTGTTGGAGGGTAGCAGAGCCCTGCAGGGGGACCTGGCCAGGCTGGATGGCTGGGCAAAGGCCAAGGGGATGAGACTGAACAAGGCCAAGGGCAGAGTTCTGCACTTTGGCCACAACAACCCCAAGCAGCCAATAGGATGAGATTGGACAAGGCTAAGTGCAGGGTTCCACACTTGGGCCACAACAACCCCAAGCAGCCAATGGGATGAGATTGGACAAGGCTAAGTGCAGGGTTCCACACTTGGGCCACAACAACCCCAAGCAGCCAATGGGATGAGATTGGACAAGGCTAAGTGCAGGGTTCCACACTTGGGCCACAACAACCCCAAGCAGCCAATGGGATGAGATTGGACAAGGCTAAGTGCAGGGTTCCACACTTGGGCCACAACAACCTCAAGCACCCAATGGGATGAGACTGGACAAGGATAAGTGCAGGGTTCCACACTTGGGCCACAACAACCCCAAGCAGCCAATAGGATGAGATTGGACAAGGCTAAGTGCAGGGTTCCACACTTGGGCCACAACAACCCCAAGCAGCCAATGGGATGAGATTGGACAAGGCTAAGTGCAGGGTTCCACACTTGGGCCACAACAACCCCAAGCAGCCAATGGGATGAGATTGGACAAGGCTAAGTGCAGGGTTCCACACTTGGGCCACAACAACCCCAAGCAGCCAATGGGATGAGACTGGACAAGGCTAAGTGCAGGGTTCCACACTTTGACCACAACGACCCCAAGCAGTACTACAGGCTGGGGACAGAGTGGCTGAGAGCAGCCAGGCAGAGAGGGACCTGTCTGCTCCCTGCCTAAGCCTGGGAATGGAACTGGATGAGCTTTGAGGTCACTTCCAACCTAAACCATTCTATGATTGCCCCCCAAAATGGAAGAAAAGAGCTTGCCTTCAAAGGAATTAAAGGGAAGCAAAGGGCTGCTGGTGAGCAACAAGAGGGCTATGGATGTGCTGGAAGGTGTCCAGAGAAGGACCATGAGGATGAGCAAAGGGCTGGAGCTGCTCTGCTGTGAGGAAAGGCTGAGGGAGTAGGGGTTGTTCAGTCTGGAGAAGAGAAGGCTTCCAAATGACTTTATTGTGACTTTTCAGTATCTAAAGGAGGCTACAAGAAAGCTGGGGAGGGACTTTTTAGGCTGTCAGGGAGTGATAGGACTGGGGGAAATGGAACCAAGCTAGAAACAGGGAGATTCAGACTGGATGTGAGGAAGAAGTTCTTCATCATGTGGCTGATGAGAGCCTGGAAGGGGTTGCCCAGGGAGGTGGTGGAAGCCAGGTGGTTTAAGGCCAGGCTGGATGAGGCTCTGGACAGCTTGATCTAGGGTGAGGTTTCCCTGCCCATGGCAGGGGGATTGGAACTGGATGATCTTTGTGGTCCTTTCCGACCTTGATTGATTCTATGATTCTAACTCATAATTAGCAGAGCAATCAGAGCAGGCAGTGTGAGCAAAGAACCTGCTGGCTGTGCTCCAGAGGAGTCTGCTGATAAGGACCCTAGAAGACGACAGTGAAGGTGTGACAGGACCAGTCCAACCTAGCACCCAGCCCTGGCCAAGCAACCAGGCTGTGGCACTGAGTGCCTCATCCAGGCTTGGCTTCAACACCTCCAGGGATGGTGACTCCAGCACCTCCCTGGGCAGCCCATTCCAATGCCAATCACTCTCTCTGCCAACAACTTCCTCCTAACATCCAGCCTCAACCTGCCCTGACACAGTTTGAGGCTGTGTCCCCTTCTTCTGTTTCTGGTGGCCTGGAGAAGCTGAAGTGATGCAGGTGCAAAGCAAAGGGAAGTGACACTAGACCCAGCTGGCAGAGTAGTTTCCCAACACCTCAGCAGAGCTGGGGCTGTGGATGCTGGTTTGGGCCCAGTACCCAACCCCTCATTTGGGGAAGGATGGGAGATTGAATCTTCAGCTAAAACATTCCTTTCTCCTATTTAGCAAAGAATTGCTTCCTACCTTCCTTTTCATTCTGGGTCCACTCCAGAGCTCACTGAGGAAGGATCTGTACAGGACACAGCTCTTTTCAATTACTCTCTGCTCCCTGCAGCTTTCCCCTTTTCCATGAAGAAAGTCTTTGGAAGGATTAGTTCCACCACTGCCTTATTGATCAGAGCTAAGAGGTTCCAAAACATGTGTAAGAGGGAGATTAGCTTGCTTGGGGACTGAGAGCTCTACTGGGAGATTCAAGTAGCTGCCTCCAACCTTCTGTGGTGCACAGCAGCAAGACAAAGAAGCTGAAATGAGGATTTTTTTTGTGGGGGAGGTTTCATGGCAGTGTTATCCAGATGTCAGACAAAAGCTGGTAAGCTCACAGCTCTGGAATGGGAGCTGCCAGGAAAGCAGAATCACAGAGTTACAGCATTCAGCAGGTTAGAAAAGACCTTAGAGATCATCGAGTCCAACCTAGCACCTAACACCTGCTAATCAACTAAACCCTGGCACGAAGTGCCCCAGCCAGGCTTGGCAAGAACACCTCCAGGAATGGGGACTCCCCCACCTCCCTGGGCAGCCCATTCCAATGCCAATCGCTCTTGCTTGGAAGAACTTCTTCCTAACATCCAGCCTGACCCTGCCCTGGCACAGCTTCAGGCTGTGTCTCCTTCTTCTGGCCCTGGCTGCCTGGCAGCAGAGCCCAACCCCACCTGGCTACAGCCTCCCTGCAGGCAGCTGCAGGCAGCAATCAGCTCTGCCCTGAGCCTCCTCTGCTGCAGGCTGCACCCCCCCAGCTCCCTCAGCCTCTCCTCACAGGGCTGTGCTCCAGACCCCTCCCCAGCCTTGCTGCCCTGCTCTGGACAGAAGTAGGTTCTGCTCTCCAGGCTTCAGAGCTTGGAGAAGAGTGAACTTAAACAGGACTGAGGAGCAATGGATGGAAGCTGCAGCATCAGAGCTTCCACCTCAACAAAAGGGGAACTTCTTTAAGGGTCCCAGAGCACTGGCACAGGCTGCCCAGATGGGTTATGGAGTCTCCTTCCCTGGAGCCTTTCCAGGCCTGTCTAGATGTCTTTCTGTGTGACCTGAGCTAGATTACATGGTCCTACTGTGGCAGGGGGATTGGACTCAGTGATCTCCCTGGGTCTCTTCCAACCCCTGACACCCTGTGATCCAGTTCCAACCCCTCAGCCATGTGCAGGGACACCTCCCACTAGCCCATGTTGCTCAAGAACTCATCCAGCCTGGCCTTGATGCAAAGTTCTGTATCAAAGATCACACAGAAACCTTTCTCAACTACAACCAAATCCTTAAAGCTCATCCAGCTCCAACCCCCTGCCATGGGCAGGGACACCTACCACCAGCCCAGGTTGCTCAAGGCCTCATCCAACCTGGCATGGAACACCTCCAAGGAGGAGGCATCCATAGCCTGCCTGGGTTATCTGTTCCAGAGTCTCCTCACCCTCAAGTCTAAAGAATTTCTTCCTTATCTCCAATCTAAATCTCTCCTCCTCAAGCTCAAAGCCATCATGCCTCATCCTGTCTCTCCCAGCCCTTGTCAAAAGCCCTCCCTCAGCACTCCTGTAGACCCTTCAGGTCCTGGAAGGTTGCTCTAAGGTCTCCCTGGAGCCTTCCCTTCTCCTGGCTGAACAGACCCAACTCTCCCAGCCTGTCCCTTTCCCCAGCCCTTTGCTAATCCTCATGCCCCAAAAAAACAGCACATCCAGTGCCAATCCAGGGAGGTGATGGAGTCACTGTCCCTGGAGGTGTTGCAGCCAAGCCTGGCTGGGGCACTTAGTGCCATGGTCTGGTTGGTTGGGCAGGGCTGGGTGCTAGGTTGTGCTGGCTGAGCTTGGAGCTCTCTTCCAACCTGCTTGATTCAGATTCAGATTCCCTCACCCCCTCCTCCTCCACCTTTTCATTCACACCAGACACTGAGCAGCACCCAGTGAGCAGTAACCCAATTGTCCTCTGTCAGCTTCAAGCCCTTGCAGGAGCAGCCTGTGGCTGGTGGAGTGCACTTGAGAGCCTGCAGCTCTAACCAGTCCTGAGGCTCCTTCTGCAGCTGGTAGCCTTCAAAAAGAGGTTTCCTGCTCTTTACATGAAATGATGCTCTCTGGATCAGCCTGAAACCACAGCATATTGTGCTATTTAGCCTTCAGAGAAATGTGTCAAGTAATTGCTGCCCTCTTAAATCATTGTTGAGCACTTTAAATGCAGAGGAGATCAGCTCCTGTGTTTGAGATGTGCAGCGTAGGAAGTGCTGCTGAAAATCAGGGAGTCACAGAATCAGGCAGGGTTGGAAGGGACCACAAGGAGCAGACAGTGCCAACCCCCCTGCCATGCTCAGGGACACCCTACCCTAGAGCAGCCTGACCACAGCCTCATTCAGCCTGGCCTTAAACGCCTCCAGGGATGAGGCTTTCACCACCTTCCTGGGCAACCTCTTCCAGGCTCTCACCACCCTTATGCTGAACAACTTCTTCCTCACATCCAGTCTGAATCTCCCTATTTCCAGCTTGGTTCCATTCCCCCCAGTCCTATCACTACCTGACAGCCTAAAAAAGTCCCTCCCCAGCTTTCTTGTAGCCCACTTCAGACACTGAAAGGCCACAATAAGGTCACCTGGGAGCCATCTCCTCTCCAGACTGAACAACCCCAATTCCCTCAGTCTTACCTCACAGCAGAGCAGCTCCAGCCCTCTGCTCATCTTCATGCCTGTAACACAATTTGCCTTGTTAGACACACACAGTACTCCAGGGAGGTTCAGGCTGGATGTTGTTAGGAAGTTGTTGTCAGAGAGAGTGATTGGCACTGGAATGGGCTGCCTAGGGAGGTGGTGGAGTGGCTGTGGCTGGAGGTGTTGAAGCCAAGCCTGGCTGGGACACTTAGTGCCATGGTCTGGTTGGTTGGGCAGGGCTGGGTGCTAGGTTGGGCTGGCTGAGCTTGGAGCTCTCTTCCAGCCTGCTTGATTCTATGATTCTATGATATGGAAAGCATAGCCACAGTTCTCCAGTAGTTCTCCAGCCCTAAGCCTGCAGAGTCTGTGTGGGAGGGCTCCTGTTTTCCTGCAGTGCTCTGGGTACCCAGGATGCATCCTCAGAGCAAAGATTCCCACAGAATCATGGAGTCATTAAGGGTGGAAAAGACCTCTAAGATCATCACATCCAACCTTCTACTCAACACCTCTAGCACCACTAGACCGTGTCCCAGAACACCTCCAGGGATGGGGACTCCACCACCTCCCTGGGCAGCCTGTCCCAGTGCCTGACCACTCCTGCAGGAAAGAATTTTGTTTGCCCTGAGCAACCTGATCTAGTTGGAGTTGTCCTTTCTCACAGCAGAGGGGTTGAAGAAGATGACCTTCAAGAGTCTCTTCCAACATCTTCTTCAAGATTCTTTTCCAGCCCAAACCATTCCATAATTCTACCATTCCATGGTTCCAAGATCCTATAATTTGATGGTTCCATGAGTCTATGATTTGAGGATTCCTTGATTCTATGGATGAAGCACCTGCTGAGCTCTCAACAGTGCCCAGACATCCTCCCTGAACACAGAACATCTGGCTCCAACCACAGCTGTTCCCCATCCAGAAAGGGTGGCAAAGTTTCAGACACACTGCTCAGGTTGCAGAGTTTAGGTTATTTATGTTCCCAGGTCCAGGGCTGCTCATCTGCATAAAAGATACCCTACAGTGAGGCTGTAGCTGCATCTAAAAAGCATCATTATGGACCTGCTGAATCATTTTTCTCCTGCCCTTAACGTGGCTGCAGAATGAAGTCAATATTTTCACAGGTTGCAGGTTAATTGTCAGCAGCCCTGCAATAAAAGTCATTAGTGAGGAACTGCTGAGACACTTTAATTGCTTAAGCAGTTAATTACTGCCCCCCCCCCCCAAAAAAAAAAAAGATAGAGAGAGAGAAATATTCCCATGGGTGACTCCCTGCAAGTGTTAAAAGTTATGGCAACTAACTGCAAAATGAGCTGTAAATGTGCATGGTCACCATCAGCAAGCAGGAGAGTCTGGAGAGGAGCAGCAGGAGCTGCAGTGAGGAGAAAGTCTCTCTTTGGTGTCGTTTTTGCCCAGGGCAATGGTGGAGTCACCATCCCTGGAGGGGTCAAAATATCACAGAATCCTAGAATGAGGCAGGGTTGGAAGGGACCACAAGGAGCAGGCAGTTCCAACCCCCCTGCCATGCCCAGGGACACCCTACCCTAGAGCAGGCTGCACACAGCCTCAGCCAGCCTGGCCTCAAACACCTCCAGCCATGGGGCCTCAACCCCCTCCCTGGGCAACCCATTCCAGCCTCTCACCACTCTCCTGCTCAACAACTTCCTCCTCACCTCCAGCCTCACTCTCCCCACCTCCACCTTTGCTTCATTCCCCCCACTCCTGCCACTCCCTCACAGCCTCAAAAGTCCCTCCCCAGCTTTTTTGGATCCCCCTTCAGATGCTGCAAGGCCACAAGAAGGTCCCCTGGGAGCCTCCTCTGCTCCAGCCTACACAGCCCCAACTCCTTCAGTCTGTACTCACAGCAGAGCTGCTGCAGCCTCTGAGCATCCTCCTGGCCCTGCTCTGGACACTCTCCAGCATCTCCACAGCCCTCTTGTCCCAGGGGCCCAGAACTGGACACAGCACTCCAGGGGTGGCCTGAGCAGTGCTGAGCACAGGGGCACAAGAACCTTCCTTGTCCTGCTGCCCACACTGCTCCTGAACCAGCCCAGGATGCCATTGGCTCTGCTGCCCACCTGGGCACTGCTGCCTCCTCTGCAGCTCCTCTCTCCCAGCACCCCCAGCTCCCTCTCTGTCTGCCTGCTCTCAGCCACTCTGCCCCCAGCCTGCAGTGCTGCTTGGGGTTGCTGTGGCCAAAGTGCAGAACCCTGCCCTTGGCCTTGTTCAGTCACCCCACAGCCTTGAAATGCCAAGCTGCAGGGCTGTGCACTCCTGCCCTCTGACATGTGTGGGCTGCTCTGCTTCCACACCAGCTCCCGTGGGTGGATTTGCAGAGGGTGGAATTCTCTGTGAGCTTACTCCAGCAGCTGCAGAGGAAGCCAGGAGCCAAATCCCTGACTGCCTCCCAGCAGGCTGTGCTAAAGCTGCTAATCCACTCATGAGGGACATGCTGTAAGTAGCAGTAAATGCTTGAAGATCAGAGCAGCCCCGGGTTGTAGATAATGGCCAGTGTACAACAGAGATCCTCTCTGGCACAACTGCACCCTCAGACTCCCCTCACGTTGACTCAGTGTTTAGTTGTTGCCAGCTCCATTATGCAATGCCCCCAGGTGCCATCAGCTGAGCTGACAAAAGTGGTCTGCTGCCAGGGTAGCACCATCCAGGCTGGGAGCTTTGCTGGCATCAGCAGGTTGAGGGTTTGGGTGGTTTTTTTCCCCCCTTTTTCTTTACCATTTCTTAGCTAATGATGTTGCACCAACCAACTGCTGGGGCAAATATCAATTCCTTGAATTCAGCAACACATCTGAAGTGTCAAGGACAGAGACTGGCTAGAGAAGGTATAGAAAAGGGCTACAAAGAGATGCTGAGGGGACAGGAACATCTCTGTGATGAGGAGTAACTGAGAGAATTCATAGAATCATAGAATCAAGCAGGTTGGAAGAGAGCTCCAAGCTCAGCCAGCCCAACCTAGCACCCAGCCCTGCCCAACCAACCAGACCATGGCACTAAGTGCCCCAGCCAGGCTTGGCTGCAACACCTCCAGCCACAGCCACTCCACCACCTCCCTGGGCAGCCCATTCCAGTGCCAATCACTCTCTCTGACAACAACTTCCTAACAACATCCAGCTTCAACCTGCCCTGCCACAGCTTGAGGCTGGGTCCCCTTGCGCTGTTGCTGGGTGCCTGGCAGCAGAGCCCAACCCCACCTGGCTACAGCCTCCCTGCAGGCAGCTGCAGGCAGCAATCAGCTCTGCCCTGAGCCTCCTCTGCTGCAGGCTGCACCCCCCCAGCTCCCTCAGCCTCTTGGGGCTGCTTAGTCTGGAAAGGAGAAGACTGAGAGGAGATCTCACCAGTACTGATTAATACTCAAAGGGTACATGTCATGAGAATCATAGAATCACACAATCACAGAATCAAGCAGGTTGGAAGGGACCTCCAACCTAGCACCCAGCCCTGCCCAACCAACCAGACCATGGCACTAAGTGCCCCAGCCAGGCTTGGCTTCAACACCTCCAGCCACGACCACTCCACCACCTCCCTGGGCAGCCCATTCCAGTGGCAAATGTGGCCAGGCTTGTGTCAGTGATGCCCAGGGAGAGGACAAGGGGCAGCAATTTGCCTGTTAAGAGGGAAGAGCTGCAAGCTGAATCCAAATGTGTCTGGGTCAGATCCCATTGCTATTCTCCCACTGTAGGACAGGCTCAGGGTTAATGTAAAGAGCCTCCAAGAATCCATTTGCAGTAGAAAGGGGGAACAAAAGGCTGTGTCCAGCTCTTGTAAAGCCTCAGCAGCAGTTGTGTTCCTTAAATACCATTTTCTAGCACCTTAGCTATTCACTGCTTAAACAAAGAGAGGCAGACAGCCTGGTAACTTAGCTCAGCTCAATCAATGGAGCTCTGCTCCTTGGCAAGGTGAAAATAAAGGCTGAGCAACACCTTCCTAAAGTGTCTTCCTTTTTCCTTTTGGTCATCTCTCTTCTAGCAGCTGTGCTAAAACAGCAGAAGGAAAAGAAAGAGGAGGTGGGGGTGGGGGGAAATAAAAGAAGAAGAGGAAGAAAGGTGAGGACAGAAGAGAGGGAAGGCAGGTGGTGTGCTTTACTTCAGTGAGAGGGCAAAAGGAGGGGACAGCTTGTGAATGCACTTAAACCAGCTAGGGAAAAGGGCTGTAAATGGGTGAAAAAGCATTGGGAAGAGTGAGTGTGGCTCTATATTTAGTGGAAATATCCTTTTTTCCCCTTTGCAGCTTGGTGTGTGTGAAGCCCAAAGGCATGGAGAGAACAGCTCTGTCGGTAGCGATCTGCTGCCCCCAGTGCCAGGAGCCTCCAGTAAATGTGGAATGCCACCAAAGGCAGCTTTTAAAAGATGGATGCCCCAAAGCCTCTGCATTCAAAGGCAGGGAGATGTTTGCAGTGCACAATGCCACATCTGTGCAACTCAGGGTAAGGTTACCTAAAATAGATCTGTGTACATGACTCACTGGCTCGCTCTTGCTTGGCACTAATGGGTCGTGGGCTGCAGGAGCCTCATCTGCAGATGACACCAAGCTAGGAGCAGGTGTTGATCTGTTGGAAGGTAGAAGAGCCCTGCAGAGGGACCTGGACAGGCTGCATGGGTGGGCAGAAGCCAATGGGATGAGATTTAACAAGGCCAAGTGCAGGGTTCTGCACTTTGCCCACAACAACCCCAAGCAGCGCTATAGGCTGGGGACTGAGTGGCTGGAGAGCAGGCAGGAGGAAAGGGACCTGGGGGTACTGATAGAGAGTAGCTGAAGATGAGCCAGCAGTGTGCCCAGGTGGCCAAGAGAGCCAATGGCATCCTGGCCTGCATCAGGAACAGTGTGGCCAGTAGGACAAGGGAGGTTCTTCTGCCCCTGTACTCAGAGCTGGTCAGACCACACCTTGAGTACTGTGTCCAGTTCTGGGCTCCTCAATTCAAGAGAGATGTTGAGGTGCTGGAGCATGTCCAGAGAAGGGCAACAAAGCTGGTGAGGGGCCTGGAGCACAAATCCTACGAGGAGAGGTTGAGGGAGCTGGGCCTGTTTAGCCTGGAGAAGAGGAGGCTCAGGGGTGATCTTATTACTGTCTACAACTACCTGAAGGGGCATTGTAGCCAGGTGGGGGTGGCCTCTTCTGCCAGGCAACCAGCAATAGAACAAGGGGACACAGTCTCAAGTTGTGCCAGGGTAGGTCTAGGCTGGATGTTAGGAAGAAGTTCTTCCCAGAGAGAGTGATTGGCATTGGAATGGGCTGCCCAGGGAGGTGGTGGAGGCACCGTCCCTGGAGATGTTCAAGACAAGCCTGGCTGAGGCACTTAGTGCCATGGTCTGGTTGATTGGTTAGGGCTGGGGGATAGGTTGGACTGGATGAGCTTGGAGGTCTCTTCCAACCTGGTTGATTCTATGATTCTATGATTCCAGAGGTCATCCAGGAGCATGCAGCATAACCTCAGGTTCAGCAGCAGACACTTGCTTGAATTCTGGGTCATTTCCTTTGCTGGTTGCAGACACAGCCTCAAGACTGCTGTAACGTGATGGCAGGAACACAGCATGTTAGGGGTTGGAAGGGCCTCCAGAGATCATGAGTCCATCCCCCCCCCCTTGTCAGAGCAGGACCATAGAGTCTAGCTCAGGTCACAGAGGAATGCATCCAGACAGGGCTGGAAAGGCTCCAGAGAACCTCTCTGGGCAGCCTGTGCCAGGGCTCTGGGACCCTTGCAGTAAGGAAGTTGTTCCTGATGTTGAGGTGCTGTAGCTCATACCCGTTACTCCCTGTCCTGTCCCAGGGCACGACTGAGCAGAGTTTGCCCCCTCCCTCCTGACCCTCAGCCCTCAGGTATTTATAAGCATTAATTAGATCCTCTCTAAGTCTTCACCAGACCAAAGCCCCAGGTCCCTCAACCTGTCCTCGCAAGGCACTGCTTCAGCCCCTTCAGCATCTTTGTAACCCTCCCTTGGACTGTCTCCAGCAGATCCCAGTCCCTCCTGAACTGGAAAACCCAGAACTGAACCAAATATTCCAGGTGAGGTCTCACCAGGGTAGAGGAGGAAGAGAACCTCCCTCAATCTGCTGCCCATACTCATTGCACCTCAGGATGCCATTGGCCTTCTCTGCTAGCAGGGCACATTGCTGGCCCTGGGCTGCTGTAACACCCTTAAGAGCTGGGGGCTGGCAGCATTCCTTATGGACAGCTTCCTGCCAAGTTGTTTGCTGAGAGAGCTGCACCCTGAGAGTCTTTTTGCCCATTTGAGGCACTGCACCAGGCTGGTTTGCTACCTGGTCAGAAATAATTGGTCTGCAGATTAATGATGTTTTGTGTAAACAGGGATGTATGAGAGGAGCAGGAAATCAGACTGCAAAGCTGTGCCTGCTGCCCCTGCTAGAAGGCTGCCAAATGCAGGCCAGGCCATGCATGATTGCACATCCAGCTTGCCCAGGGATGAGGTTGAATCTCTGTCCCTGAGTCATAGAGTCATAGAATCAAGCAGGTTGGAAGAGACCTCCAAGCTCATCCAGTCCAACCTATCCCCCAGCCCTATCCAGTCAACCAGACCATGGCACTAAGTGCCTCATCCAGGCTTTGCTTGAACACCTTCAGGCACGGTGCCTCCACCTCCCTGGGCAGCCCATTCCAATGCCAATCACTCTCTCTGCCAACAACTTCCTCCTAACATCCAGCCTAGACCTGCCCTGGCACAACTTGAGACTGTGTCCCCTTGGACTGTTGCTGGTTGCCTGGCAGAAGAGCCCAACCCCACCTGGCTACAACCTCCCTTCAGGTAGTTGTAGACAGCAATGAGGTCTGCCCTGAGCCTCCTGTTCTCCAGGCTAAATAACCCCACCTCCCTCAGCCTCTCCTCAGAGGGTTTGTGCTCCAGGCCCTTCACCAGCCTGAAGATATCTACACTTGGTGTGGTCCTGGGCAGCCTGCTCTAGTCAGAGGTGTCCCTGCTGACTGCAGGGGGTTGGACAGGATAAGCTTTGAAGGTCCCTCCCAGCCCGGTGCAATCTGTGAACTTGTGTTTGATCAAGGGCATAGAATCACAGAATCAAGCAGGTTGGAAGAGAGCTCCAAGCTCAGCCAGCCCAACCTAGCACCCAGCCCTGCCCAACCAACCAGACCATGGCACTAAGTGCCCCAGCCAGGCTTGGCTGCAACACCTCCAGCCACAGCCACTCCACCACCTCCCTGGGCAGCCCATTCCAATGCCAATCACTCTCTCTGCCAGGAACTTCCTCCTGACATCCAGCCTCAACCTGCCCTGCCACAGCTTGAGACCAGGGAGCCTTTCAGCCTTGCAGCAGGGCAATGCTTTGACTTTAGGGGAAGATGGACAATCAAAAGGAACTCTACTCTTATGGTGGTAGTCACCTTCCTTGCTTTTGGCTCTCTGAAAGCTAGGAGTCAGATCACTCTGAGCTAGCCACATATGCTGCTTGGGAGAGGAAGGGAGAAGAAGAGATAGGCTCAAGCTGTGCCAGTTGAGATTTAGGTTGGACATAAGGAAAAAAATTATCCTCCAAAAGAGTTGTCAAGCCCTGGAACAGGCTGCTCAGGGCAGTGGTTGAGTCTCCATCCCTGGAGGGATATAAAAACCATGTAGACATGATGCTGAGGGACACTGTTTGGTGGTGACATAGCAGTGCTGGTTTAATGGCTGGGCTCAGCCATCTGAAAGGTCTTTTCCTGCCTAAATAAACCTGTGAGTCTTTATTCCAGAGGATCCTGATTGTCTGGGGAGGGTGTATTAAGCAGAGTGTATCCAGCAGATCAAGGGAGGTTCTCCTTCCTTTCTACTCTGCCCTGGTGAGACCTCACCTTGAGCACTGCCTTCAGTTTTGGGCTCCCCAGTTGAAGAAGGACAGGGATCTGCTGGAGAGAGGCCAAGGGAGGGATGTGAGGATGATGAGGGGAGTGGAGCACTGCCTGATGAGGAGAGGCTGAGGGCCCTGGGGCTGCTTAGTCTGGAGAAGAGAAGACTGAGAGGGGATTGAATCAATGTCTGTAACTCTCTGAGGGCTGGGGGTCAGGAGGGGGGGACAGGTTCTGCTCACTGCTCCCTGGGCTAGGACAAGCAGCAGTGGATGGAAGCTGCAGCACAGGAGGTTCCAGCTCAGCACAAGGGGGAACTTCTTGCCTGGAAGGGTCCCAGAGCCTGGCACAGGCTGCCCAGAGAGGTTGTGGAGTCTCCTTGTGTGGAGCCTTCCCAGGCCTGTCTGGATGTGTTCCTGTGTGCCCTGAGCTGGGTTGTGTGGTGCTGCTCTGGCAGAGGGCTTGGACTGGATGAGCTCTTTGGATCCCTTCCAACCCCTGACATCCTGTGAGCCTGTGAACATGAATGAGATGTGAGAGGTTGAAAAAGAGAGATCCCTTCTCAGTCTTCTCTCCAGACTGAACAGCCCCAGGTCTCTCAGTCTTTCTTCCTAGCAGAGCTGCTCAGTCCCTTCATCATCCTCGTAGCTCTGTTGGACTCTCTCCAGCAGATCCCTGCCTGTCTTGAATTGGAGAGCCTCAAACTGGACCAGTTGTGGTCTCACCAGGGCACAGTATAGGAAGAGGAGGATCTCCCTAGCCCTCCTGGATACACTTTTCTTGATGCACTCCAGAAGCAGGCTCCTTTCCTGCCTCCCATCAGCTCTCACTTCAGCTACTTCTCTCCCTTTAATTCTTGCATTCAGCCCCAAGCTTGTATAATATTTGCCTGCTCACACAGTCCCAGATTATGACAGTGCCAAAACAGAATTAACTGCATGAGGGACCTTCAAGTGAGCTTCTAAGGAGGAGTTTCTCACGTGGTTTTAACCAGCAGCTCTCATCCTCCTGTGTGCTCCTTCAGAAAGATAAAGGTCCCTTGTCCCTCCCATGTGCCCAGGGAGTGTGGCTGTCACTTGATCTGAAAGAGTCCCTGCCTGGAGCAGGCTGCTGCCTCTTGAAAAGCAGCTTGAGAAACACCAGGGGAATTGAGAAGGAGAAGAGGCAAGGGGACTGGAGCAGAGCAACTGGGGTGGAGGGAGCAAGAAGAACCCAGAGGGGAGAGAAGAAAAGTTAAAGGATGACCTTGAGGTTGGGAGCAGCACTGAAGGATCTGAATTCCAGCACTGTGTCCCACGAAGGAGAGAGGCTGCCTCAAGTGGCACAGCTCCCCAGCTCCCAGAGCCTTTGGGCTGGCTGCTCACAGCAGAAGTCCTTGGACAGCTGACGTGTGACACCCCCAGGGCTGTCACAGAGCAGCCTGGGCTGACAGATTCAGCAGCTACGTGAGCAGAGAGAATCATAGATCAGAGAATCAGGCAGGGTGGGAAGGGACCACAAGGAGCAGCCAGTGCCAACCCCCCTGCCATGCCCAGGGACACCCTACCCTAGAGCAGCCTGACCAAAGCCTCAGCCAGCCTGGCCTCAAACACCTCCAGCCATGGGGCCTCAACCCCCTCCCTGGGCAACCCATTCCAGCCTCTCACCACTCTTATGGTGAGGAACTTCTACCTCACATTCAGTCTGAACTTGCCCATCTCCAGCTTTGCTCCATTCCCCCCAGTCCTGTCACTCCCTGACAGCCAAAAAATACCTCCCTGGGCAACCTGTGCCAGTGTCTCACCACCCTCAACCTCTGCCAGTCTCTCACCACTCTCACAGTAAAGAACTTCTTCCCAACATCCACTTTCAATCTCCCCTCTCACACTCCAAACCCATTCCTCCTCCTCCTGCCATTCCCAGACCTTCTCAATAGTCCCTCCCCAGCCCTCCGGGAGCCTCCTTCAGATCCTGCAAGGCCACTCCAAGCTCTCCTGGAAGCCTTCTCCTCTCCAGCCTGCAGAGCCCCAACTCTCTCAGCCTTCCCTTCCCTTCCCTTCCCTTCCCTTCCCTTCCCTTCCCTTCCCTTCCCTTCCCTTCCCTTCCCTTCCCTTCCCTTCCCTTCCCTTCCCTTCCCTTCCCTTCCCTTCCCTTCCCTTCCCTTCCCTTCCCTTCCCTTCCCTTCCCTTCCCTGAAGCCCTGTTAGCTTCAGTGAAGTGCCATAAGCTGGAGCCCATTCTCCAAGTGCTCCAAGTTTCATGCCTGGTGAACGATGCAGATGAAATCAAACATGACCACATATGACTGTGACTGTGCCCAGACGTGTCAGAAGTGCTAGGAATGACAATGCTGATCTATTTCACTGAGGAATAGCAGCAGCACTTTGCTCAGAGCCCCTGCAAGGCCAGCAAGAGGCTTGTGGCACAGACATGGTCCTTGCACAGCAGCACAGGGCAAGTGGAGGCTTCTCCTCCTGCCTCTTGGTAACATCTGTGTACCACAGCAGATCCTTTCTTGATGCCCTCTCCCTGTTCTTTGTGATTCTTCCAGGAATGCTTAGCCTGAATTTATGCTCCAGATGCATTTGCATTTCCCACTCACTACAGCAAAGGCATTGAAGGGCTGGGGCAGGTCCAGAGAAGGGCAGTGCTTAGGGATATGATTTAAGGTGAATCTTGTTGAGTAGAGTTATAGATTGGACTGGGCTTCTCCCTGCAGAAGAGGAGGCTCAGGGCAGAGCTGATTGCTGCCTGCAGCTGCCTGCAGGGAGGCTGTAGCCAGCTGGGGTTGGGCTCTGCTGCCAGGCAGCCAGGGCCAGAAGAAGGGGACCCAGCCTAAAGCTGTGGCAGGGCAGGTTGAGGCTGGATGTTGTTAGGAAGTTGTTGTCAGAGAGAGTGATTGGCATTGGAATGGGCTGCCCAGGGAGGTGGTGGAGTGGCCATGGCTGGAGGTGTTGCAGCCAAGCCTGGCTGGGGCACTTAGTGCCATGGTCTGGTTGGTTGGGCAGGGCTGGGTGCTAGGTTGGGCTGGCTGAGCTTGGAGCTCTCTGCCAACCTGGATGAATCTATGATTCTATTTAATCTGGAGAAAAAGAGACTGAAGAACATGGAAGAAGGACATGGAAGTGTTGAAGTCAGTCCAGAGGAGGCCACCAAGATGCTAAGAGGGCTGCAGCAGCTCTGCTCTGAGCACAGGCTGAGAGAGTTGGGGCTGTGCAGCCTGCAGAGGAGAAGGCTTCCAGGAGAGCTTGGAGTGGCCTTGCAGGATCTGAAGGGGGCTGCAGGAGGGCTGGGGAGGGACTATTGAGAAGGTGTGGGAATGGCAGGAGGAGGAGGAATGGGTTTGGAGTGTGAGAGGGGAGATTGAAAGTGGATGTTAGGAAGAAGTTGTTTGCAGTAAGGGTGGTGAGAGAGTGGCACAGGTTGAGGGTGGTGAGAGCCTGGCACAGGTTTCCCAGGGAGGTTGTGGAGCACAGAAGCACCCAATGTGATCAAAGATCACATTGGGTGCTTCTGTGCTCCACAACCTCCCTGGAGGTGTTCAGGACAAGGCTTGATGAGGCCTTGAGCAACCTATTCCAGTGGGAAATATCCCTGCCTATGGCAGGAGGGTTGGAACTGGCTGAGCTTTGAGTTCCTTTCCAACCTAAACCATTCCATGCTTCTGATTCCTTCATCTATGGGAGGGAGAGATTTGTCTTAGCATCAGTGCAGGGAACTGTGCTGCTGTTAGACCCTTCAGAAACAGCCTGAAATATGGGAGGGAGTGTGAGTGGCTTTCAGGAGGGAGTGTGAGTGGCTTTCAGGAGGGAGTGTGAGTGGCTTTCAGGAGGCAGGGAGCTGCTTTGTGGTGGAGAATGAAGTGGGAGCATAAAACATGCCAATCCTCTCCCTAAATGCAAACACATTGGAGTGCTGCAGCTTTGCCTAGCTTTGACATCTGAATCCCTGAGGAATTTGCAATTCTAATTTGGATCAACCACACTAATTGTGCCTTCCCCCCCCCCCCCCCCTCCTATTCTTGTGTTTAATTGGCTGCACTATTGATTTTGCAAGATGTGTGATGCTCTTCCACCTGTCTGCAAGGCTCCTGCTGGGAGCCTGCTAATGGCAAAAAATAAAACCCACCTCAATTAGCAACAATTCCCTCTGAAATCCTTGAAAATCCAATATTGCTGATTAGTTTGTTAAGAGAAATCTTATTAAGAAATGCTTGGTGACTTCCCTAAGAGTATCAAGAAGCTGCTCCTCATGCTGGGCTCCCTAGAAGGCTAATCTCTCCCTCTCCTTAGTTTCCTTCCCTGCCTCTAGCAAGGTGCACAATTTGCAGCAGGCAGGAATTCATTTCCCAGCCCCCTCCCTGGTGAACCATGGAGGAGGAGAAATCTGCTTCCCTTTTTAGCCCCCAGGTGGGAACTGTGCCTGTGTCAAGGCATTGGTGATGTTAATCCAGATTCAAAGAGGGTGATGGGAAGTAACCAAGTCCCTTTTATTCCTTTAGTGCTTCATCAAGGAAATTAGCTGGATCCTTTCCTTATCCTTCCCTTCTTGAAGTCCTATTAGCTTAGCCTGGTATCTCCTCCTGACAACTGGGGCATCTTCCTGCATCTCCTCTTGGCCATCACCTTCCCACAAGAGGTGGAAAAGGTCAGAGGTTAACAAGGCAGGTGCCTGGGACACAGTTTGGTTGGTTTTCACCCAAAGCTCTTTCCCTCAGGATGAGTCTGGTCTCCTGTGCTTTATTTTGTGCCTATGGGATCAAGTTATCAGGCAGATGAGCACAGAGAGTGTTCATGAGCACAGCATAGCCGTGGTGGAAATGAAAATGGGGAGTCAGCAGCTGGGTAGGAAGCAGTGAGGCTGAACATAAAGGAACCTCTGTGTGCTGTGGTGATAGCACAAGAGGCAGAGGCTTCAAACCTGAGCAGAGGAGATTTAGATTGGATGGTAGGAACAGGTTCTTTACTGTCATGGTGCTGGAACACTGCCACAGGTTGCCTAGGGAGGTAGCTGGGGCCCCAACCCTGGAGGTGTTTGAGGTGACACTGGACAGGGCTGTGGGCAACCTGAGCTAGTTAAGGATGCCCCTGCTGACTCTAGGGGAGGTTGGACAGGATGAGCTTTGGAGGTCCCTTCCAACCCAGACCAGTCTATGATTCTATGATGTCATTATTCCATGGTTCTATGATTCCATGATTTCATATTTCTGTGATTTCATGAATTCTTTATTCCATGATTCCATGAATTTATGATTGCATCATTCCATAATTCTGTGATTCCCTGTTTCCAGTGTTCCATTATTCCATGAGTCCATGATTCCATGTTTGCCCTATTCCATGATTCTATGATTCCACGATTCTATGATTCCATAGTTTCCATGAGTCCATGATTCTATGATTCCATTATTCCATGATTCTATGATTCCATGGTTTCTATGAGTCCATGATTCTATGATTCCATGGTTTCCATAAGTCCATGATTCTATGATTCCATGATTCCATGGTTTCCACAAGTCCATGATTCTATGATTCTATGATTCCATGGTTTCCATAAGTCCATGATTCTATGATTCCATGATTCTATGATTCCATGGCTTCCATGAGTCCATGAGTCCATGATTCTATGATTCCATGGTTTCTATGAGTCCATGATTCTATGATTCCAATATTCCATGATTCTATGATTCCATGGTTTCTATGAGTCCATGATTCTATGATTCCAATATTCCATGATTCTATGATTCCATGATTCTATGAGTCCATGATTCTATGATTCCATGATTCTATGATTCCATGGTTTCCATGAGTCTATGATTCTCTGAGTCCACATTTCCATTATTCCATGAATTCATGAGTCTATGATTCCATGTTTGCATTATTCCATGATTCCCTGGTTCCCATGATTCCCTGATTCCCAACCTTGAGGAACCCAGGAGCTGTGAGATGAGCTGCCTTAGCTGCAAAGCTCCATTGAGGAGATGTTGCTCCCCTCCTCAGCCACAAGGCAGTTGAGAGCAGGAGCCAACTTCTGGGCTTTGCCTTC
Source organism: Pogoniulus pusillus (assembly GCF_015220805.1). Lineage (NCBI taxonomy): Eukaryota > Metazoa > Chordata > Aves > Piciformes > Lybiidae > Pogoniulus > Pogoniulus pusillus. Next base: position 5,001,150 of record NC_087303.1, on the reverse strand, counting down.
TCACTGCTTCTCCCTTCCCTTGCTGGAGCAGCCCTGGCAGAGGTTCTCCATCTGGTGGAGTCACTGCTCTGCAGAGAGCAGGCAGCAGCAGGCACAGGAGACTATTTCCCCTCCTCAGCCTTCTCTTTCCCTGCTCCTTCTGAGCCTCTGGGCTGGAGCTGAGGCCATGCAGCACTCTCGTTCAACACATGCTAATTTTGACATTTCCACAACGTCTGCTTGTCATCACCAACTCTTCATTTAACCTCACTGCAGAAATGCCTCCTGCATTCCAACCAGCCAGGCTGGAGTTTAATTACACAGGCAGGCAGCTGGACTGCCTTGCAGTAGATGCAGGCAGCCTTTGGCTTCCTGCCTTATAATTGCTGAAACACCTCATTTTTTCCCACCCTCCTCTCCCCTCCACTCCCAGCCCAAGAGCTCATTTAGCAAACACAGCCACTGGAAAATGTTTTGCTAGCAAAACAAATTGCTGCTGAGTTCCAGCAGGGCTTTTTTTCCCCTCCTTGGATTTCTACTTCAGTCTGTTGACATGGAGAGGATGCTGCAGGAGTCGCTGAGTTAATGGGGCCCAGGATCCTGGTTTTCCTCACATCCAGCTGAGGCTGTGCCTCAGCACTCTGCAGCCTCAGTCTCTCACATCTCTTACTCCTTGACACAGCACAGCACAACTCTGAATTCCTCCTTTGGAGATGAGTGGGCACTTGTGCTGCTACAGTCACTTTTTTAAGTGCTGCAAAGGCTCCCTTGCCTCTTGAGAGATTGAGCTGACTTTAAATGCTTGGCTCTGCCTGCCCCAAACACACAGAAGCACCCAGCCCCAAAGACACAAAAGCACCCATCCCCAAAGACACAGAAGCACCCAGCCCCAAAGACACAGAAGCAGACAGCCCCAAAGACACAGAAGCAGACAGCCCCAAAGACACAGAAGCACCCAGCCCCAAACACACAGAAGCACCCAGCCCCAAAGACACAGAAGCAGGCAGCCCCAAAGACACAGAAGCAGGCAGCCCCAAAGACACAGAAGCACCCAGCCCCAAACACACAGAAGCACCCAGCCCCAAACACACAGAAGCACCCAGCCCCAAACACACAGAAGCAGGCAGCCCCAAACACACAGAAGCAGGCAGCCCCAAACACACAGAAGCACCCAGCCCCAAACACACAGAAGCACCCAGCCCCAAACACACAGAAGCAGACAGCCCCAAAGACACAGAAGCACCCAGCCCCAAACACACAGAAGCACCCAGCCCCAAAGACACAGAAGCAGACAGCCCCAAAGACACAGAAGCAGGCAGCCCCAAAGACACAGAAGCACCCAGCCCCAAAGACACAGAAGCACCCAGCCCCAAACACACAGAAGCACCCAGCCCCAAAGACACAGAAGCACCCAGCCCCAAACACACAGAAGCACCCAGCCCCAAACACACAGAAGCACCCAGCCCCAAACACACAGAAGCACCCAGCCCCAAAGACACAGAAGCAGACAGCCCCAAAGACACAGAAGCAGACAGCCCCAAAGACACAGAAGCATCCAGCCCCAAAGACACAGAAGCATCCAGCCCCAAAGACACAGAAGCACCCAGCCCCAAAGACACAGAAGCACCCAGCCCCAAAGACACAGAAGCACCCAGCCCCAAAGACACAGAAGCAGACAGCCCCAAAGACACAGAAGCACCCAGCCCCAAACACACAGAAGCACCCAGCCCCAAAGACACAGAAGCACCCAGCCCCAAACACACAGAAGCACCCAGCCCCAAACACACAGAAGCACCCAGCCCCAAACACACAGAAGCACCCAGCCCCAAAGACACAGAAGCAGACAGCCCCAAAGACACAGAAGCACCCAGCCCCAAACACACAGAAGCAGACAGCCCCAAAGACACAGAAGCACCCAGCCCCAAAGACACAGAAGCATCCAGCCCCAAAGACACAGAAGCACCCAGCCCCAAAGACACAGAAGCACCCAGCCCCAAAGACACAGAAGCACCCAGCCTGTGTGAGAATCTCAGCTTGCACTCAGAAAGGTATTTGTGGCTTTGTGTTGCTGAGGAAGTGGAACAAAAAACATCACCCAAATGTGCTCCAAATGTGCTGAGAGGGACTGGCAACTGGGAAGCAAACAGAAGAACTTTTACATCTCTTCCCCAAAGGAAATCTGCACAACTTTTCTCCCTTCCCTCAACAGGTTGTTCCCCTTTTATTTATAGTCTTTTGTGGGAGGAGGAAACAGAAAACATCTCTCTCCTGCAGGCACCTAAGATGTGTGGGATTCCTTTTCTTCTGGAGCTGCCTCCTGCCTTCCCCTGGCTATGCAGAAGGGTTGAATCATAAAATCATAGGACATTATGGGTTGGAAAGGATCTCTAGAGATCACTGAGCACAACCTTGCTGCCAAAGCAGGATCACTCAGGGCAAGTCACACAGGAACACATCCAGCTGGGCTTTAAAAGTCTCCAGAGGAGACTCCACAACCTCTCTGGGCAGCCTGCTCCAAGGCTCCAGCACCCTCACACCTGATGAAGTGGAACCTCCTGGGTTCCAGCTTGCACCCATTGTCCCTTGTCCTGTTACAGGACACCACCACAGAGAGTCTGGCACCTTCATCCTGACACCCACCCCTCAGATGGTAATAGACATTGGTCAGGTCCCCTCTCTGCCTTCCCTTCTCCACACTGACCAGCCCCAGGGCTCTCAGCCTTGCTTCACAGCAGAGATGTTCAAGCAAGGTCCAAGTGGAGTCAGCTGCAGAGCCTTGAGGGACTAATTTCAGGTGCAGAAGCCTCTTCATGATGGTTGGAGGTGTAGAAAGTGGGGTTTGGCTGCAAGTTCACCAAGTGTGGATGTTGACTTCCATGACCCAAATCTTCTCCCTCCTGCAATCAGCAGAGCACCAACACAAGAGTGGCCTGGGGGCATCTCTGCTGAGGCAGAGTGAGTTACCTACTCCAGTTGGTTCAGAGGGTAGAACACAGAGTTCCAGTTGACAATCTCCTCTGCTATGAGGAGAGACTGAGGGAGTTGAGGCTGTGCAGTCTGGAGAGGAGGAGGCTCCAAGGTGACCTTGCTGTGACCTTTCAGGGTCTTAAGGAGGCTACAAGAAAGCTGGGGAGGGACTTTTTAGGCTGTCAGGGAGTGATAGGACTGGGGGAATGGAACCAAGCTGGAAATGGGGAGAGTCAGGCTGGATGTGAGGAAGAAGTTCTTCATCATGAGGCTGGTGAGAACCTGGAAGGGGCTGCCCAGGGAGGTGGTGGAAGCCTCATCCTTGGAGGTGTTCAAGGCCAGGCTGGATGAGGCTGTGGGCAGCCTGCTCTAGTGGGAGGAATTGGAACTGGCTGCTCCTTGTGGCCCCTTCCAACCCTGCCTGATTCTCTGGTTCTCTGGCTGTTACTCGTTGAGTGCCCATCTCTGGAGGGGACTGTAGAGCCTTGTGGCCATGGTGCTGAGTGCCATGGTTTAATGTTGAGCTGGCAGTGCTGGGTCAGTGGTTGAACTTGGTGATCTTCAAGGTCTTTTTCCAACCAAACCAAAGCACTTCTGTGCTTGTGTGGTTCTGGTCTGGCTCATTTTCCTAGCAGGGCTCAGCAGCAGGCTGGAGAAGCATTCAGTGCTTCTATGCTCCATAACCTCCCTGGAGGTGTTCAGGACCAGAATGGACCTTAGTTCTAGTGGGAGGTGTCCCTGCCTATTACAAGGGGTAGGAACTGGCTGACCTTTGAGTTCTCTTCCAACCTGAACCATTCCATGATTCTGGAGCTTCTCTCCTGAAAGCTCTGCTTTCTTCACTTTGATCAAACCATTTAGCTGCCTCTGTAGGTCAGGGAATGATAAAGCCCCAAAGATGCAAGCTTGAGTTTCTCAGGATGCTGTGTGAAGTCTGCAGGCCAAGAATCTACTGTAGCAAATAGAGGGAAGAGTCACCTGTGTGATTGGAAAGGGAGGCAGCTGTTTGATTTCAAGTTGTTTTCAGGAGCCATCTGGTGAACAAGAGCAGATCAAAATTAATTACCCTAAGCTCAGATGCTAGAAGTCTGCTGTGGTCAGGATGTAGACAGCACTGAAGGCAATCTGAATCCTGGTCCCCATCTCAATGATGCCCTGCTCAGCAGGCAGTGTGAAATTGGCCTGCTGGCCTTCTTTGCCAACTGGGCTGCATCAAAAGCAGCTGAGAGCAGCAGATGAGGGAGGTGACTCTGGTCCCCTAACCTCCTCTTCTGAGAACTCACTGGAGCACTGCATCCTGTTCTGGGGCCCCCAGTACAAGAATCACAGAATCATAGAACCAACCAGGTTGGAAGAGACCTCCAAGATCATCCAGCCCAACCTATCCCCCAGCCCTAGCTAATCAACTAGACCATGGCACTAAGTGCCTCATCCAGTAGAAGGACATCAGACTGTTGGAGTGGGTTCAAAGGACACCACAAAGGTGATCTGAGGGCTGGAGAACCTCTCCTGTGGGGATAGGCTGGGAGAGTTGGGGCTGCTCAGCTTGGAGAAGAGAAGGCTCCAGGTAGACCTTAGAGCAGCCTTCCAGTATCTGAAGGGGCTACAAGAGAGCTGGGGAGGGACTTTTGACAAGGGCTTTGAGTGATAGGAGTAGGGACAATGGCTTTGAGCTGGGAGAGGGGAGAGTGAGAGTGGAGGTGAGGGAGGAATTCTTTAGAATGAGGGTGGGGAGAGGCTGGCACAGGCTGCCCAAGGGGGCTGTGGATGTCCTCTCCCTGCAGGTGTTCAAGGCCAGGCTAGATGAAGCCTTGAGCAACCTGGGCTAGTGAGAGGGTTGGAACTGGTCCATCTTTAAAGCCTCTTCCAACCCAACCCATTCTGTGATTGCATAAAGTAAAGAGCTGCAGAGCAAAGCAGAGCTCTCAGCAGCAGCAGCAGCAGCAGCACAAGTGCACCTCTGCTGACACTGGCCTCATGCCTGTTGTCACTCACCAGAGGAGCTGTCTGTGCTCTGCCTGCATGGTCCAAACCCCTCCCTCCAGCTGCAGAAGCTGTCGTGGCCTGAACCCAGGGCATTTGCAGAAAGGCTTTGATTTGCAGAGGCTCTGAGAGCCAGGCTGGTGGCCAGGGTTAGCCTCTATTGATTGGCCCTTGGCAACACACAGAGTGTGCCAGGCCCAGGGACCAAAGGCAGCAGCATCCCCGAGTTAGAGATTCTCCACAGCAGCCAGGAGGCTTCAGCTCAGGGATGTGCTGCTTTGGTGGCAGGGCACTGTCCCCTTTGTGCTCACTAGAAGAGGGAGGACTGTGTCTCCCCTGCCAGCTCGGTGATTTCAGCCCTGAGATGGCTGCAGTCAAGTGGGAGAGAAAGGAAAGGAGTAAATATGATCAATAACCACTTCATAACAGCTCTGTTGCACTTCATTACTCCCTGATCAGGCACTGCTCTCCTCTCCCCAAGTACTCTCAATCTCCATCTCTGAGGGGGTTCTTGGCCAGGCCAGTGATTCCCAGTCACAGCTATTACCCTTCCACATCATCATCTTATGACTCTTTAAGTTGTTTTGAGACAACATTGCTGCCAGGGGGGGAAAAAAGTGCTGCCTGCTGCCTAGACCTCTCTGTGGAGCTGGTTGTTAGTTCCCAGCCTGGCCTGGCCCTGTGCTGGGGCACATGTGGACACAGGATGGACAGTCTGGGAATGCCTGGCTGGGAAGCAAAGGGACAGACCTCATCTGCACAGGTGGTGTTGGACATCATCAGTGCCATGAGCGATGCTCAGCGTGACCTTGGCTCCAGAGTGATGGCTCAGGAGCACTGCAGGTCCCCCCCCCAGGGCTGACACTGGTGGCCACTACCACTTCTTTACTTGCATTATGGACAGTGGCACTGAGTGCACCCTCAGCAAGTTTGCCAATGACACCAAGCTGTGAGGTGCTGCTGACAGCTGGAGGGCAGGAATCCAGCCAGGGGGACCTTGACAGCTGCAGAGCTGGGCTCAAGCCAACCTCATGAAGTTCAACAAGATCAAGTGCAAGGATGCAGGAGGGCAGGACTGGATGATCTTGGAGGTCTCTTCCAACCTGGTTGATTCAATGATTCTATGATCCAGCCAGAGGGACCTTGACAGGCTGCAGAGCTGGGCCCAAGCCAACATCATGAAGTTCAACAAGACCAAGTGCAAGGTCCTGCAACTGGGTCGAGGCAATCCCAAGCACCAGTGTAGGCTGAGCAGTGCCTGGCTTGAGAGCAGCCCTGAGGAGAGGGACTTTGGGGTGCTGGTGGATGAGAAGCACAATATGAGCTGTCAGTGTGCACTTGCAGCCCAGAGAGCAACCAGAGCCTGGGCTGCAGCAGGAGCAGTGTGGGCAGCAGGGCCAGGGAGGGGATTCTGCCCCTCTGCTCCCCATTGCTGAGACCTCACCTGGAGTACTGCATCCAGCACTGGAGCCCCTGGGACAAGAGGGATCTGGAGGTGCTGGAAGGTGTCCAGAGTAGGGCCATGAACATGCTGAGAGGGCTGGAGCAGCTCTGCTGTGAGGAGAGACTGAGGGAGTTGAGGCTGTGCAGTCTGGAGAGGAGAAGGCTCCAAGGTGACCTTGCTGTGACCTTTCAGGATCTTAAGGAGGCTACAAGAAAGCTGGGGAGGGACTTTTTAGGCTGTCAGGGAGTGATAGGACTGGGGGGAATGGAACCAAGCTGGAAATGGGGAGAGTCAGGCTGGATGTGAGGAAGAAGTTCTTCAAGATGAGGGTGGTGAGAACCTGGAAGGGGTTGCCCAGGGAGGTGGTGGAAGCCTCATCCTTGGAGGTGTTCAAGGCCAGGCTGGATGAGGCTGTGGGCAGCCTGCTCTAGTGGGAGGAATTGGAACTGGCTGCTCCTTGTGGCTCCTTCCAACCCTGCCTGATTCTCTGGTTCTCTGGCTGTTACTCGAGGGGACTGTAGAGCCTTGTGGCCATGGTGCTGAGTGCCATGGTTTAATGTTGAGCTGGCAGTGCTGGGTCAGTGGTTGAACTTGGTGATCTTCAAGGTCTTTTTCCAACCAAACCAAAGCACTTCTGTGCTTGTGTGGTTCTGGTCTGGCTCATTTTCCTAGCAGGGCTCAGCAGCAGGCTGGAGAAGCAGGCTCTGAAGCTATGATCCCAGCTGTAGCTGGCAGAGCCTGTGGAGCCCACAGTAGTCAGCAGGCACAGGACATCTTAACCATACCCCCAGCAGGGCTTCCTCCTCCTCCTCCTGCCAGGAACAACTCCACTGCTGGGGTTGGTTTATACAACACCTTGCACAGCAGATACCATATTCAGGGCTGCTCTTTTTCAGTCACCTCCTCAGCCTCTCCCCTTCCAGATCCTCCTTTCCAGAGACTTCTTGCTAATTCCAGCACTTATTGATTTCACCCTCCTGTTATCCTGCACTTCCAGTCCCTCCTTGGCTGCAGCAGTTGTTACAGAGCTTAGGTACATTCAGTGATCATGGGTGACCTGCCCACCCATTCCTGCCTTTTTGGTGCCCTTCTCACCCATTCCTGGCTTTTGGATGTCCTTCTCACCCATTCCTGCCTTTTTAGTGCCCTTCTCATCCATCCCTGCCTTTTGGATGTCCTTCTCACCCATTCCTGCCTTTTTAGTGCCCTTCTCACCCATCCCTGCCTTTTGGATGTCCTTCTCACCCATTCCTGCCTTTTTAGTGCCCTTCTCACCCATTCCTGGCTTTTGGATGTCCTTCTCACCCATTCCTGCCTTTTTAGTGCCCTTCTCACCCATTCCTGGCTTTTGGATGTCCTTCTCACCCATTCCTGCCTTTTTAGTGCCCTTCTCACACATTCCTGGCTTTTGGATGTCCTTCTCATCTATTCCTTCCTTTTTACTGCCCTTCTCACCCATTCCTGGCTTTTGGATGTCCTTCTTACCCATTCCTGGCTTTCTAGTACCCTTCCACTGTGTTCCTGGCTTTTTAGTGCCCTTCCCACCCATTCCTGGCTTTCTCATGCCCTTCCACTGTGTTCCTGGCTTTTTAGTGCACTTCCCACCCATTCCTGACTTTTGAATGCCCTTCCCACTCACTGTTGCCTTTTTAATGCCCTTCCCACTCATTCCTTGCTATTTAGTGCCCTTCTCACCCCTTCCTGTCTTTTCAATGCCCTTCCACTGTGCTCCTGACTTTTTAGTGCCCTTCCCACCCATTCCTGGCTTTTTAATGCCCTTCCCACTCACTGTTGCCTTTTTAATGCCCTTCCCACTCATTCCTTGCTATTAAGTACCCTTCTCACCCCTTCCTGTCTTTTCAATGCCCTTCCACTGTGCTCCTGACTTTTTTAGTGCCCTTCCCACCCCTTCCTGGCTTTTCAATGACTTTCCCACCTACCCCTGACTTTTGAATGCCCTTCCCACCCATTCCTACCTTTTTAACGTGGTGCTTCTCCCAAGAAAACCCCAGGCAGGATTCTGTTAGCCCTGAAATCAGCTCTGACCTCTTTCTCAAATCCTCAGGCTTAGATCCAAAAAGAAAAGAAACTTAACCAAGTCATGCTAAAAATCAATGACAATTATGCACCAAAATGCTTTGCAGAGTTGGCCTTCCATGGAGGCAGCTGCTGAGGAGTGTTTGGGGTTTAATGAGAGCCTACAATTTCCATCACCTTGGCAATTAAAAGATGGATTGCAGCAAAAGAAGTTTGCAGTTCTCTCTCTCTCTCTCTCTCTTGTTTCATTTATTATTGTTATTAGTGTTATTTCCCTCAGGTCAGAAACAGAAGCAGTGTTCAGAGTCCAGCTCTGCCCTCCTGCCTTCCACTACCTGAAGGGATCCTTCAGGGAAGCTGCTCCTTCATAAGGGTGTCCAGCATTAGGATGAGGGGGGATGGTTGGAAGCTGGAGGAGAACAAGCTTGGGCTGGAGCTTAGAAAGAAAGGGTGATGAAACTCTGGAGCAGGTTGCCCAGGGAGGTTGTTGTGATGGTTTGGGTGTTCCCCACTCCCCCCCCCCCCACACACACACTTTGGAAATCACCCAGACTAGACTCAGAGGCTCTGGAAGTTAGAATGAAGCTTTATATTGATAGCTTAGCACAAGGTACAAGCAGAGAGTTCCATCTCTACAGCTCTAGACAGAAATAGACAAGTTAGAAAGTAATACAGACACACAACAGCCCCTCCCAGAAACCTGAGCCCCCAGGAGGAGCTCCCAACCACCCCTCCACCTTCCTCCCACTCCTCTACCTTACCCCAGGTCTTGCCTTATGTTTAAGGCAGTTTGGAGGGTCAGCCAGGGGGATTTAGGAAGCAGTCTGAATCTACCCATGTCTGGATTTGTTCCATTCCCCTCCAGTCCTGCCAGTTCCAGGCTCTCACCACCCTCACCCAGCCTGACCTTAAACACCTCCAAGGATGAGGCTTCCATCACCTCCCTGAGCAAACCATTCCAGGCTCTCACCACCCTCCTGCTGGAGAACTTCTTCCTAACCTCCAGTCTGAATCTACCCATGTCTGGATTTGTTCCATTCCCCCTCCAGTCCTGCCAGTTCCAGGCTCTCACCACCCTCACCCAACCTGACCTTAAACACCTCCAAGGATGAGCCTTCCACCACCTTCTTGGGCAACCCCTGTTAGGATCTCACCACCCTCCTGCTGAAGAGCTTCTTCCTGGCCTCCAGTCTGAATCTACTCATCACTAAATTTGTTCCATTCCCTCCCAGTCTTGCCAGTTCCAGGCTCTCACCATCCTCATGCTGAAGAACTTCCTGACCTCCAGTCTGAATCTACCCATGTCTGGATTTGTTCCATTCCCCCCATTCCTGCCAGTTCCAGGCTCTCACCACCCTCATGCTGAAGAACTTCTTCCTCTCATCCAGTCTGAATCTACTTATTACTAAATTTGTTCCATTCCCCCCATTCCTGCCAGTTCCAGACTCTCACCACCCTCATCTAGCCTGACCTTAAGCACCTCCAAGGATGAGGCTTCCACCACCTTCCTGGGCAGCCCCTGCCTGGCTCTCACCACCCTCATACTGAAGAACCTCCTGACCTCCAGTCTGAATGTACCCATGTCTGGATTTGTTCCATTCCCCCCAGTCCTGCCAGTTCCAGGCTCCCACCACCCTCATACTGAAGAACCTCCTGACCTCCAGTCTGAATCTACCCATGTCTGGATTTGTTCCATTGCCTCCAGTCCTGCCAGTTCCAGGCTCCCACCACCCTCATGCTGAAGAACCTCCTGACCTCCAGTCTGAATCTACCCATGTCTGGATTTGTTCCATTGCCCCCAGTCCTGCCAGTTCCAGGCTCTCACCACCCTCATGCTGAAGAACTTCCTCCTCACCTCCAATCTGATGATCTTTATGATCCCTTCCAACCCAAACCATTCTGTGCTTCAAAACCAGTCAGGAGGGGGGAGGGGGGGAGTAAAAAATGAACCCTAGAAAGATCTAAACCTTAGATCCCTGCTGTTCTTTGAAGAGTGCTAACACCTCCACAGCTGGCAGCAAGCACTTCAAGCTGGCCCTTAGCAAAAGGCTGTGCTGAACCTGTTAAGAGAACATCTACTCCTGCCACCTCTTGCATGGGGCTCTAAGAGCACTGCTCCTAATCTTGTTGTTCTTCAGAGCAGTCCAAACAAACATCAACTCATCTTTAATATATGATGCTTCTTTTTTTTTGCCCTGAGCTTGGCTAAATAAGCAGGAGATAAATCAACTGGTAATGCAATTAAGTCATAATTACACAGAAATACATATGCAATTACTTCCCCAGCCTCATTAAAGTTGAATGAATGCTTAGGGCTTTAACTACCTTTTAACTACAGAGCAAAAAAACAGGGCGTTAATTAGGTAGTTGAGAGGGTTTAGGTTTCATCTCCTCCTGGTAGAAGGGTGACAATGACTGCCTGTGAGCAAAGTTGTTCTGCTTCTTGAAGAGGAAGAATCCAGCAAAGCTTTTTGCTTTTGGTGGGGTTGGGGTGGGTTGTTTTGGTTTTTGGTGCAAAAGAAATCACAGAATCAGAGAATGGTTTAGGTTGGAAGGGACCTCAAAGCTCAGCCAGATCTAACCTGCCTGCCATAGGCAGGGACAGCTCCCGCTAGAACAGGTTGCTCAAGGCTCCCACTTCGTTCACCACCACAAAGCAGCTCCCTGCCTCCTGAAAGCCACTCACACTCCCTCCTGAAAGCCACTCACACTCCCTCCTGAAAGCCACTCACACTCCCTCCCATATTTCAGGCTGTTTCTGGAGGGTCTAACAGCAGCACAGTTCCCTGCACTGCTGCTAAGGCAAATCTCTCCCTCCCATAGATGAAGGAATCATAGAAGCATAGAAGAGATTCTGTAAGGCCACAGCTTTGGCTGTAGCAGCAGGGACAATAAGGAGGCAACTTGTTAAGGTCATAGAATCACAGAATCAGTCAGGGTTGGAAGGGACCACAAGGAGCAGCCAGTTCCAACCCCCCTGCCATGCCCAGGGACACCTCACACTAGAGCAGGCTGCCCACAGCCTAATCCAGCCTGGCCTGAAACACCTCCAGGGATAAGGATTCCACCACCTCCCTGGGCAACCCAGTCCAGGCTCTCACCACCCTCATGCTGAACAACTTCTTCCTAATCTCCAGTCTCAATCTCTCCATTTCCAGCTGTGTTCCATTCTCCCCACTCCTATCACTCCCTGACAGCCTGAAGAGTCCCTCCCCAGCTTTCCTGTACCCCCTTCAGATACTGCAAGGCCACAATAGATGATAAGAAAGATGTAAGACCACAATAAGATGTTGGACTAAGAAGCATCTGCTGTATATAAGGCCTTTGTACCTCCAGACAGAGCAGGCTTTAAGTGGGAGCAGGGGAAGGGACACCCCTGCCAAACTGTTGGGGTCTGCCTGTGTAGCTCTCAAGATCTGTGATGATCTCTTGGGGTCTATCCTTGTAGCTCTCAAGATCTGTGATGATCCCTTGGGGTCTGCCTGTGTAGATCTCAAGATCTGTGATGATTTTTTGGGGTCTGCCTGTGTAGCTCTCAAGATCTGTGGTGATCTCTTGGGGTCTATCCTTGTAGCTCTCAAGATCTGTGATGATCTCTTGGGGTCTGCCTGTGTAGCTCTCAAGATCTGTGATGCTCTCAAGAGCCAAGTGGATTTACATCCTCTTTGTTCCATTGTTTGTTCTCTCTCTTCTGCCTCTTTTGCCCTTCACCACCTCTCCTGTCAGAACAGAAGGGGACTAAAAGGCACTTCCCTGACATGCTTTTGATTCTGCAGGTGATGCTTTGCCTGCAGTGCCTCCCTGCTCCATCTGGCAGAAGAAAGGCTAAGTGGGGAGGGCCAATCTAACATCTTCACACTGCCATTATTTCCTGCCCTCCTCTGCTTTGTTTTCTCCCGAGGCTCACAATTGCAGCCCTTCAAGCTTTTGGCATTTCTGCTGCCTACCCTCAGCCAGGCTGACCTGACCTGGGGTCACAACAGCCTGGCAGAGAGAAATCTCAGCCTTTTGTTGGGGACAAAGAGCTAAACGAATTGGAGGGAAGTTAGATGATGGCAGCTGGTTCAGGAGCTGCTTCTCTTGCTTTGCTGTGCAAGAAGCTGAGCTGTTCTGATGGGGAGAGGTGAAAGCCCTCAGTGGCAGCTGTCTCCACGGGCCCCTTCCACCAGGCCATCACCTCACTGAGAGCCACAATATTGCTGTGCTTTCATGAAAGCAAGTGAGAGCCAACAGCAGGAACAAATCCCTTCCTCTGACTCCTACCCACTCTCTGCTCTGCCAGCAAACTGTTATTGCCTTTCAGAAGGTGCTCTGGGGCCAGCTGCAGTCCATTCAGAGGCTAAGAGCAAACCAGCTGCTGGGTCCCAGTTAGATGATGGTGCCATGGGGTGTTAAAGCATCAACCTTGCTGCCAGCCACTTTAATGTGCTGTCAAAAGCTGCTTCCTGCTTGCCCACCTACTCCTCAGGGGCAAGCAGGCATTTGTCAGCAGCCACTGGGAGCTCTCAGCATCAGTGGCCCATGCTAGAATGGCTCTCAGAGCTCAAATGGTTTGGTTTAAAGCAGTACAACAGTTTTCTGGGCTGCTGAAAGGCTTTTGTCAAGCCTTGTACCTTGAGTGCTGTGTCCTGTCCTAGGCTGCTCAATTCAAGAGAGATGTGGAGGTGCTGGAAGGTGTCCAGAGAAGGGCAGCAAGAAAGGCTGGAAAGGATCTCCAAACAAGGCCAAGAGCAGGGTGCTACACTTTGGCCACAGCAACCCCAAGCAGCACTACAGGCTGGGGCCAGAGTGGCTGAGAGCAGGCAGGCAGAGAGGGAGCTGGGGGTGCTGTGAGAGAGGAGCTGCAGAGGAGGCAGCAGTGCCCAGGTGGGCAGCAGAGCCAATGGCATCCTGGGCTGGCTCAGGAGCAGTGTGGGCAGCAGGACAAGGGAGGTTCTTGTGCCCCTGTGCTCAGCACTGCTCAGACCACCCCTGGAGTGCTGTGTCCAGTTCTGGGCTCCTGAAGAGAGCTGTTGAGGTGCTGGAAGGTGTTTGGAGAAGGGCAGCAAAGCTGGGGAGGGGCCTGGAGCACAGCCCTGTGAGGAGAGGCTGAGGGAGCTGGGGGGGTGCAGCCTGCAGCAGAGGAGGCTCAGGGCAGAGCTCATTGCTCATTGCAACCTGTGCCAGGCTCTCACCACCCTCACTGCAAACAACTTCTTCCTAACATCCACTTTCAATCTCCCCTCTCACACTCCAAACCCATTCCTCCTCCTCCTGCCATTCCCACACCTTCTCAATAGTCCCTCCCCAGCCCTCCTGGAGCCTCCTGTAGATCCTGCAAGGCCACTCCAAGCTCTCCTGGAAGCCTTCTCCTCTGCAGGCTGCACAGCCCCAACTCAGCCTGTGCTCAGAGCAGAGCTGCTGCAGCCCTCTCAGCATCTTGGTGGCCTCCTCTGGCCTGGCTCCAACACTTCCATGTCCTACTTGTGCTGAGGGCTCCAGAGCTGCATCCAGGACTGCAGGTGGAGTTATAGCCCATGTGTAAGGAGGCTCCCTCCAGTGAAGAGCCTTCAGTGATATGATATGGATGATTTTATTCCCTCTCTTCTGGCCATTAATGCTCTGCTTGAAGACAGGGAACTTGTTTCCCAGAGCTGCTGATCCTGCACTTGGAAGTGGATGGGGATTGTGTGTCAGGATAGATTTGCATTTCAGGACAGAAAAGCTGGGAGGAGTTGTGGCTTTGCTCCATTTTCAGTGTTTCAACTTCTTTTTTTCCCTAGGAAAATGTTGAATTTTTCATACTTCTTTGGTTGGGGAAGGAGAAGCAAAGCAATTTAGAGATCCTGAGTCCAGCAGATACTCCACTTGGATGTCAGCATGGATAACTCTTAGAACTGGTGTGTCAGTCCAAAGAAGAGTAAGAGCTCAGGGCAGGAATGAGTCTGCATAAGGTGCAGAGGAGCAGGTATAGAAGGAAGCCTTGAACATTGTGTCCAGTTCTGGGCCTCTCAGTTTAAGAAAGGTGTTGAGGTGCTGGAAGGTGTTGAGAGCAGGGCAGCAAGGCTGGAGAGGGGCCTGGAGCACAGCCCTGTGAGGAGAGGCTGAGGGAGCTGGGGGGGTGCAGCCTGCAGCAGAGGAGGCTCAGGGCAGAGCTGATTGCTGCCTGCAGCTGCCTGCAGGGAGGCTGTAGCCAGGTGGGGTTGGGCTCTGCTGCCAGGCAGCCAGGGCCAGAAGAAGGGGACACAGCCTGAAGCTGTGGCAGGGCAGGTTCAGGTGGGATGTCAAGAGGAAGTTGTTGTCAGAGAGAGTGATTGGCATTGGGATGCACTGCCCAGGGAGGTGGTGGAGTCCCCATCCCTGGAGGCATTTAAAAGGAGGCTGCATGAGGCACTGAGTGCCAGGGTTTAGTTGATTGGGTAGGGTTAGGTACTAGGTTGGACTGGATGATCCTAGAGGTCTTTTCCAAGCTGGTTGACTCTGTGCTTCTGTGAAGCACCAACAACTGAACTCACATGGGAAGTGTTCTGGGAGAGAAATTATTGGTGTTGCTTGCAGGGAAGATTCCCATTTGCTATCAGCAGCTTCTGCTGCTTTCCACTCACACTCTGAGGGGCACCTGAGCTGCAGCTTCCCCTTGCAGACCAAAGGGGGGAGTGAGATGCTTTGATCTTTCACATCCTAACAGGTTAATTTGATGCCTTCATCTGAACTGCAATGAATAATTCGACTCACAGTTAGCAAACTCCTGTGTCGAGTCAGCACCTGGCAAAGAACAGTGCCAGGAAAACCTGCCTGGGGAGACACAAAGGGAATAGAATCAGAGAATCCAGCAGGCTGGAAGAGAGCTCCAAGCTCAGCCAGTCCAACCTAGCACCCAGCCCTGCCCAACCAACCAGACCATGGCACTAAGTGCCCCAGCCAGGCTTGGCCAAAACACCTCCAGCCACAGCCACTCCACCACCTCCCTGGGCAGCCCATTCCAATGCCAATCACTCTCTCTGACAACAACTTCCTCCTAACATCCAGCCTCAACCTCCCCTGGCACAGCTTCAGGCTGTGTCCCCTTCTTCTGTTGCTGGTTGCCTGGCAGCAGAGCCCAACCCCATCTGGCTACAGCCTCCCTTCAGGCAGCTGTAGACAGCAATGAGCTCTGCCCTGAGCCTATGACCATAAAACAGGACAGAGTAATCCTAGAAGTAAATTTCAACCCAAACTGGAAGGAAAAGAAACTTCTCTGCAGAGAACCTGTCAGACCTGGTGTGTCCTGCCACTGCTGTGCAGAAACCCTTCCATTTAAAGCAGCATTTAGCACAAAACTATGCCAAAGGCAAGCTGAAGATGTTCTGTCATCTCTCATTTGTGCTCCAGTGCCACAATGAAAAGGAAGAATTCCCTGTCAGCAGTGCAGCTCTTCTCTTTCAAAGGCTAACCAGAAATCACCAAGGAATTGCAGTCATTGATGAGGAGGGGATGTGAAGCATCCTTCCTCTCTGATGCAGTGGGAAATGCCTCTCCTCAGACAGCAGAAAAGTCATAACAAGAATTGTCAGCTCTTGCTACAGGTATTGAGGACTTCAGAGGGAATTGGCCAGGCTGCTAATCTGCTTTCAGCTGCCAGCCAGGCTGGGGGACACTGTCTCAGCAATACTGACAAAGCAGACTCACCAGAAGGGTTGCACATCCTCCCTGTATGCTAGCACCACTCAAGTGCATGGTAGACCAAGAGCTGCTGCAGCTGCACCTCCACTTACAGCTGATTGTTATTAATCTGTGGTGCAAAAGGAGTCTGAAAACTGCTGGAGTTCAGCAACACTTTGGAGAGGGCACTCTGGAGCCCCCAGCACAAGCAGGACATGGAAGTGTTGGAGCCAGTGCAGAGGAGGCCACCAAGATGCTGAGAGGGCTGCAGCAGCTCTGCTCTGAGCACAGGCTGAGAGAGTTGGGGCTGTGCAGCCTGCAGAGGAGAAGGCTTCCAGGAGAGCTTGGAGTGGCCTTGCAGGATCTGAAGGAGGCTGCAGGAGGGCTGGGGAAGGACTATTGAGAAGGTGTTGGAATGGCAGAAGGAGGAGGAATGGGTTTGGAGTGTGACAGAGGAGATTGAAAGTGGATGTTGGGAAGAAGTTGTTTGCAGTGAGGGTGGTGAGAGACTGGCACAGGTTGAGGGTGGTGAGAGACTGGCACAGGTTGAGGGTGGTGAGAGCCTGGCACAGGTTGAGAGTGGTGAGACACTGACACAGGTTGAGGGTGGTGAGACCCTGACACAGGTTTGCCAGGGAGGTTGTGGAGCACAGAAGCACCCAATGTGATCAAAGATCACATTGGGTGCTTCTGTGCTCCACAACCTCCCTGGAGGTGTTCAAGGCCAGGCTGGATGAAGCCTTAAGCAACCTGTGCTGGTGGGAGGTGTCCCTGCCTATGGCAGCAGGGTTGGAACTGGCTGATCTTGAAGGTCCCTTCCAACCCAACCCCATTCTATGCCTCCATGATCTGAGAAGGAATAAATCCAGCTGCATTCTCCTGCCAGATTCCACAACATTCTAGTTTGCTTCTTATCCCTGAGGGGAGCTGTGCTGTGCTTGCCTGCAAATATGCCAGGAGAAGAGCAGTCCTGCTTGATTTCTGTCCACTTCATTTCCATCAGACCACCAACCAGGGCTTGACTGAGAGATTGACCACAGTGGGTGTGAGATTGTACCAATGCTGAGCTGTGTTCACCCAGCTGGGGTCCCTGCCATGACTCTTAGACTGAACAATTCTCTTTAGCCTGCTGGCAAAGGAAGGATATTCTTCCCTTGTACTCAACACTGGCCAAGCCACATCTTGAGTAGTGTGTCCAGTTCTGGGCTCCTCAATTCAAGAGAGATGTTGAAATGCTGGAACATGTCCAGAGAAGGCCAACAAAGCTGGTGAGGGGCCTGGAACACAAACCCTCAGGAGAGGCTGAGGGAGAAGAGAAGGCTTAAAGGAGACCTCATTGCTGTCTACAACTACCTGCAGGGAGGCTGTAGCCAGGTGGGGTTGGGCTCTTCTCCCAGGCAACCAGCAACAGAACAAGGGGACACAGCCTGAAGCTGTGGCAGGGCTGGATGTTAGGAGGAAGTTGTTGTCAGAGAGAGTGATTGGCATTGGAATGGGCTGCCCAGGGAGGTGGTGGAGTCCTCATCCCAGGAAGTGTTGAAGCCAAGCCTGGATGAGGCACTTAGTGCCATGGTCTGGTTGATTGGACAGGGCTGGATGCTAGGTTGGACTGGCTGAGCTTGGAGGTCTCTTCCAACCTGCTTGATTCTATGATTCTATGAAAGAGTTTGTGCTGCAAATTATTCAGCTGCTGTTGTGTTATACTCATCAGGAACAAACCTGTGCCAACCATGCAGGCTTCTCCTCCACCCCCCAAAGCTTGCTGCTTGATGCACAGAGAGAACATGTGTATGTGCATGAAGCTGCCAAGAGAACTGGTTGTAAATGAGCAAGTGCAGGTAGTGCTTCTTCAGCCTGTTTGCTGCCTGTCAAGGGGAAAAGTCCTTTGAAAGGCTTTGGATACAAAGCACTGGAGAACCTGCTGATATACTGGGGGATGAGAGAGGAGAGCTTATTGAAGACAAGGCCTGAATAAGCAGTCTGGGTTTATGCTCAGATGTGTTTCCCTGTGCAAAGTGAGCTGTAGCTTCTCTTGTCACTGCACTGATTAATGAGCCTGCCTTTTTCCTGTCAAAACTGAGACTCTTTCCAAACAGTTTTGATGAAAATTTCACAGAATCAGGCAGGTTGGAAGAGAGCTCCAAGCTCAGCCAGCCCAACCTAGCACCCAGCCCTGCCCAACCAACCAGACCATGGCACTAAGTGCCCCAGCCAGGCTTGGCTGCAACACCTCCAGCCACAGCCACTCCACCACCTCCCTGGGCAGCCCATTCCAATGCCAATCACTCTCTCTGACAACAACTTCCTCCTGACATCCAGCCTAGACCTCCCCTGCCACAGCTTCAGGCTGTGTCCCCTTCTTCTGTTGCTGGTTTCCTGGCAGCAGAGCCCAACCCCACCTGGCTACAGCCTCCCTTCAGGCAGCTGTAGACAGCAATGAGCTCTGCCCTGAGCCTCCTCTGCTGCAGGCTGCACACTCCCAGCTCCCTCAGCCTCTCCTCACAGGGTTTGTGTTCCAGGCCCCTCCCCAGCTTTGTCACCCTTCTCTGCACACCTTCCAGCACCTCAACATCTCTCTTGAATTGAGGAACCCAGAACTGGACACAGCACTCCAGGACCCTTTCAATTTGGACCCTTTAATTTCCTTGCAACAGTTAAAAACTGCTGGCAAGCTTCCGAGGAACATCATAGAATCAACCATGGAATCACAGAATCAAGCAGGCTGGAAGAGAGCTCCAAGCTCAGCCAGCCCAACCTAGCACCCAGCCCTGCCCAACCAACCAGACCATGGCACTAAGTGCCCCAGCCAGGCTTGGCTTCAACACCTCCAGCCACGGCCACTCCACCACCTCCCTGGGCAGCCCATTCCAATGCCAATCACTCTCTCTGCCAGGAACTTCCTCCTCACATCAGCCAGGCTGGCTGAGGCTGTGGACAGCCTGTTCTAGAGTAGGGTGTCCCTGGGCATGGCAGGGGGGGTTGGAACTGGCTGCTCCTTGTGGTCTCTTCCAACCCTGTCTGATTCTATGGTTCTATGGCTTCCAACACCTTCCTGCTCCTGTCTTAATTCCTGCCCTCAAAAGAGTTTCCAAATCAGGTTTGCATGATGTCATGGCTAAAAAGGACATCCAGAAATCCCACCAGGCTGCAATCAAAACATCCTGATTGCACTCAGATTTATTCAGCATTAATTATGATATAGCACAAATTGACTTCCTACTCACTGCTTCATCTTCATCCCAACAGCCAGCAACAGCAATGCAACAGCCACAAAGCACTACAAGAGTCAGGTCTGGCAGGCAGAATGATCACCACTGGTTTGAGGAGGACATCAGACTGTTGGAGATGGTCCAGAGGAAGGCCCTGAAGATGATCAGAGGGATGGATCCCTGCAGTCCAGCCAGGTTTGGTTGCTCACCTGGAATATTGCACCCAGTTCTGCGCTCCCTGGTTCAGGAAGGGCAGGGAGAGGGACTTGAGAGAGTCCAACCGAGGGCTGCAAGGATGCTGCAGGGACTGGAGCACTGCCCTGTGAGGAGAGGCTGAGAGACCTGGGGCTATATACCTTCTGGTGGCCCTGCAGGATCTGAAAGGGGCCTGCAGAAAAGCTGGGCAGGGACTTTTGAGGCTGTGAGGGAGTGGCAGAACTGGGGGGGATGGAGCAAAGCTGGAGGTGGGGAGAGTGAGGCTGGAGGTGAGGAGGAAGTTACTGAGCATGAGAGTGACAAGAGCCTGGCATGGGTTGCCCAAGGTGATTGTGGAAGCCTTCATCCCTGGAGGTGTTTGAGGCCAGGCTGGCTGAGGCTGTGTGCAGCCTGCTCTAGGGTAGGGTGTCCCTGGGCATGGCAGGGGGTTGGCACTGCCTGCTCCTTGTGCTCCCTTCCAACCCTGCCTGTTTCTGTGATTCTATTCAGTCTGGAGAAAAGACTCCAGGAAGACCTTGGAGCAGCCTCTCAGCACCTGAAAAACTTACAAGAGAGCTGGGAAGAAACTTTTGACATGAGCTGGGAGTGACACAATGAGGGACAATGGCTTTGAGCTGGGAAAGGGGAGACTGAGAATGGAAATTAGGATGAAATTGTTGACAGTGAAGGTGGGGAGACACTGGCACAGGTTGCCTAGGGAAGATGTGGATGTCTCCTCCTTGGAGGTGTTTAAGTTCAGGCTGCATGACACCTTGAGCAAGCTGTGCTGGTGGGAGGTGTCCCTGTCCATGGCAGGAGGTTGGAATGGATGATCTTGAAGGTCCCTTCCCACCTAACCCATCCTGTGGTTCTGTGATGAGTGCACACATCCTTTCTCTGAAGAACAGACCTGGAAGATCTCTTTTCAACACGGTGTAATGACTGAAATAGCTCTGTCAGAGCTGGAGTGAACAACATTAACAAGGAGCTGAAATCCTGCCCCAGCTGTCTGCCTGCAAACAGCCACTCTGCCTGCCAGCCCTTCCAAGCAATGTGCTAATGAGCACTCTCCAGTGATTAAAAACACAGCAGGAGAGGGGGAAATGCAACACTTGCTGTTTGCCCTGTCCTCTGAGCTTGACAAGTTGCAGATTGCTTACCCTGGCACTCCAAGGGTTCAGTTCTCTCACAAGGGTTTGGTGGAAAGGGTTTTTTTTTGCTCTGGCAGCCCAGAGAGCAGCCAGAGCCTGGGCTGCAGCAGGAGCAGTGTGGGCAGCAGGATGAGGGAGGGGATCCTGCCCCTCTGCTCCACACTGCTGAGACCTCACCTGGAGTACTGCATCCAATTCTGGAGCCCCTGGGACAAGAGGGACATGGAGGTGCTGGAAGGTGTCCAGAGCATGGCCACGAAGATGCTCAATGGGCTGGAGCAGCTCTGCTGTGAGGAGAGACTGAGGGAGTTGGGGCTGTTCAGTCTGGAGAGGAGGAGGCTCAAAGGAGACCTTCTTGTGGCCTTGCAGCATCTGAAGGGGGCTACAAGAAAGCTGGGGAGGGAGTTTTTAGTGTCACAGGATCACAGAATGTCAGGGGTTGGAAGGGACCCAAAGAGATCACCAAGTCCAACCCCCAGGATGTCAGGCAGTGATAGGAGTGGGGGGAATGGAGCAAGGCTGGAAATGGGGAGATTCAGACTGGGTGTGAGGAAGAAGTTCTTCAGCATGAGAGTGGTGAGAGCCTGGAATGGGTTGCCCAGGTTGGTGGTGGAAGTCTCATCCCTGGAGGTGTTTAAGGCCAGGCTTGATGAGGCTGTGGGCAGCCAGATCTAGTGTGAGCTGTCCATGACAGGGAGGCTGGAACTGGCTGCTCCTTGTGGTCCCTTCCAACCCTGACTGATTCTGTGTTTCTAAATGATTGTGGTGCCCTCTGTTCTCTCCCTCTGCCCTGCTATCTCCATTCCTCCCCTTCTGAGAGTGACAGTGTCCCACAGTAAGGTTGGCAGAGCCAGAGTCTGGTAGTATTTCTGTCACTGCAGGGAAAGAATCCCCTCCATGGGCACCAGGCTGTGCCTAAACTGGAAGTCACCTGGTGAGAGGTGCAGGGAGGGTGGGAGAAGTGGAAGTGCATAAACCATGGTCTACATATGGAGAGGAGACCTTGTATGAGCCTGGAAAACAGAGAGGCACAGAGACTGACACAGCATCACAGTGACAGGGGATGGAAGGGGCCTCTGGAGGTCATCTAGGTCAGCCTCCCTGTCAGAGCAGCTTCACCTAAAGCAGGATGCAAAGGCTGGAGTCCAGGTGGGTTTTGAATAACTCCAGAGATGGAGACTCCATGACCTCTCTGGGCAGCCTGCTGCAGGGCTCTATTGCCCTCAAAGAAGTTCCTCCTCCTGTTTAGATGGAGCCCACAGCTTCTTCCTGCCACCACCTGTCCCATCCCTGGGCACCACTGAAAAAAACCTGGCCCCATCCTCCTGACACCCACCCTTGAAGTACTCATCAGCATTGATCAGCATTGATCAGATCCCCTCTCTGTCTGCTCAAGTTCTTCCCAGAGTGATTGGCATTGGAATGGGCTGCCCAGGGAGGTGGTGGAGTGGCTGTGGCTGGAGGTGTTGCAGCCAAGCCTGGCTGGGGCACTTAGTGCCATGGTCTGGTTGGTTGGGCAGGGCTGGGTGCTAGGTTGGACTGGCTGAGCCTGGACCTCTCTTCCAACCTGCTTGAGTCTATGATTCTCTGATTCTCCTCCAAGTTTAAAAGCCCCAAGACCCTCAACCTTTGTTCCTAACAGAGACATTCCAGTCCCCTCACCAGCTTTGTACCTTCTCCATCAGTTCCCTGTCCTTCTTGAACTGGGGAGCACAGAGATGGCCACATAGCTCCAGATGAGACCTCAATAACTTTCATCAAAGCCACAAACAAAGCACTTCCCCCCCACCCCCCTCCTTTTTCTACCTTAATTTTCATCCTGGATGTCTCTGGCAAGGAACTGCCTTATTACCACCAAAGTGCTTGTCTTGCTCTTCTCTTTGACAATAAATCCTCTCAATGTGGTGTTCTCCTGAGAGTGTCCAGAAGGCAATCTTGGAGAACTGATCTAAACTCTCATCTCTGCCTTAGGAATCAGCTCCTTCCCTGTCACTCATCCCTGACACACAGAGAGCAGCAAACTGTGCCTGCAGGCTTACTCCCATCACGAGGAGACCTCTGCAGTCTTTCACTGCAGGAGAAGTCCCTTTCATCTTCACATCTCATGGCACAGCAAAGCCCAACCTGGGACACTCTTCTTGCCCAGGGAGGTGGTGGAGTTAAAGTGGATGTTGGGAAGAAGTTCCTCAGCATGAGGGTGGTGAGAGCCTGGAAGGGGTTGTCCAGGGTGGTGGTGGAAGCAGAGGAGGCTCCCAGGTGACCTTCTTGTGGCCTGCCAGGATCTGAAGGGGGCTCCAAAAAAGCTGGGGAGGGACTTTTGAGGCTGTGAGGGAGTGGCAGGAGTGGGGGGGATGGAGCAAAGGTGAGGTGGGGAGAGTGAGGCTGGAGGTGAGGATGAGGTTGTTGAGCAGGAGAGTGGTGAGAGGCTGGAATGGGTTGCCCAGGGAGGGGGTTGAGACCCCATGGCTGGAGGTGTTTGAGGCCAGGCTGGCTGAGGCTGTGGCCAGCCTGAGCTGTACACTGGATGTTGTTAGGAAGTTGTTGTCAGAGAGAGTGATTGGCATTGGAATGGGCTGCCCAGGGAGGTGGTGGAGTGGCTGTGGCTGGAGGTGTTGCAGCCAAGCCTGGCTCGGGCACTGAGTGCCATGGTCTGGTTGGTTGGGCAGGGCTGGGTGCTAGGTTGGGCTGGCTGAGCTTGGAGCTCTCTGCTGACCTGGCTGATTCTATGACTCTAAAGAGACAGATCTCAGTGAGGCACAGACAATGTGTGGTGGCAGTTGATGACAAACTCAACAGGAGCTGGCACATGCAGCTCACAAGGCAAGCCTTGTCCTGGGCTGCATCAAGAGAATTGTGGCCAGCAGCACAGGGAGGGGATTCTGCCCCCTGCTCTGCTCTGCATCCAGTTCTGGAGTTCCCAGCACAAGGACATGGAGCTCTTGGAGGTGATTCAGTGGCCATGAAGATCATCAGAAGGCTGCAAAACCTCCTCCATGAGGTCAGGCTGAGAGAGTTGGAGCTGTTCAGCCTGGAGAAGAGAAGGCTGCAGGGAGATGTTAGAGCAACCTTCCAGTACCTCAAGGAGGCTACAGAGGAACTGGAGAGGGACTTTTGACAAGGGCTGGGAGTGCCAGGATGAGTGCCAATGGCTTTGAGCTGGGAGAGGGGAGACTGAGAGTGGAGATGAGGAAGAGATTGTTGAGAGTGAGGGTGTGGAGACACTGGCACAGGCTGCCCAAGCAGGCTGTGGGTGTCCCCTCTCTGGAGATGTTCAAGGCCAAGCTGGATGGGCCCTGAAGCAACCTGGGCTGGTGGGAGGTGTCCCTGCCCTAGGACAGGGGGGTTGGAACTGGACAACCTTTAAGGTCCCTTCCAACCCAGACCATTTTAGGACTCTATGATGAACAACTTCACAGGTTTCAAACATTCTGAGAGAAACAGAACCCCCTGAAAGTGTGCTCAGGAGGAAGCTCTTTATGCCTGCTGTGCAAACAATCACAACCTGCACTAGGTGCTCAGTTACCTGCCTGCCTTTTCTCCTGCCATGGCTCCTGTATGAGCTCAGGGCTGTGGTCATTGTCCTTCCCATCTGGCACTTTGCTGCAATCAGATGCATTCAGAGGAGCAGAGGCTCCAAAGGCTCTGCTGCTACAGCCCAGCCCAGGGATGCATTTGTGCAAATTCCATAGCAGTAAATCAGAGCCTGATTAGCTCTGGGGTTTGAGGAGCTTCTGATTGGAAAACTGATGAGAAAACTCCCCTCTGGAATGACAAATTGGCTAATTTGGCAGGCCTTGGGGGGAGTTTGGGAGAGCAGACTGGATTAGCCCAGCTGTGAGTTAGGACCCTCAAATCACAGCTGTCCCAAGGTGGTGGTTAGGGGACAGAAGCTCTTGTTGGGTGCTTTAGCTCCCCTGGGACAATAGGGTTGTGACACACCACAGTGATCCTATGACAGTGGTTAGGGGACAGAAGGTCTTGTTGGGTGCTTTAGCTCCCAGGGGACACTGGGATTGTGGTGCACCACAGCTGTCCCTTGGCACTGGTTAGGGGATGGAAGATCTTGGATGCTTTAGCTCCCAGGGGACATTGGGGTTGTGATACACCACAGTGATCCTATGACAGTGGTCAGGGGACAGAAGCTCTTGTTGGGTGCTTTAGTTCCCAGGGGACAATGGGGTTGTGATACATCACAGCTATCCCTTGGCAGTGATTAGGAGATGGAGGATCTTGCTGGGTGCTTTAGCTCCCAGGGGACATTGGGGTTGTGATACCCCACAGCTGTCCCTTAGTACTAGTTAGGGGATGGAGGATCTTGCTGGGTGCTTTAGCTCCCAGGGGACATTGGGGTTGTGATACATCACAGCTATCCCTTGACAGTGGTTAGGAGATGGAGGATCTTGCTGGGTGCTTTAGCTGCCATGGGACAATGGGGTTGTGATACCCCACAGCTGTCCCTTGGTACTAGTTAGGGGATGGAGGATCTTGCTGGGTGCTTTAGCTCCCAGGGGACATTGGGGTTGTGATGCACCACAGCTGTCCCATGGCACTGGTTAGGAGATGGAGGATCTTGTTGGGTGTTTTAGCTCCTAGGGGACACTGTGGCTGTGTTAGACCACAGCAAAACCTAGAAGCAAGGCCTACACAAAGCAGGACCTATAGCAGCAACACTGCCCTGTCTCTCCAAGGTGGGTACCCAACAGGACACTGCTCCCAAGGTCTGTGCCCATGCCAGAGCTTCAGCTTTGGTGCATGTCAGGGCTCAGCAGCCTGGCCCTAAGCTCTCCAGGGTCTCAGCTCAGTCTTTCCAGCCCCTCCTAATCCCTGCCTGGTATTCAGACAGCAGAGGCATGGGACCTGACACTGGTTTTGTTTTGTTCATCCAGCATCTAAACACACTGGGATGCTGCTCCAGTACTGGAACACTGCTATTATTGTTATTATTATTAACAGTAATAATAATCAAAGGTGCAAATTACCCCTTGAGATCCCCTGAAGCCTGCAGTCAGAGCTCTCAACCCCTCTCAGGAAGAAGAGATGATTCACTGCTCTCCTTTGCTGCCTTGGCTTTCAGGGGCTGACATTTCCCCCTATCGATGTGTTCTGAGCCTCTCTTCCCCAGTTCGGTGTCCATGGTGACAACAGCTTCTCTCCTGCAGCCAGAATCCCAGTGCCAGCGTGGGAGTGCTGATGAGACCCCTCCAATTATCAGTCACTCATATTTCCTAGGAGGGGCTGATCCCCCCCCCCACCATGCTCAGCACCTGGGGAGCCCTTGGAGATAAAGGGAGCCAAGGAGGAGCCACCCCCAGCTCCCTGGGCTTAGTCATTCTTAAAGCCTTGTCCAACATCAACACTTTAGGGTCCCTCAACATCCTCTGGAGCCCTCAATAGGGGCAGGACATGGACCTAGACTGCTGAGGGAGCTGAAGCACAGCCCTGTGGGGAGAGGCTGAGGGAGCTAGGGGTGTGCAGCTTGAAGAAGAGGAGGCTCAGGGCAGAGCTCATTGCTGTCTGCAGCTGCCTGCAGGGAGGCTGTAGCCAGGTGGGGTTGGGCTCTGCTGCAGATGACAGACCAAGAGGACACAGCTTGAAGCTGTGCCAGGGCAGGTTCAGGCTGGAGGTTGGGAAGAAGTTCTTCCCAATAAGAGAGATTGGCATTGGGATAGACTGCCCTGGGAGGTGATGGAATCCCCATCCCTGAAGGTGTTTAAGAGGAGGCTGCATGAGGCACTTAGTGCCAGGGGTTAGCTAATTAGCAAGGTTAGGTGATAGGTTGGACTGGATGATCTCCAACCTGGTTCATTCTGTGACTCTGTGATTCTGATGGAGCAGGACCAGAGTAGGCTATGAAAATGATCAGGGGGTTGGAGCAGCTCTGCTGTGGGGACAAGCTGAGGGAGCTGGGGGTGAGAAAGCTCCAGGGAGACCTAATAGCAGCCTTCCAGTACCTGAAGGGGGCTATAAGAAGGCTTCAGAGGGACTGTTCCCAAAGTCCTGCAGTGATTGAGCAAGGGACAGTGGCTTTAAACTAGAGAAGCCTGGATGAGGCACTTGGTGCCATGGTCTAGTTGACTGGCTAGGGCTGGGTGCTAGGTTGGACTGGGTGATCTTGGAGATCTCTTCCAACCTGGTTGATTCTATGATTCTGTGATTCTAAGAGATTTAGATCAGGTGTTAGGAACAAGTCCTACACCATGAAGGCAGTGGAAGACTGGAACAGGTTGCCCAGGGAGGTGATTGATGCTCCATCCCTGGAGGTACTCAGAGTTAGGCTGGGCAGGGCTCTGGGCAACCTGATCCAGTTGAGGATGTTCCTGCTGACTGCAGAGGGGGTTGGACTGGATGAGGCTTGGAGGTCCCTTCCAGCCCAGCCCATTCTATGATTCCCAAGCATGCTTTGGAAGAACAGTGGGGGTGGAGAGTTTGTGTTCACTGTGACCTGCTGCCTGCTGTTAAATGGAAAGGAAAGAGGGGGAAGAAGAAATGAAACCTGCTTTAGTTAACTGGGCTGGCAGAATTTACACTGGACTTTAACTCACAGAGTCACAGAACGCATCAGGATGGAAGAGACCCTCAAAGGTCATCTTGTCCAACCCCCTGCAGCCAGCAGGGACATTTCCAACTAGATCAGGTTGCTCAAGGCTCCATTGAGTTTGACCTTGAATGTCTCCAGGGATGGAGCCTGCACAGCTTCCCTAGGGAACCTGTTGCAAGGCTTTAATTAATGCCAGTGTGTGAGTTAATGTCAGCTTGCAACTGTCTTTTCTGTGGCTTATTTGCTTATTTCAGTGCACCTCAGATGCTCACTGCTCAGAAAAATCACACTTTGGAAACAAACACCTTCTGCAATGAGCAAAAACTCAGCAGTGTTGATCAGAGTTGATGTGATCAGTGCCAGGAAAGGAAAACAACAGCAGCATGTGGATGCTTTAGCCCTGCAAGGGTTTAAGACCAAGCTCTGTGAGGCTTTCAGCAGCCTGCTCTAGGGGGAGGTGTCCCTGCCCATGGCAAGGGGGTTGGAACTGGATGAGCTTTAAGGTCCCTTCCAACCTAGCTCATTCTGTGACTCTGATTTTGTGACCTTCAGCCATGCCAGACTCCACAACCAAAATGCTTCATGGCCTTGTCAAGAGCCCCTCAGTGTTCAGGTGTGCAAACCCAGGTCTCAAGCAACTGAAATGAATTATTAAGTGAAGAGCAGGACCCCAGAGGTGGGATTCTTGCTGTTGGGCTGCTCCATAGGGTTATTTTCATAGCTGGATGTCATGGTGGGCCTAAAAAGGCCAAGAATGGGCTTAGCCATGTCCTGGCTTGCCCAGGCTCTCCACCCCTTCTGCTGTGGGGAGAAGCAACTGTGGGAAAGAGGACAAAGAACCTGGAGCCACTGAGTCTAAGGACTCTGGCCTGCCCAGACATGTTTCCCTGCCCCCCCTCCTTCTGTGCTGGAGGAAGCAACTGCAGAAAAGGAAAACAAAAGCCCTGGCTTCAGCTAATATGGCCAAGCTTGGCCAAGTGCCATTCTGATTAGCTAATCCATGCCCAAAGGTCCATTAGTCTTGGGCTGTATGGATACAAAGGGATGAGCAGGTAGCACAGTGCTGCTGCTGCTGCTGCCTCATTGCCTCCTGAGCTGCCTGGGAACTCCACTGCCTCCAGTTTACCAGCAACAAGCTCTCAATGCTGGGCACACTGCTGGCTCATCTTCAGCCTACTATCTACCAGTACTCCCAGGTCCCCTTCTTCCTGGCAGCTCTCCAGCACACCATCTTCTCAGAGCTCTGGCCTTGGGTGCACCTTGGGATGTGTTGTATCTCTGGAGGGACATGGAGCTGGAAGGAAGCATGAGTCAGGCTCAGGAAAGGTTTCAAAATGACTGGGTTGTTTTTGTTGGTGCTAGTTTGAAGCTAGCTGGGATGTTCTGGTGAGAAGAATTAGATGCTAGGCTGTGAAAAGCAAACAATGGTGATGGCTGCTTCACTCATAGGCTTGCTGAGCTGGATAAGAGCAGGAACACAAGCATAGATAGCAGAGTCTCTCTCTGGGCTTTTTGGGTTGCACTTCTCTCTCTAACCCAACCTGCTGTCTGTGTGACTAATCCTTCTGCTTCCTACCCCCCCTGGCCCATCCTCCAAACTCACCTTGAACGTAAGGCAAAGTCTGGGGTAAGGCAGAGGGGTGGGAAGAAGGTGGAAGGGTGGTTGGGAGCCCCTCCTGGGGACTCTGGTTTCTAGGAGGGGAGTTGTGTTTCTGCACTCCTTTTTTTACCTTGCATGTTTCTGTCTAGAGCTGTATCTATGTTGTGGACATCTGCTTCTGTATTGTGTTAAGCTGTAAATAGAAAGTTTCATTCTCCAGTTTCTAGTGGCTGAGTCTAGTCTGGGTGGTTTTAAGTGGGGGGAAGGGGGCAGGTACCACCCAAACCATCACATTTTTAACTGAGTGCAAGGAGCCAGAGTTCAAAGCTGATTCAGAAGCTGAATGAACTCCTTTTCCATGCTGCTGCTGGAAGCAGTCACTTGCCAGGTCTGCTGCAGAGAGCAAGAGATTATCACTGTGGCACTGCCTGGGAAAGATAAGGAGATGCTGCTCTCAAGTTGTTGTTTAATTCATGGCACACTTTGAAGTTTGGAAATCAGTTCAGGAGTGTATTTCTGCTCTGCTCTGAAGACAATCTCACCTTTACATCTCTGTATCTAAATATCATAGAATAGTCTGGGTTGGAAAGGACCTCAAAGCTCATCCAATTCCAGCCCCTTTCCATGGGCAGGGACACCTCCCACCAGCCCAGGTTGCTCAAGACCTCATCCAAGCTGGCCTTGAATGTTCTTAGATGACTTTTGCCAAGTATGGAGCAGCTCTCACATATCAACGTCAAGGGTTTAAAGGACATCTACAGTCAAGCCAGTGACTATGAAATGCAACAGGCAGCAGCTGGACTGGGACAAATCTGGAATGTTGAGGTTGGTACATGTAGCTACACTCATCTGATGCTGAAGGGAATGGGACAGCTCTGTTAGGAGCAGAGCCTGAGGGAGCTGGGGCTGGGAGCTTGGAGAGGAGGAGACTGAGAGGTGACCTCAGCAGTGTTGGTAAAGATGTGCAGGTGAGTGGCAGGAGCTGGAGCCAGGCTCTGCTGGGGGATGGCAGTGCCAGCACAAGGGGCAGTGGTGGAAGCTGAGGCAGAGGAAGTTTCATTTGAACATGAGGAGGATTTTTTTCCCTGTGAGGGTGGCAGAGTCTGGCCCAGGCTGCCCAGGGGTGTTGTGAAGTCTCCCCCTCTGGAGATATTCCAAACCCACCTGGATTTGTTCCTGTGTGACCTGTTCCAGGTGACCCTGCTGTGGCAGGGGGGTTGCACTGGCTGAGCTTTGGAGGTCCCTTCCATCCCCTGACACTCTGTGACTCTGTGATCTCCAGTGCCTGAACTGGAGGCATGCAGCATGGGGCATGCACAGGAAGAGCTGGAAGGTTATAGCAAGCTACAGAGCTGCAGCCTGGCTGGAGTCACAGGGAGGTGCCTGTACAGCAGGGGGGCTGTGGTGGATGGTTACACCTCCCTTCACCTGGTCATCTCCTAGTCATGGATGAAACAACACTGACTTGGAAGAGATGAGAATGGCCCAAAACCCAAGGAGGGGAAGGAATAGCCCAAAGAAACCATTCAGGAGGGTGAATTCCATGGAAATCTTTTGTGATTCAGGGTCCCTGCCTCCTGTTCTCCCTCTTGGCTCTATGATGGACGATGTCGTTTTCAAGTTCATTTGATTTAGCAGAGCATGCACAACACTTCCCAGCCCTGCAAGTGCTTGAATTCCAGAGCAAATAGCTGTGAGGGTTATCATAACTCATCTGACTAAGTAATTACACTTACAGGAGATGCAACAGCAGTTTTTATGTTACTGTGTCGTGCCCAACACAAGCAGAACCTTTCATTGGCTTCCAGATCCTCATCTGTTACTCAGTGAGGGTCTTTGTGCAGTGGTTTCAGCCTTCAGAGAGCTAAATGAGGCAATCAATGAGCTCCTCCTGTGCCCTGATCAAGTGAGCAGCCCTGGAAATCTCAGCCACCAGCTGGGTGCTACCCAATGGTAGCACCAAGTAATCAACACCCAATGGATGTCCCCTCCCTGGAGGTGTTCAAATCCAGGTTGGATAGAGCCTTGAGCAACCTGCTACAGTGGGAGGTGTCCTTGCCTGTGGACAGGGAGGTTGGAACTATAGGATCCTTCCAGGAGCTGAAGAGGGCTACAGGAGGGCTGGGGAGGGATTGTTCACAAGGTCTTGTAGTGCCAGGATGAGGAGGAATGGGCTTGAAGTGGCAGAGAGGAGATTGAAAGTGGATGTTAGGAAGAAGTTGTTTGCAGTGAGGGTGGTGAGAGCCTGGCACAGGGTGAGGGTGGGGAAAGCCTGGCACAGGTTGAGAGTGGTGAGAGCCTGGCACATGTTTGCCAGAGAGGTTGTGGAGCACAGAAGCACCCAATGTGATCAAAGATCACATACTCTGGCTGGGGCACTTGGTGCCAGGGTTCAGTTAGTTTGCTTTAGTGTTGGTTTTAGGTTGGACTCAATGATCTTGAAGGTCTTTTCCAACCTGGTTAGCTCTGTGATTCTGTGAAAGGGGAAAGCCAAACAAACCCAAAGAACATTGAGTTTCCCTTTAGCAATGGTCAGGGACTGGAACAGGCTGCCCAGGGAGGTGGTGGAGTCACCAACCTTCGAGGTGTGCCAGAAACATGTGGCCATGGTACTTGGGGCCATGGTTTAATGGCCATGGTGGTGTTGGGTTGCTGGTTGGACTCAATGACCTTAGAGCTCTTGTCCATCCAACCCAAAGCTGATTCTATGAAATACCAGCCCCAGTGAGCTGAAATAATCCCACATCTGAAGCAGCTGAGAGCTGTCAGTCATCTAGAGGGAGATAAGGAGCACAAGAAGATCCTAACTCTTATCTGTACCACCCATTATTTCCCATAGCTGATACCTTTCAGCAGTCAGCCTCTATGCTCACACCAGCCCTGGCACACTTCTGCCTTCCACTGTGGGAATCACTGTTTGGGGTTTTTAAGTCAGGTTTGAGATGTGTCACAACCCAGAAGTTCCCCCAGAGCCCTGCTCTGTCCCTGACTGCAGCCACCTTAGGAAGTGGCAAAGCAATAAGTAAGTGTTGATGCCAGCTCGTCACATTCTGCCATTAGAAGTAATTCAGCCCTTTGATGTTTATATTGTTACTGAAATTAACTTAATGAGTGCTCACTTCACCAGAGGCATAATCAAATATTAACAGCTGAATGGGATGGAGCTCCCTGCCAGGGCTCACCATAGAGAAAGAAATGGGTCTGTGAGCAAGAGGGATCAGATGCTCAGCAGTGGGTGGGCAGGGATGATGGATGGAGGCAGCCAGGAGCCAGCATCAGCTGCAGCGGTGGCAGCAGCAAAGCCTCACCCAAGGGAAGCTTTTCCCTGCTCCTTCTGACACTGCAGCCTGAGGCCTTTCTTCTCTGTGTGGTTTAAGAGTGATTGGCATTGGGATGGGCTGCCCGGGGAGGTGGTGGAGTCTCCATCCCTGGAGGTGTTTAAAAGCAGAGTGCATGAGGCACTTGGTGCCAGGCTTCAGTTAATTAGAAGATGTTGGGTAATAGTTTGGACTGGATGATCTCAAAGGTCTTTTCCAACCTGTAACTCTGTTTTGAGGTGATAGGGGTGTTCCCAAGTCAGCTGGCTGGTGAAATCTGAGGGATGGGAGGCAGTGGCAGTGTTGGTTAGAATCATAGCACCATGGCATCATAAAATAGTTGGGTTGGAAGAGCCCTTTGAGATCATCCAGTCCAACCACTCACTCAGAGCTCACAATCCCACCACTGCTGCTGAGCCACTGCCTCTAAACCACATCCCTCAGCACCACATCCATGTGGCTTTAAAACACCTTCAGGGATGGAGACTCCACCACCTCCTTGGGCAGCCTGGGCCAGTGTCTGAGAGCCCTTACTGGCAAGAAATTATTCCTAATATCCAACCTGAACCTCCTTTGGCACAGCTTGAGGCACTTTCCTGCTGTCCTGTCACTTGTTGCACATGAGAAAAACCTGCCCCCTGCCTGGCTCCAACCTCCTTTCAGGGAGTTGTAGAGGGTGATGAGGTCTCCCCTCAGCCTTTTCTCCCGAAGACTAAACAAGCCCAGTTCCCTCAGCTACTCCTCCTAACACCTGTGCTCAAACAAGACCTGGATTCAAGACCTGTCTAGATGTGTTCCTGGGTGATCTGCTTTGGCAGAGCAGTTGGACACGATGATCTCCAGAGATCCCTTCCAACCTCTCCCATTCCATGACTCAATCAAAACCTGTGCTCAAACAAGACCTGTGCTCAAACAAGACCTGTCTAGATGTGTTCCTGGGTGATCTGCTTTGGCAAAGCAGTTGGACTCAATGATCTCCAGAGATCCCTTCCAACCTCTCCCATTCCATGACTCAAACAAGACCTGTGCTCAAACCCAACCTGTGTTCAAGGCCCTTCACCATCTGAGTTGCTCTTCTTCAGACCCATTCCCAGCACTTCAGTGTCTTTCTTGTAGTGAGGGGTCCAAAACTGAATACAATACTCAAAGTGTGGACTGCTTCTTCTCCACTCCCTTGGCTGCTTTGTGAGTCTGATGTTCCCTGCAAAGATGAGTAGAATCAATCATAGAATCAGCCAGGTTGGAAGAGACCTCCAAGATCATCCAGTCCAACCTAGCACCCAGCCCTATGCTGGAAGCCCTCAGCCCTCTCAAGCACAAGCTGGCACTCTGCTTCTGCTCCTGTGCTCTCATGCGTATGGAGAGCATCTGGAGGAGCTGGGTTTGGTTGGCTTGCAAAAGCAGAGGTGGAGGAGAGACCTCATGGCTGTCTGCAGCTACCTGAGAGGAGGTTGTGGAGGGGCTGGTGCTGGTCTCTTCTCACAGGTAGTAAGAGAACAAGAAGGAAGATCTTAAGCTGCCACTGGGTAGGTTTAGAGTGGATATTGGGAAATATGTTTCCCAGCAAGAGTGGTCAGGCACTGGAATGTGCTGCCCAGGAAAGCAATGGAGTCATGACCCCTGGATGTGCTTAGAAGTCATTTGGTTGTGGTGCTTGGGGATGTGGTTTAGGGTGAGCCTTGTGGAGCAGCGTTGGACTTGGTGCTCCTGAGGGGGTTTTTCCAACTGGGATCTTGTGATTCTGTGGCTTCTCTGAAGCTCACTTGCAAGGCAAGCAGGAAATTTGGCTTCATCTGAAGCAGCTCCTAGTGGTTATTTTGGCCAGCTGAGAAGCCCAAGCTGAGGTGCTG
Source organism: Pogoniulus pusillus (assembly GCF_015220805.1). Classification (NCBI taxonomy): domain Eukaryota; kingdom Metazoa; phylum Chordata; class Aves; order Piciformes; family Lybiidae; genus Pogoniulus; species Pogoniulus pusillus. The sequence goes on along the minus strand of NC_087303.1, from coordinate 4,967,260 downwards.
AAGCCGAGGGGGCTCTAACACAAAGAGAGAGAAACTAATTAAGCAAACAAAGGTCCCTATCAGCCTCTGCTGAGAGGAGAGAGTGTGTGAAACAAACAGCCTCATTTAAGGGGCTGCAAGCAGGTCAAACAGCAATGCTTGCTCCTGCCTTACAGACATACAACTTTCAATTCAGCCTGAGCCTCACCAGGGAGTGAAGTAGCTACAGCATCCTCCTGTTTCTTAGTAACCATGGAGCCAGGCTAATGCATTTAATTTCTGTTATGTCCACATATTTCTGCTTTCATTACACAAAGACCCCAGCTCTGCTGGCAGCTCAAAACGTGCAGGCAGCTTTTAATTTCCACCAGGATGTTTTGTCTGAGCTTGTAAGAGTGGGCAGTGATAGGACTGGGGGGAATGGATCCAAGCTAGAGGAGGAGAGGTTTAGATTAGATGTTAGGAAGAAGTCCTTCACCACCAGGGTGGTGAGGTGCTGGCAGAAAGGGACCTGGGGCTTGTAGCAGGGAAACAACTCAATGAGAGCAAGCAGTGTGTTTGGGTAGCAAAGAAAGCCAATGGCATCTTGGCTGGCATTAGAAATGCTGTGGCCAGCAGGAGTAGGGAGGGGTTTGTCCCCTTGGACTCACCCTGGGTTGTTGTGGAGGCAGGAATTAATGTGTGGCTGAGTTGGGAATTTTATACAAAAATAGCTATTTTATTTTCCCAAAAACACCCCCCCAAAACTATATATTCCAGTGTGTCCAGAGAAGGGCAACGAGGCTGGGGAGAGGCCTTGAGCACAGCCCTACGAGGAGAGGCTGAGGGAGCTGGGATTGGTTAGCCTGGAGAAGAGGAGGCTCAGGGCAGACCTCATTGCTGTCTGCAACTACCTGAGGGGAGGTTGTGGCCAGGAGGAGGTTGCTCTCTTCTCTCAGGTGGCCAGCACCAGAACAAGAGGACACAGCCTCAAGCTGCACCAGGGGAGATTTAGGCTGGAGGTGAGGAGAAAGTTCTTCCCTGAGAGAGTCATTGGACACTGGAATGGGCTGCCCGGGGAGGTGGTGGAGTCGCTGTCCCTGGAGCTGTTCAAGGCAGGACTGGACGTGGCACTTGGTGCCATGGTCTGGCCTTGAGCTCTGTGCTAAAGGGTTGGACTTGATGATTTGTGAGGTCTCTTCCAACCTTGGTGACACTGTGACACTGTGACACTGTGACACTGTGATGCTGTGACACTGTGAAAACTATATACACAAAGATTAACTTAGTTTAATTAGCAGATTGAGTCGCATGAGAATTACCTACAGGGATACCATCAATAATCTGACTCCTGTGGGAGTCAGCAGTTGGAAAAGGCTTTAGCTATTAATTAATAGCAGGTTTCTTACTAATAAAGTTGAGCCAAAATAACTCACGCTCAGGCTTCCTCCTGAGGTCTGCCTCTGTGTTCCTTCTCAGCAGCTGCCGAAGAGTCATTAAGAGGTATTCAGATCTTACACTATCACAGTATCACAGTATCACAGTGTCACAGTATCACCAGGGTTGGGAGAGACCTCACAGATCATCAAGTCCAACCCTTTAGCACAGAGCTCAAGGCCAGACCATGGCACCAAGTGCCACGTCCAGTCCTGCCTTGAACAGCTCCAGGGACGGCGACTCCACCACCTCCCCGGGCAGCCCATTCCAGTGGCCAATGACTCTCTCAGGGAAGAACTTTCTCCTCACCTCCAGCCTAAATTTCCCCTGGCACAGCCTGAGGCTGTGTCCTCTTGTTCTGGTGCTGGCCACCTGAGAGAAGAGAGCAACCTCCTCCTGGCCACAACCTCCCCTCAGGTAGTTGCAGACAGCAATAAGGTCTCCCCTGAGTCTCCTCTTCTCCAGGCTAACCAATCCCAGCTCCCTCAGCCTCTCCTCCTAGAGCTGTGCTCAAGGCCTCTCCCCAGCCTCGTTGCCCTTCTCTGGACACGCTCAAGCATCTCAATGTCCCTCCTAAACTGGGGGGCCCAGAACTGAACACAGCACTCAAGGTGTGGTCTAAGCAGTGCAGAGTACAGGGGCAGAATGACCTCCCTGCTCCTGCTGGCCACACCATTGCTGATGCAGGCCAGGATGCCACTGGCTCTCTTGGCCACCTGGGCACACTGCTGGCTCATGTTCAGGTGGGTACCAATCAGCACCCCCAGATCCCTCTCTGTCTGGCTGCTCTCAGCCACTCTGACCCCAGCCTGTATCTCTGCATGGGGTTGCTGTGGCCAAAGTGCAGCACCCTGCACTTGGAGCTATTGAACTCCATCCCCTTGGACTCTGCCCATCTGTCCAGGTGGTCAAGGTCCTGCTTCAGAGCCCTTCTGCCCTCCAACCCAGCCACATCTGCCCCCAGCTTGGTGTCATCTGCACACTTGCTGGTGACTGACTCCATGCCCTCATCCAGATCATCTATGAAGATGTTAAAGAGGATGAGGCCCAGCACTGACCCCTGAGGGACACCACTAGTGACAGCTGCCAGCTGGATGACAAAGGTGTCAATGGGTGAAGCAATCCTTCTGAAGCAGAGCACCAGGCGAGGGGGGGGGAGAGAAGTCTCAGGCAGGCACCAACGTCCAGGCAGGGACAGAGTCCAAGGCAGGAACCCCCAAAGGTGGGGAGCTCCCCCAGTTTATACCCTCACTAGACAAAGGGCAGAGTTACCACACCTACAGCCAATCCCAGCCCGATCCCAGAGCGGGCACTGCACAGGGCACTCCTTGTGTGGGCAGGGCCCTTTTGCTCAGCCCCTCCACAGCTGCGGGGCAGGCGAGGGGGAAGGAACCAGGCAGCTTTCCCTCTCCCCCCCAAAGTCACGGCAGGAGAGGAATTTAGGGGTACAGGACTTCAGGACATGGGTATTGTGTTCAGTTTTGAGCACCTCAACACAAGAGGGATGGGGAGGTGCTGGAGGGAGTGCAGGGGAGGGCAAGGAAGCTGGGAAGGGTCTGGAGAATAAATCTGAAGAGAAGAGGCTGAGGATGGTGAGTGTGAAAAAGAGGAGGCTGAGGGCAGACCTCATCATAGAATCACAGAATCAGGCAGGGTTGGAAGGGACCACAAGGATCAGGCAGTTCCAACCCCTCTGCCATGCCCAGGGACACCCTACCCTAGAGCAGCCTGACCACAGCCTCAGCCAGCCTGACCTCAAACACCTCCAGCCATGGGGCCTCAACCCCCTCCCTGGGCAACCCATTCCAGCCTCTCACCACAACCTTCTGTGCTCCACAACCTCCCTGGAGGTGTTCAGGACCAGGTTAGATGAGACCTTGAGTGACCTGTTCTAGTGGGAGGTGTCCCTGCCTATGGCAGGAGGGCTTGGAACTGCCTGAGCTTTAAGATCCCTTCCAACCCAACCCATTCAATGACTTCCAGACCCAAAGGAAGCCAAGAAGCAAACTCCTAGCGAGAAACAAACCTACCCCACTGGAAAGATTAATGAAGAGACTCCAAGAATCTGACATGGGCTGGGAAGGATGAATTGTGAAACTGTTTGAGGTTTGCACATTTGTTTTCATCTTCTATCAGAACAATCAGGAGCTCTTGAAAAGTTCCATTAAGTAGAGGAAAAGACCAATCCATCTTGGAGTGCCGAGCAGCCTGAGCACTGCAGCGCTCAGCTGGGGTCTGCAGCGTGGCAACCTGCCCTCCCTGTGGCCAAAGGCTGCTTCCAAGAGGGGAGGTGGAGTGAAAAGTAATGAAACAAAGAAGGGTTTGATTTCAATTCAAAGAGCTTGCTCTGGGGAGCACACAAACACCTCCCCCCCCCCCCCCCCAAGCTTTTAGTTTGCTTCTGTCATAGAATCATAGAATCAAGCAGGTTGGAAGAGACCTCCAAGATCATCCAGTCCAACCTAGCACCCAGCCCTAACCAATCAACCAGACCATGGCACTAAGTGCCTCATCCAGGCTTTGCTTGAAGACCTTCAGGGACGGTGCCTCCACCTCCTCCCTGGGCAGCCCATTCCAATGCCAATCACTCTCTCTGTGAAGAACTTCTTCCTAACATCCAGCCTAGACCTACCCTGGCACAACTTGAGATTGTGTCTTTTCTGCTTACTTTTCATCATAGGCTCCTAGGAAGGTTTGAGTTGGAAGGGACTGCAAAAATCACAGGATCATAGGGTGTTAGGGGTTGGAAGGGACTCAAGGCAGGGGAGATGGAATTGGATTCCAGAGCACTGGAATAGGCTTTCCAGAGAGGTTGTGATGTCTCTTGCTATGGAGTCTTTCAAGGCCTGTCTGGATGTGTTCACAGGATCACAGATGTCAGGGGTTGGAAGGGACCCAAGGAGATCATCCAGTCCAACCCCCCTGCCAGAGCAGCACCACACAATCTAGCACTGATCACAGAGGGACACATCCAGACAGACCTGGAAAGGCTCCACACAAGGAGACTCCACAACCTCTCTGGGCAGCTTGTGCCAGGCTCTGGAACCCTTCCAGTCAAGAAGTTCCCCCTTGTGTTATGGATTGTGTAGTCCTGTGGAGAGGGAGCTGAGGGTCCTGGTGGCTAACAAGTTGCCCATGGCACAGCAATGTGCCCTGGTGGCCAAGAAGGCCAATGGGATCCTGGGGTGTGTTAGGGAGATTGTGTCCAGCAGATCAAGGGAGGTTCTCCTTCTCCTCTACTTCTCCCTGTTGAGACCTCATCTTGAGTACTGTGTTCAGTTTTGGGCTCCCCAGTTGCAGAGGGACAGGGATCTGCTGGAGAGGGTCCAGGATGGTGAGGGGGCTGGAGGGCATGGCTGATTAGAAGAGGCTGAGGGCCCTGGGGCTGCTGAGTCTGGAGAAGAGAAGACTGAGAGGGGATTTGATAAATGTTGATAACTATCTGAGGGCTGGGGGTCAGCAGGGGGGGACAGGCTCTGCTCACTGCTCCCTGGGACAGGACAAGCAGCAATGTGTGTAAGTTGCAGCAAAAGAGGTTGCAGCTCAACACAAGGGGGAACTTCTTGACTGGAAGGCTCCCAGAGCCTGGCACAGGCTGCCCAGAGAGGTTGTGGAGTCTCCTTCTGTGGAGCCTTTCCAGGCCTGTCTGGATGTGTTCCTGTGTGCCCTGAGCTGGATTGTGTGGTGCTGCTCTGGCAGGGGGCTTGGACTGGATGATCTCCCTTGGTCCCTTCCAACCCCTAACATCCTATGAGCCTGGGATCCTGTGAACACATCCAGACAGGCCTTGGAAGTCTCCATAGCAAGAGACCTCACAACCCCTCTGGGAAGCCTATTCCAGTGCTCTGGAATCCTATTCCAACTCCCCTGCCTTGGACAGGAACACCTCTCCACTAACCCAGGTTGCTCAAGGTCTCATCCAACCTGGCCTTGAACACCTCCAGGGACAGGACCTGACAGCCTCCCTGGGCAGCCTGTGCCAGCCTCACCATCCTCAATATGAAGAATTTCTTCCTAACCTGCACTCTCCATCTCCCCTCTCCCAGCTCAAAGCCATTGGCCTTCATCCTGGCACTCCCAGCCCTTGGCAAAAGTCCCTCCCCAGCTCTCCTGTAGTCCCTTTCAGGTACTGGAAGGCTGCTCTAAGGTCTCCCTGAGCCTTCTCTTCTCCAGCCCCAACTCTCTCAGCCTGTCCCCATAAGGGAGGTTCTCCAGCCCTCTGACCAGGTCTCTCCTGCACCCTCTCCAGCAGATCCTTCTCATGTTGGGCACCCCAGAACTGGGCTCAGGAGAGCAAAGCAGAGGAGGAGCATCACCTCCCTCCTAATTGCCTTCATATCCACCCCCAGAGAATTATCTATTTGCTTGCTGCAACCAAATCTCCACTCCCTGCTCCTCATACCCATGGGAAAGCTTTGCTGAGCTGAGTCCTTTTGTGAAGACAAAACAGGCACTCCACCATCCCTGCAGAGCTTTTTCATGTCACAAGATCTGCAAGATATCTGCAGCTTGATCTGGTTGTTCTCCTTTATGCTAACAGAGAACTCAGAGATAACCTTAAACTGCATTACAACATCTAAATTACCTGATGAATGAGCCTCTTGTGAGCTTTTCTTCCCCACTGATCCGAGGCTAACAATTGAAATCTCTGTAAATAGCATTGGAGAGGTAGTTCAGAGCTGAGTGAATCAGAGCAGACTTCATAGAGCCATGGAGTCCAGGCAGGGTTGGAAGGGACCACAAGGAGCAGGCAGTGCCAACCCCCCTGCCATGCCCAGGGACACCCTACCCTAGAGCAGCCTGACCACAGCCTCAGCCAGCCTGGCCTCAAACACCTCCAGCCATGGGGCCTCAACCCCCTCCCTGGGCAACCCATTCCAGCCTCTCACCACTCTCCTGCTCAACAACTTCCTCCTCACCTCCAGCCTCACTCTCCCCACCTCCACCTTTGCTCCATTCCCCCCAGTCCTCCCTCACAGCCTCAAAAGTCCCTCCCCAGCTCTTTTGGAGCACATTCAGATGCTGGAAGGCCACAAGAAGGTCCCCTGGGAGCCTCCTCTGCTCCAGCCTGCACAGCCCCAACTCTGCTCACAGCAGAGCTGCTGCAGCCCTCTGAGCATCCTTGTGGGATGAAAGGACAGGGACATTCTCCATGTTGGGGCTGAGCAGGTTCACAACACTCTGTAAGACTTCAAAGTTCACCTGGAACTTTGTGGAGAAGGAAAAGAAAATGTCTGGGACACAGAACCACAGAACCACAGAATCACAGAACTGCAGAACCATAGAACCAGAACCACAGAACCACAGAACCACAGAACTGCAGAACCACAGAACCAGAACCACAGAACCACAGAACCACAGAACCACAGAACCACAGAACTAGAACCACAGAACCACAGAACCAGAACCACAGAACCACAGAACCACAGAACCACAGAACCAGAACCACAGAACCACAGAACCAGAACCACAGAACCACAGAACCACAGAACCATAGAACCAGAACCACAGAACCACAGAATCAGAACCACAGAACCACAGAACCACAGAACCACAGAACCACAGAACCAGAACCACAGAACCACAGAACCACAGAACCATAGAACCAGAACTACAGAACCACAGAACCAGAACCACAGAACCACAGAACCACAGAACCATAGAACCAGAACCACAGAACCAGAACCACAGAACCACAGAACCACAGAACCACAGAACCACAGAACCAGAACCACAGAACCACAGAACTGCAGAACCACAGAACCAGAATCACAGAACCACAGAACCAGAAACACAGAACCACAGAACCACAGAACCAGAACCACAGAACCACAGAACCACAGAACCACAGAACCAGAACCACAGAACCACAGAACTGCAGAACCACAGAACCAGAATCACAGAACCACAGAACCAGAAACACAGAACCACAGAACCACAGAACCAGAACCACAGAACCACAGAACCATAGAACCAGAATCACAGAACTGCAGAACCACAGAACCATAGAACCAGAACCACAGAACCACAGAACCAGAACCACAGAACCACAGAACCACAGAACCATAGAACCAGAACCACAGAACCAGAACCACAGAACCACAGAACCACAGAACCACAGAACCATAGAACCAGAACCACAGAACCAGAACCACAGAACCACAGAACCACAGAACCAGAACCACAGAACCACAGAACTGCAGAACCACAGAACCAGAATCACAGAACCACAGAACCAGAACCACAGAACCACAGAACCACAGAACCAGAACCACAGAACCACAGAACTGCAGAACCACAGAACCATAGAACCAGAATCACAGAACCACAGAACCACAGAACCACAGAACCACAGAACCATAGAACCAGAATCACAGAACTGCAGAACCACAGAACCATAGAACCAGAACCACAGAACCACAGAACCAGAACCACAGAACCACAGACTGAACCAGGTTGGGAAAGCTCTTTGAGTGTCTCCAGAGCAGGAGACTCCACAACCTCTCTGGGCATCCTGCTCCAGGGCTCCAACACCCTCACACCAAACAAGTTTCTCTTCACTTTGAGGTGAAGCTTCCTACATTCCACTGTGTGTCCACTGCCCCTGATGCTATCACAGGACACCAGTGTAAAGAGCCTGGTGCCTTCTTGACACCCACCCTGCAGACGTTGGCACACTGCTCATCAGGGAATGCATGGAGCCAACTTCAGGGAGCAGGTTTTGAGTCACTGATGTAAAGGAATGAAATCCCCAAGGAGTGAGGGGTGGCAGCTGACTGCTTCCCCTGCAGTCACATCTATTTCAGTCTTCTCACCTTGTGCAAAGTGCAGAACAGAGAGTGGGGCAGAGACCAGCCTGACTGTCACCTCTATTTCTACTTCTGCTTTTTATCCTGAGAAGCCCTGCAGTTGGCATCACTGCTGGCTCTGGAGCCAGGAGTCTTTGAAGCAGGCTAAACCATCCTGCAGGGAAACATTTCCATCACAATGACCCAGGCAGAGCCAGCCAGTGTTAAATGGCTCTTTCCTTCCCAGATGCTCACTGTGGGTTCTGGTGAGGCTCAGTGAAGAGAAATTAATATTTCAGGCTAGTTTGCCAGAGAATAATAGAGATAGAAAGATAGATTGGTTGATTCAAGATCTTCATTGATGATCTGGATGAAGGGAGTTGAGTCCAGCATGAGTAAGGTTGCAGATAACACCAAGCTAGAAGCAGCTGTGGAGCTGTTGGAGGGTAGCAGAGCCCTGCAGAGGGACCTGGCCAGGCTGCATGGGTGGGCAGAGGCCAAGGGGATGAGATTGAACAAGGCCAAGGGCAGGGTTCTGCACTTTGGCCACAACAACTCCAAGCAGCACTCCAGGCTGGAGCCAGAGTGGCTGAGAGCAGGCAGGCAGAGAGGGAGCTGGGGGTGCTGGGAGAGAGGAGCTGCAGAGGAGGCAGCAGTGCCCAGGTGGGCAGCAGAGCCAGTGGCATCCTGGGCTGGCTGCAGGGGGGCTGGAGCAGAGGATCTTTTGAGGTCCCTTCCAGCCCCTGACTTTCTATAACTCTGTGATTCTCTGGCCTGGTTCTGTCAGCAGATCTGAGTCAAGCAGCACAGCTGATTTGGGTTGGTTAGAGGCCTCACATCCATTGTAAAGAGGGAGGTTCACTCAGGATGGGGACTCCTTCTCCTCCTGCTTCTCCCTGGATGGGCTCACCCTGCTGCTCTGGAGTCCTGCTCTGTTCATTGTGACTGCCCTGCAGCTGCTGGGCTGAGTCTAACCTCACATGCTTCATCCTGGCATTGCTTTTGGTTTGGCTCTTTGATTAAATCTGTCTTAATTGCAGCCTGTGGGTCTCCTTTTCCAGCCAGCTCCTTGCCACTCAGTGTCTGGGTGACAGAGCAGCTGCTGGAGTTCAGCCTTCCTCCATCCATCTCCTTACAGAAAGGAATGACTCAGTTCTCCATGGAGCTCAAACCACACGAATTTGGTCTAGGTGGAGAACCAGCTCCACCTCCTTTCACACACAGCCTCTCTCATCCTCTTCCATGTCCCCTTTGCCAAAGAGCAGCAGTGTGAGGCTGATTTCCCCCATGCTGCTTGCAAGTGCTGATCAACTGGGGCCACTTGCTGCTCCCTTGCATAACAGCCTAGAATTATTCAGTTATTTAAGTCATTAAACCTTCCAACATTTTTGCCAGGGGTCAGACAGCCTGCTTCAGATTCCTACCAGATGGAGATTGTTGCTAAGGTAACAGCCAACATCAGCTCCCTCTGTAGCCTCCATCCTTCCCCAGCAGTGCACTCACAGCCTTGTTTCTTTCTGACTGAGCTATTTGTGCAGTTCCAGCTATGGATGCTCCTTGAGAGTGATCTGTTTGCTGCCAAACTCTTGTGGCAGGGCACCACAACAGAAGGAGCCACAGAACAAAGGGACACAGTCTCAAGTTGTGCCAGGACAGGTCTAGGTTGGATGTTAGAAGGAAGTTGTTGGCAGAGAGAGTGATTGGCATTGGAATGGGCTGCCCAGGGAGGTGGTGGAGCAGCCATGGCTGGAGGTGTTGAAGCCAAGCCTGGCTGGGGCACTTAGTGCCATGGTGTGGTTGGTTGGGCAGGGCTGGGTGCTAGGTTGGGCTGGCTGAGCTTGGAGCTCTCTTCCAACCTGCTTGATTCTATGATTCTAAGACAGATTTACTACTGCCTTCCAGCCTCCAGTGGCCAGCAGAGCCCTGGGAGAACTTCTCTGGAGGTTCCAGGGTGTTGCAAGCAATGCCACAAGAGACATCTGAAGGTAGAAAGATGAGTTAAGCAAAAGCAGCATGGATAGGACACTGCAGCAGCTGAGATCTTGCACTGCCTGGGCTGCAATCCTGCCAGAGCACAAAACTCCTTCATTTCCCTCTAACTTTCTTAAATGCATCATTGATCTCTGGACCTTTTGGGGGTTTTGCTTGAAAAAAATATTCCAGCTTGCACTTCTCTGTAAGAAAATAAGCCCAGAGGAGTCTAACAGCAGTTGGCATTTCTCCTCAGCTCCTGCTGGCCTTGAAATTGATTTCATGACTGGAAAGTTGGTAATAAATAAATGAGGACTCTCCTAATCGAGTGCTCTGCAAAGCTCCTTGGGTGAATGGAGCTGTAGAGCTGACACAGGCAAGAAACAGGAAGAAAAGCAAGGCCAAAATGACAGAAGTCTGACAGAGATTGGCAGGGCCAAACCTTGCCCAGTGCAGGTCTGGCAAAGGGCTTGGGGAGTCCTTTCATTTCTAAGTGCTGGCAGATAAAGGTTACTACAGGCAAACCTCAGTGAGATTAGGGCATTAGAGACCCCATGCCAATGCACCAGCTGGGCAACTTGTGCCAACAGGGCACCTGGAGGCATGGGCACACCCTGGGGAGGACTCAGCACAACATGTGTTTGGCTTTAGCATCTCCCCATGGCCTGCTTGGAATATAGGATAGGACAGGATAGGATGGAATGGAATGGTTTAGGTTGGGACCTTAAAGCTCAGCCAGTTCCAAGCCCTCCTGCCATAGGCAGGGACACCTCTCACTAGAACAGGTCACTTAAGGCCTCATCCAAACCAGTCCTGAACACTTCCAGGGAGGTTGTGGAGCACAGAAGCACCCAATGTGATCAAAGATCCTTGAGCTCTGTGGTAAAGGGTTGGACTTGATGATCTGTGAGGTCTCTTCCAACCTTGGTGATACTGTGTGATGTTGGAGGAGCCACAGCAAAGTGCAAGCAAGCCCTGGTGTGGGTAATGAGAGCAGAGGTCCCTCCTGCCAGCCTGCCAGGTGGGCGATGGGATTTACAGCCCGGATTGATTTAGCATCCTCCTGCCCGGGAGGAGTTTGTTGTTCAGCTGAATTGACTTTTTCAGCCTCCTCCCTCTCCTGACTCCTCTCTGCTGGGCGATGGCTGCCAGCACCACTCCTGGCAGTTAATTAACAGAGTGTTTGTTTGCTTTGGAGAGGACAGGGAAGGTGAGGGGCTGGAGGTCGCTGCCTCTGCAGTCAGTGCTGGCTGGGGCTGCTCTGCAGCTCCCACGCTGAGGGCAGCTCAAGGCTAAAGCACCAATTAAATTCCACTTAATCCTTCTAATAATACTAAGGGAAAAAAAACCCAACCCCACAGCCAAGTCACTTCACCCTTGCACCATGCACCACATGGAGAGGATTTAAGCCAGTCCTTCATGCTCCACAGCCATCTGTCACTTCTAGCCTCCCACACTCACCTCCCAGCTGCTGCCCAGGAGCCAGCTCCACCTCTGCTCCTGTTGTTTGGCTTGAACCAACCCTGCCAGTTAAGAAATAAAGATGCTGGAGCAAACATTCTGCTGTGCTGATGGCTCAGGCTGGACCCAGCCACACAAAGAGCATCTCCAGCCTGGTGGGTGACTCCTTTAAAGCTGCTGCCCAGGAGCCAGCTCCACCTCTGCTCCTGTTGTTTGGCTTGAACCGACCCTGCCAGTTAAGAAATAAAGATGCTGGAGCAAACATTCTGCTGTGCTGATGGCTCAGGCTGGACCCAGCCACACAAAGAGCATCTCCAGCCTGGTGGGTGACTCCTTTAAAGCTGCTGCCCAGGAGCCAGCTCCACCTCTGCTCCTGTTGTTTGGCTTGAACCAATCCTGCCAGTAAAGAAATAAAGATGCTGGAGCAAACATTCTGCTGTGCTGATGGCTCAGGCTGGACCCAGCCACACAAAGAGCATCTCCAGCCTGGTGGGTGACTCCTTTAAAGCTGCTGCACAGGAGCCAGCTCCACCTCTGCTCCTGTTGTTTGGCTTGAACCAACCCTGCCAGTAAAGAAATAAAGATGCTGGAGCAAACATTCTGCTGTGCTGATGGCTCAGGCTGGACCTAGCCACACAAAGAGCATCTCCAGCCTGGTGGGTGACTCCTTTAAAGCTGCTGCACAGGAGCCAGCTCCACCTCTGCTCCTGTTGTTTGGCTTGAACCAGCCCTGCCAGTTAAGAAATAAAGATGCTGGAGCAAACATTCTGCTGTGCTGATGGCTCAGGCTGGACCCAGCCACACAAAGAGCATCTCCAGCCTGGTGGGTGACTCCTTTAAAGCTGCTGCACAGGAGCCAGCTCCACCTCTGCTCCTGTTGTTTGGCTTGAACCAACCCTGCCAGTAAAGAAATAAAGATGCTGGAGCAAACATTCTGCTGTGCTGATGGCTCAGGCTGGACCCAGCCACACAAAGAGCATCTCCAATCTGGTGGGTAACTCCTTTAAACTGACCACTGCCAACCACAGAGCATTTTTCCCTCTCCAGAGGAAGTGAAAAATCAACTCTGGGGCTTAAAAGGCAAAAAGAAAACAAAATAGAAGAGGCAGAAGTCAAAGTAAAACGAGCTGAGAGCTGGCACTTGCAGCCAGGCTGCACAGCCCCTGCTTCCACCCACAGCTGCAGATGCACTTCTGTGCTGTGTCTTGTGATTCCCACTTCAGCTAGGGATGTGAGGCAACATCCCTCAGTTAGGAAAGCCCCCTGAGATCCTCAAGTGTAACAATCAACACAACCCCATCATGGCCACAGGTTCCTTCAACACCTCCAGGGATGGGGACTCCACCACCTCCCTGAGCAGCCTGTGCCAATCCCTGACCACTCTTGCAGCAAGGAAATTGTTCCTCAACTCCAACCTAAACCTCCTCTGGCACCATTTCAGGCTAACACTTCAGTAGTGAAGGTAGTAGCATGCCCAGAGAAGGGCAGCAAGGCTGGGGAGGGGCCTGGAGCACAGCCCTGTGAGGAGAGGCTGAGGGAGCTGGGGGGGTGCAGCCTGCAGCAGAGGAGGCTCAGGGCAGAGCTCATTGCTGCCTGCAGCTGCCTGCAGGGAGGCTGTAGCCAGGTGGGGTTGGGCTCTGCTGCCAGGCACCCTGATGCTCTCCAGCACTCCTGATGCTGCCTTTCAATTAAGGAACTCTCCTGAATGCTGGAGGGTTCACGAGGCTGCTGACTTGCCCTCTCTTGTTATCAGCAGTTGGGTTGCATGTCGAGTGCTGGGCACACACAGAGTGCACAGGTCTGAGCATCAGGCACACTCTGCTCATCTTTGCCAGAAGCTCTTCTGCCCAAAGCTTGGGTCTCCTGCCCAAAACCACAGCCTCTGCCCCCCTTCTGGACACCATTTGCTGATGAAAGTCTGATCCCTGACTCATCTCAAACGTGCCTGGGGACAGTACAAGAGGACACAGCCTCAAGCTGTGCCAGGGCAGGTTCAGGCTGGATGTTAGGAAGAAGTTCTTCCCAGCAAGAGGGTCTGGCATTGGAATGGGCTGCCCAGGGAGGTGGTGGAGTCCCCATCCCTGGAGGTGTTTAAGAGGAGGCTGCATGAGGCACTTAGTGCCACGGTTTAGGTTGGACTCAGTGATCCCAGAGGTCTTTTCCCACCTGGTTAATTCTGTGAGCCTGACTGCCATGTGTGAGTGTATTTCCATCAGCTCTGTTTCCTCTGACTTGCTCTGACATCTGTGGTGCTTTCCAGTGACTGATGAAGACTCAGTGTAATTTTTCTCCCCCCTTTCCTCCAGCAAATGAGTTACTCTGGAAATTACAAAGTTGGAGCTAGTCAGGGAACAGTTGCATTTGTTTTGCAGGCATGATGGCTTGTTCTGAGGTTAGTAATGAAGTGAGGTCTGTGCACAAGGAAATCAGCTTCCAACTTCTCTCATTTCTCCTACTGGAACCTTCCAATCAATTTCAAATGAGAAGTTTGATGTCACAGGGATTTGTCTTCTGCTGTGACGTTTAGGTTTGCAATTGGCAGTGTTTTGAAAGTGTTTATTCCACCACCTTCAAGTACCTGGAGGGGGATACAGGAGAGCTGGGCAAGGGCTTTGCACAAGGGCTTTTGACAAGGGCTTCCAGGGTGATCTGCTCCGGGTGATTCTGCTCTGGCAGGGGGGCTGGACCAGATGATCTTTGGAGGTCCCTTCCAGCCCTTGGAATTCTATGAGTCTGTGATTCTGTGCTTCTGTGCTTCTGTGATTCTGTGATGCTGTGATGCTGTGATGCTGTGCTTCTGGGCTTCTGTGATGCTGTGCTTCTGTGATGCTGTGATTCTGTGCTTCTGGGCTTCTGTGATGCTGTGATGCTGTGATGCTGTGCTTCTGTGATACTGTGATGCTGTGCTTCTGTGCTTCTGTGATACTGTGATTCTGTGCTTCTGTGCTTCTGTGATGCTGTGATGCTGTGCTTCTGTGATGCTGTGATGCTGTGCTTCTGTGATGCTGTGATGCTGTGATGCTGTGCTTCTGTGATGCTGTGATGCTGTGCTTCTGTGATGCTGTGATGCTGTGCTTCTGTGCTTCTGTGCTGCTGTGATGCTGTGCTTCTGTGCTGCTGTGCTTCTGTGATGCTGTGCTGCTGTGCTTCTGTGATGCTGTGATGCTGTGCTTCTGTGATGCTGTGATGCTGTGCTTCTGTGCTGCTGTGATGCTGTGCTTCTGTGCTGCTGTGCTTCTGTGCTTCTGTGATGCTGTGCTTCTGTGCTTCTGTGCTTCTGTGCTGCTGTGATGCTGTGCTTCTGTGCTGCTGTGCTTCTGTGCTTCTGTGCTGCTGTGCTTCTGTGATGCTGTGCTTCTGTGATGCTGTGCTGCTGTGATGCTGTGCTTCTGTGATGCTGTGCTTCTGTGCTTCTGTGATGCTGTGCTTCTGTGCTTCTGTGATGCTGTGCTTCTGTGCTTCTGTGATGCTGTGATGCTGTGCTTCTGTGCTTCTGTGCTTCTGTGATGCTGTGCTTCTGTGATTCCATGATTCTATGTATCTATGATTCTATGATTCTGTGCTTCTATGATTCTGTGGTTCTCTGATTCTATACTTCTCTGTTTCTGTGATTCTCTGATTCTCTGATTCTATACCTCTGTGTTTCTCTGATTCTATACGTCTGTGCTTCTCTGATTCTCTGCTTCTCTGATTCCATACCTCTGTGCTTCTCTACTTCTCTGATTCTATACTTCTGTGGTTCTCTGCTTCTGTGACTCTCTGATTCTGTACTTCTGTGATTCTGTGATTCTCTGCTCATGTGATTCTGTTATTCTGTGCTTCTATGAATCTGCAATTCTTTGATTCTGTGCTTCTGTGCTTCTATGATTCTGTGATTCTCTGATTCTCTGATTCTGTGTTTCTATGAATCTGCAATTCTGTGATTCTGTGCTTCTGATTCTGTGTTTCTGTGATTCTGTGCTTCTATGAATCTGTGATTCTATGTTTCTATGATTCTGTGATTTATGATTGTATGATACAATGAGGGGCAATGGAGTGAAGCTGGAAGAGAGGAGATTGAGAGTGGAGATTAGGAAGAAACCCTTCAGAGTGAGGGTGGGGAGGCACTGGCACTGGCTGCCCAGTGGATGCTCCCTCCCCAGAGGTGTTCAAAGCCAAGGTTGGATGAGGCCTCGAGCAACCTGTGCTGGTAGGAGGCATGGCAGGAGGGTTGTAACTCTATAACCTTTAAGGTCTCTTCCAACCCAAACCATTCTCTGCTCCTGTGATTATCACCTTTAAGATCAGGAGCAGGAGGAAATTTTACACCTCCAAGAGCTGTTTCCCTCTGAGCAGAGGACCCAGCAAGCCCAACAGATGTGCTTGGCAGGGGTGGGTGCTGCTGGCAAAAGAGGCTGTGGAGCATTCTTCCTTTAAGGTACAAAGGTGCAGTGCTTCACAAGTCTGCAGATGGCAATGTGCTAATGCACTCAGCAGCTAAGTGGGGCAGGGTTATTTCCTTTCCCTGCACAGTGTTAGGAGGATGCTGCAGCTATAATTACCTGAGTTTAAATGGGGGTTAGAATGCAGTTAAAAGTCTTTTTCCTGCCTCCTCACGTTCAGTCTTGACTTCTCAGGTGCTGGAAAAGCAAAGCTCAAGACAGCTTGGGACGTGTGTACACATCATGGAGCATGTGCAGCACCCCCAGGTAGTGCTGCAACAGGGGATGGATTCATAAGCAAGGCTGGACCCATGAGCAGTGCTACAGGAGATGGCTCCAGGAGAAGTTCTGCATGGTCTGGATGCATGAGCAGGGCTGCACGATCTGGATCCATGAGGATCACAGGATCACAGGATCACAGTATTATTAGGATTGGAAGAGACCTCACAGCTCATCAAGTCCAACCCTTTAGCACAGAGCTCAAGGCCAGACCATGGCACCAAGTGCCACGTCCAGTCCTGCCTTGAACAGCTCCAGGGACGGTGACTCCACCACCTCCCCGGGCAGCCCATTCCAGTGTCCAATGACTCTCTCAGGGAAGAACTTTCTCCTCACCTCCAGCCTAAATCTCCCCTGGCACAGCCTGAGGCTGTGTCCTCTTGTTCTGGTGCTGGCCACCTGAGAGAAGAGAGCAACCTCCTCCTGGCCACAACCTCCCCTCAGGTAGTTGCAGACAGCAATGAGGTCTGCCCTGAGCCTCCTCTTCTCCAGGCTAACCAATCCCAGCTCCCTCAGCCTCTCCTCCTAGGGCTGTGCTCAAGGCCTCTCCCCAGCCTCGTTGCCCTTCTCTGGACACGCTCAAGCATCTCAATGTCCCTCCTAAACTGGGGGGCCCAGAACTGAACACAGCACTCAAGGTGTGTTCTAACCAGTGCAGAGTACAGGGGCAGAATGACCTCCCTGCTCCTGCTGGCCACACCATTCCTGCTGACCACACCTTTGTGGTGCTCCTCTGAACCATCCCCAACAGGTCCATGTCCTTCTTGTGTTGGGGACTGCACACAGTACACTAAGTGAGGTTCCAGCAGAGCAGAGGGGCAGGATCCCCTCTCTCCATCTCTGCCCATGCTGCTTCTGACTGATCTGTAGAACTTTCTCAGCTGGCTTTAGCCTTCATTGTGTGGGAGCAAATGGTGGAGCTGGGAGCTGCTGTGGCAATGGCAGCTGTGCCCATGGCGTGTCACTATCAGATGTGCTGGCTAAAGCCTGCCAGCTGACACTGGCACTTTCTTGTGCTGTGCATCCCAAAAAAGCAACTCAAACAAGCTTCTAATTATGTGCAGATCCTGCTTTGGTGTTGATTATAATTCCCAGGCCTGCAGAGCAGGCTGTAATTAGTATTTTCTCCTATGTTGACAAGGGGAATAAAATATTAGGAATGGTGAATGCAGTTTATCAGGAAGGAAAAACAGTGCAAGTCTGCAGTGCTGAGCAAGTGAGGCTGTGGCCAGGGCTGCAGGATCAGAGAGTGTTGGAAGAGGGTAGAGGGTTGGAAGGACCTCTGGAGATCATTGAGTCCAACCCCCATTGCCAAAACAGGATCACCCAGGACAGGTCACACAAGAACACATCCAAAGGGGTCCTGCCAAAGCAGGATCACCCAGGACAGGTCACACAGGAACACATCCAAAGGGGTCCTGCCAAAGCAGGATCACCCAGGACAGGTCACACAGGAACACATCCAAAGGGGTCCTGCCAAAACAGGATCACCCAGGACAGGTCACACAAGAACACATCCAAAGGGGTTCTGCCAAAGCAGGATCACCCAGGACAGGTCACACAGGAACACATCCAAAGGGGTCCTGCCAAAACAGGATCACCCAGGACAGGTCACACAAGAACACATCCAAAGGGGTCCTGCCAAAGCAGGATCACCCAGGACAGGTCACACAGGAACACATCCAAAGGGGTCCTGCCAAAGCAGGATCACCCAGGACAGGTCACACAGGAACACATCCAAAGGGGTCCTGCCAAAACAGGATCACCCAGGAGAGGTCACACAAGAACACATCCAAAGGGGTTCTGCCAAAGCAGGATCACCCAGGACAGGTCACACAGGAACACATCCAAAGGGGTTCTGCCAAAGCAGGATCACCCAGGACAGGTCACACAGGAACACATCCAAAGGGGTCCTGCCAAAACAGGATCACCCAGGACAGGTCACACAAGAACACATCCAAAGGGGTCCTGCCAAAGCAGGATCACCCAGGACAGGTCACACAGGAACACATCCAAAGGGGTCCTGCCAAAGCAGGATCACCCAGGACAGGTCACACAGGAACACATCCAAAGGGGTCCTGCCAAAGCAGGATCACCCAGGACAGGTCACACAAGAACACATCCAAAGGGGTTCTGCCAAAGCAGGATCACTCAGGACAGGTCACACAGGAACACATCCAAAGGGGTTCTGCCAAAGCAGGATCACCCAGGACAGGTCACACAGGAACACATCCAAAGGGGTCTTGAAGGTTTCTAGAGTAGAAGCCTGCACAACCTCTCTGGGCAGCCTGCTCCAGGGCTTCAGCAGCCTCACACCAGAGAAGTCTTCACTTGTGTTGAGGTTCCAGTTTGTGCCCATTGGCCCTTGTGCTGTCACAGGACAGCACTGACAATAGCCTGGCCCCTTCTTCTTGAGCCCCACACTAAACATTAGTGGGATCCCTTCTTGGTCTTGTCTCCAGGCTAAGCAGCCCCAGGGCTCTCAGCCTTTCCTCCTCACACAGATGGTCCAGGCCCTTCAGCATCCTTGTAGCCTCCACTGGACTCTCTCCAGTGAGTTCCCTGTCCCTCTTCAACTGAGGAGCCCAAAGCTGGACTCAGTACTCCAGATGAGGCCTCAATAGGGCAGAGTAGAGGAGGGGGAGAATCTCCTTTGACCTTCTGGCCAGACTCCTCTCAATGCACCCTAGGAGCCCATTGGCCTTGGCCACAAGGGTGCTTTGCTGTCCCATGGATAACTTAGAATCATAGAACAAGCAGGTTGGAAGAGAGCTCCAAGCTCATCCAGCCCAACCTAGCACCCAGCCCTGCCCAACCAACCAGACCATGGCACTAAGTGCCTCATCCAGGCTTGGCTTCAACACCTCCAGCCACAGCCACTCCACCACCTCCCTGGGCAGCCCATTCCAATGCCAATCACTCTCTCTGACAACAACTTCCTCCTCAGATCCAGCCTAGACCTCCCCTGGCACAACCTGAGACTGTGTCCTCTTCTTCTGTTGCTGCTTGCCTGGAGGACAAGCCCAACCCCATCTGGCTATCCTTGTGGTCCCTTCCAACCCTGACTGATTCTATGACCCCCAACCTCCCTTCAGGGAGCTGCAGACAGCAATGAGCTCTGCCCTGAGCCTCCTCTTCTGCAGGCTGCACCCCCCCTAGCTCCCTCAGCCTCTCCTCAGTGGCTTCTTGTCCACCAGGACTCTAAGATCCTTCTCCATGGACCTTCTTTCCAGCAGGCCAACCCTGATCCTGCACTGGTGCTTGGTGCTGTTCCTCCCTGGCATGCAGCACTCTGCACTGAGATTCAGTTGCTGAACCTCATTTCAGATGACACTTCCAGGAGGCAAGAGCTGAGCCAGCACAGACTGTGTGCAAGGCCATATGTAGTGAGACCTGAGCCCCAGAAAATGCCTGCTGTGAAGAAGGAGAAATGAGACATGCTTAGAGGAGCTGAAGTGGACCCTGGAGAATCTCCCTTAGAGTTCATCAGAAAGGCTGTAGAGAGAAAGGGAAATAACAAAAGCAGCCAACTTGGTCTTCATTAAAAGTTGTTTTTAGAGCTTCTTGCCAGAACATTTTGATGTCTTCTTAAAAGAAGTTTGTGACCTGCAGGAGTTTTGTTTGTCTGGAGAAAATAACACAGTGAGTGAAGTCATTCCATGAACATCTCTGCCTGCTTAAAGCTCTTGGGTTCCTCTTGAGAAACAGCTTCTGCTACAAGAGAGGTTGATTTGAAGTCCTTCTTAGAATCAGCTCTCCACCAAGTAAACCAGGATCATCCAGAGCCTGCACCCAGAACATTGACTGTGCAAAGAGGCTCCAGTGAGGTCTTCTCACTCTCTACCTGAAAGGAGGTTGGGTGCTCATAGCATCATAGAATCAGGCAGGGTTGGAAAGGACCACGAGGAGCAGCCAGTTCCAACCCCCCTGCCATGCCCAGGGACACCCTACCCTAGAGCAGGCTGCACACAGCCTCAGCCAGCCTGGCCTCAAACACCTCCAGCCATGGGGCCTCAACCCCCTCCCTGGGCAACCCATTCCAGCCTCTCACCACTCTCCTGCTCAACAACTTCCTCCTCACCTCCAGCCTCACTCTCCCCACCTCCACCTTTGCTCCATTTCCCCCACTCCTGCCACTCCCTCACAGCCTCCAAAGTCCCTCCCCAGCTTTTTTGGAGCCCACTTCAGATGCTGGCAGGCCACAAGAAGGTCACCTGGGAGCCTCCTCTGCTCCAGCCTGCACAGCCCCAACTCTTTCAGCCTGTGCTCACAGCAGAGCTGCTGCAGCCTCTGAGCATCCTCCTGGCCCTGCTCTGGACACTCTCCAGCATCTCCACAGCCCTCTTGTCCCAGGGGCTCCAGAGCTGGATGCAGGGGTTGGAACAGGCTGCCCAGGGAGATGCTGGATGTTAGGAGGAAGTTGCTGGCAGAGAGAGTGATTGGCATTGGAATGGGCTGCCCAGGGAGGTGGTGGAGTGGCTGTGGCTGGAGGTGTTGCAGCCAAGCCTGGCTGGGGCACTTAGTGCCATGGTCTGGTTGGTTGGGCAGGGCTGGGTGCCAGGCTGGTTTGGCTGAGCTTGGAGCTCTCTTTCAACCTGCTTGTTCTATGATTCTATGACTTTATCAGAACCAAGTTTGGCAGAGCAGTGTGGACAGCCCTAACTGGATACAATCCTTGTCTTGCCTCTGGCTCTGAAGGGACCAAAGCCTCTTTCACTACTTTTTTTTCCTCTCCCCAAGCCAACTAAACCCAGAAAATCCACAAAACCTTTGCATTATTCAACATTTGCCATCATCAGGCTTGCAATCACTTAGCTCTGCTGTTCTAACAAGCATTAAAGAGCCCTCATCCCCTGAAGTGAGAGGCTGAAATCCTAAGCTATGCATGAAGATAATTCACTGACCTAAAAGATCTTAGCAAGGTTACCAGGTTTAGAATTCACTCCTTTCTTCTTCTGTGTGTTTTTTTTACTGTGTTGGGTTTGGTTTTGAATGCTACTTCAAAGGAGAGGGGAGGGAAATCAAATTAAGGCCAATTATTACTTGTAAAAGCAGTAAACTAGGTCAGTGCAAATGTCAGAGGGAGCACTGCAGCAGCAGATCCACCATTAGACTGCCAGAAGGAATTGCTTAGGATCTCTTTAGACTTAAGTGGAGTGGAGTCTGCTGTTCAAGTGGGCCTCTGGGGATTTACTGGGACATTTTCAGCCCTCTTATTCAATGTGTAATTGGATGGGGTGGGGGTTTTTTGGGAGTATTCTGCAGAGGGAATTGAACGGGTTGGATGGGTGGGGATTGAGTCCAGCAGCAGTGAGTTTGTAGAGGACACCAAGCTAGGAGCAGCTGTGGAGCTGCTGGAGGGTAGCAGAGCCCTGCAGGGGGACCTGGCCAGGCTGCATGGGTGGGCAGAGGCCAAGGGGATGAGACTGAACAAGGCCAAGGGCAGGTTCTGCACTTTGGCCACAACAACCCCAAGCAGCAGTGTAGGCTGGGGCCAGAGTGGTTGAGAGCAGGCAGGCAGAGAGGGAGCTGAGGGTGCTGGGAGAGAGGAGCTGCAGAGGAGGCAGCAGTGCCCAGGTGGGCAGCAGAGCCAATGGCATCCTGGGCTGGCTCAGGAGCAGTGTGGGCAGCAGGACAAGGGAGGTTCTTGTGCCCCTGTGCTCAGCACTGCTCAGGCCACCCCTGGAGTGCTGTGTCCAGTTCTGGGCTCCTCCATTGCAGAGAGCTGCTGAGGTGCTGGAAGGTGTTTGGAGAAGGGCAGCAAGGCTGGGGAGGGGCCTGGAGCACAGCCCTGTGAGGAGAGGCTGAGGGAGCTGGGGGGGTGCAGCCTGCAGCAGAGGAGGCTCAGGGCAGAGCTGATTGCTGCCTGCAGCTGCCTGCAGGGAGGCTGTAGCCAGGTGGGGTTGGGCTCTGCTGCCAGGCAGCCAGGGACAGAAGAAGGGGACACAGCCTGAAGCTGTGCCAGGGCAGGTCTAGGCTGGATGTTGTTAGGAAGTTGTTGGCACAGAGAGTGATTGGCATTGGAATGGGCTGCCCAGGGAGGTGGTGGAGAGGCTGTGGCTGGAGGTGTTGCAGCCAAGCCTGGCTGGGGCACTTAGTGCCATGGTCTGGTTGGTTGGGCAGGGCTGGGTGCTAGGTTGGGCTGCAGGAGCTTGGAGCTCTCTTCCAGCCTGGCTGATTCTATGATTTTATAGCTGCTTTAAGGGACTGCAAACCTGTGCTGCAGCACTGAGAAAATGAGGCTGACCACAAGAACAAGGGAACTTGCTGAAAATTAAACAGAGGCACTGATAAAACTCCCCCAAACCCCTCCAGATGTGCATGTTGCTGTTTGCAGCTTTCTGAAGAGCAGCAATGGGCCAGGATCAGAGAGCAGGGATTGGACCAGCAGCATTTGTTAAGGTTAGATAATTCCCAGCTTCCTAGACAGGCTTCATCTGCAGCTGAGGGGATTGGCCAACCTGGATGCTTCTGTGATAGGGAGGATGGTTTGCAGTCTGTCCTGGCTTGGCTGGGGCAGAATCCCAGGCTGCAGGCTGTTAGAATCCTGGGATGTTTAAGTCTATGGATAGGCACTGGCTGCTGTCACTGTGGTACCAATACTCTAACCCACCCTGGTCTCCTCTCAGGCAGGATCAGAGAATGCCAGCTGGGATTGGAAGGGACCCCAAGGATCACCTGAGCCAGCCTGTCTAGGGCATAGCACAGGTGCACCCCAAGGATCACCTGAGCCAGCCTGTCTAGGGCATAGCACAGGTGCACCCCAAGGATCACCTGAGCCAGCCTGTCTAGGGCATAGCACAGGTGCACCCCAAAGATCACCTGAGCCAGCCTGTCTAGGGCATAGCACAGGTGCACCCCAAAGATCACCTGAGCCAGCCTGTCTAGGGCATAGCACAGGTGCACCCCAAAGATCACCTGAGCCAGCCTGTCTAGGGCATAGCACAGGTGCAATGAGCTGGTCCAGCACTCTGCCAAGCTGAGTTTTAAAGCTGCCCAGTGTAGAGGAATCCACTCCCACTTCCCTTGGGAGATGACTCCAGTGTCTGACTGTGCTCATGGGAAACATTTTCTTCTGGAGCTCACTCCCCAGCAGTGACTTGTCCTCATCAGCCCTTGTCTTCTCCTTGTAAGAAGGGAGTCTCCATCCTCTTGGTAGCCACCCTCAATGTGCTGGTCCATGGTATTGAGGTCTTCTCTTCTCCAGGCTGAACAAACCCAGCTCGTTCAGCCTTTCCCCATGGGGCAGCTCTTCCAGTCCTCTGACTGCCTCTTCTCAGTGATGTCAGTGCCAGCACAAGGGGCAAGGGGTGGAAGCTGAGGCAGAGGAGGGTCCATGTGAACCTGAGGAATGATTTTTTTCCCTGTGAGGGTGACAGAGCCCTGGCACAGGCTGCTCAGGGGGGTTGTGGAATCTCCCTCTCTGGAGATATCCCAAACCTGCCTGGTTGCCTTCCTGGTGTGATCTGCTATAGGAGATCCTGCTCTGGCAAGGGGGTTGGACTGGCTGAGCTTTGGAGGTCCCTTCCAGCCCCTGACATTCTGTGATGCTGTGATTCTGAGATTAAATCTGTTTTAATTTCAACCTGTGGGTCCCCTTTGTCCTGCCCCCCCCATCCCCCCTGTCCCCCCCCCCCAGTAAGTCAGTGGAAGGGCCATTGGGTGACAGAGCAGCTACAGACAGACACAGGCTTAGCACAGACAACCTCTAGGAGCACCTCACACCTCAGTAACCACAAAGCCAGCCCAGAACGACTATTTCAGATGTACACATTTGCATCTAGATGAGATGCATCTTGTGCTGAGGAGAAGAAAGTCTGAGAGTTAGGGCAAGGCAGGATCAAAGCAGGAAGGCAGCAGCTCAGCTGCATAATCTGCTTCTAAACTGCTGCTGTCTGGGAGGCAGTGCAGGAGAGGCTGACGCTGGCAAGGGGCCCTGCTGTGGTGTTCTGAGGAGTGCAAGCTGACCTTGCTTCTTAGAAGTGTTTGGAGCTTTGGGGGTTGGGATAAAAGTGATGTTCTCACTCAGCAGACAGTGTCCACGCTGAAGAGACAGAACCTGAACACACATCAGCTGGGAAGCGCCTCCAGGCATGAACAAGGAGGAGGAGAGCTGCAAACCGCAGAGCTGCAGAAGAGCTCCAACAGGATTAAGCAGTGCATGGGCTCAGGAGTGGTTAAAGGAGGCTGTGGGGAGGCTGACAGACAAAACAACACAATTAACAAGGATTCCAGCTTGCAAACTGGTTTGAAGCTGAGTTTTCTTCCTTGCTCTTAGGAGCTATGCTGTCTCTATAAGCACTACAGCCTTCATTCCTGCCCTTCTGTCTCCTGGGCAGGAGACCTGAACACTTACTATGTTAAGGGAACCTTCCTGCCTTTTGGCCAGCTGCCAAACAGGATGGAGAACCATTTAATGATGCCAAAGTGCTTTTGGGTGCTGGGGGCAGATGTGATTGAGTTGGAGGGCAGAAGGGCTCTGCAGCAGGACCTTGACTGCCTGGACAGATGGGCAGAGGCCAAGGGGATGGAGTTCAATAGCTCCAAGTGCAGGGTGCTGCACTTTGGCCACAACAACCCCATGCAGAGATACAGGCTGGGGTCAGAGTGGCTGAGAGCAGCCAGACAGAGAGGGATCTGGGGGTGCTGATTGGTACCCACCTGAACATGAGCCAGCAGTGTGCCCAGGTGGCCAAGAGAGCCATTGGCATCCTGGCCTGCATCAGCAATGGTGTGGCCAGCAGGAGCAGGGAGGTCATTCTGCCCCTGTACTCTGCACTGCTTAGACCACACCTTGAGTGCTGTGTTCAGTTCTGGGCCCCCCCAGTTTAGGAGGGACATTGAGATGCTTGAGCATATCCAGAGAAGGGCAACGAGGCTGGGGAGAGGCCTTGAGCACAGCCCTAGGAGGAGAGGCTGAGGGAGCTGGGATTGGTTAGCCTGGAGAAGAGGAGGCTCAGGGCAGACCTCATTGCTGTCTGTAACTACCTGAGGGGAGGTTGTGGCCAGGAGGAGGTTGCTCTCTTCTCTCAGGTGGCCAGCGCCAGAACGAGAGGACACAGCCTCAGGCTGTGCCAGGGGAGATTTAGGCTGGAGGTGAGGAGAAAGTTCTTCCCTGAGAGAGTCATTGGACACTGGAATGGGCTGCCCGGGGAGGTGGTGGAGTCGCCGTCCCTGGAGCTGTTCAAGGCAGGACTGGACGTGGCACTTGGTGCCATGGTCTGGCCTTGAGCTCTGTGCTAAAGGGTTGGACTTGATGATCTGTGAGGTCTCTTCCAACCTTGGTGATACTGTGGTACAGTGATGCTGTGATTTCCCTGTTCCCAGGAGAGAGGAGGTCTCTCCTAGAACCTAGATGGACAGCTACAGAGGAAAGAAAGACAGACAGAAAGAGACCATTGCAAATGACTCCCAAAACCCAAACCAAAACCCCAAAAAAACTCAAATCAAATGGATTCAAACATGAATATTTTGAGGCAATTTTTCTTCAGCTGACCTCTTCTACAGCCTGGCTGATTACAGCAGATCTTGTTTGGCTAGACCAGAGGGGCCAATATCATCAGCATGCAAAGGCACATAAAGACCAAGCTGGCTCCTTCCAGCTGAAAGGTAACAAAGGATGGAGCTTGACCACAGCACTGATGGCAAGACAGAGCCAAAAGGAAATCGTTTTGGATGCTGTAGAAGCAGAGAAGCAGAGCTGCCCTTGCTGGTTGGGTGGACTGAGGAGGGTGAGATAAATGGACAGGGCTGACTTGGAAGCAGCAAGGCTGCAGGACAGATCTTTAGCACTTGTGACATTTATTAGCAGCCACCACTGCAAGTGGTGATGACACTGATAGAAAAAGGGCCCAGCTGCAGTGGGGAAGCTGTCACCTGTCACAGCCAAGGGCACCCTGTCTCAGGCTCCATCTGACAGTTGGTAGAGTCTTCAAGGGAGTGATCTGCCACGGAGCCTGCTTGGCAGCCCCTGCAAGAGGGTGTCAAACCTGAAGGAAGGATCATGGAATCATAGAATCAGGCAGGTTGGAAGAGAGCTCCAAGCTCAGCCAGCCCAACCTAGCACCCAGCCCTGCCCAACCAACCAGACCATGGCACTCAGTGCCCCAGCCAGCCTTGGCTGCAACACCTCCAGCCACAGCCACTCCACCACCTCCCTGGGCAGCCCATTCCAATGCCAATCACTCTCTCTGCCAGGAACTTCCTAACAACATCCAGCCTAGACCTGCCCTGCCACAGCTTCAGGCTGGGTCCCCTTGTTCTGTTGCTGGCTGCCTGGCAGCAGAGCCCAACCCCACCTGGCTACAGCCTCCCTGCAGGCAGCTGCAGGCAGCAATCAGCTCTGCCCTGAGCTCCCTCAGCCTCTCCTCACAGGGCTGTGCTCCAGGCCCCTCCTCAGCCTTGCTACCCTCCTCTGGACACCTTCCAGCACCTCAACATCTCCCTTGAATGGAGGAGCCCAGAACTGGACACAGCACTCCAGGTGTGGCCTGAGCAGTGTTGATCTTTTATCACATTGGGTGCTTCTGTGCTCCACAACCACCCTGGGAAACCTCTGCCAGTGTCTCACCACTCTCACTCTAAAGAACCTAAAGAACCTTTTCCTAACATCCACTTTCAATCTCCTCTCTGCCACTTTAAACCCATTCCTCCTCCTCCTGCCATTATAAGACCTTGCCAATAGTCCCTCCCCAGCCCTTCTGTAGCCCCTTTCAGGCACTGGAAGGCCACTCCAAGGTCTCCTCAAAGCCTTCTCTTTCTTCTTCTCTTCAATATCAGAAGGTCCCCTTCAGATGTTGAAATGCAACTCTGGTCTCCTTGGAGCCTTCTCTTCTCCAGGCTGAGCAGCCCCAGTTCTTTCAGCCTATCTTCATAGGAGAGGTGCTCCAGCCCTCTGATCTCCTTGCTGACCCTTCTCTGGACCCACTCCAGCAGGTCCATGTCTGTCTTGTGCTGGAGGACCCACAGCTGGCCTCAGCCCTCCAGGTGAGGTCTGAGCAGAGCCAGGTGACAGAATCCCCTCTCTCTTTAACCTAGGGATGCTTCAGGGATCTTTTCTGACCAGCAAAAGCCTCCCATTACAACTTTCATTCAGGAAAATAGAGACTTAACCTTCAGGTGTCTGCATTGTCTTGACAAAGTCTGAGTCATAAAACTCTGTGGTGCAGCTTGGGGGCTGATGGATTGGAAGCCATAAATCTCCCTGTTATTCCAGCCACAGTTCTCCACACTCACTGCAACAAGTCCTCAGCAGCCATAAATCTCAGAATCGTAGAATCACAGAACCAGGCAGGGTTGGAAGGGACCACAAGGATCAGTCAGTTCCAACCCCCCCTGCCATGCCCAGGGGCACCCCACCCTAGATCAGGCTGTGATCATGATGATGCTGAGAGGGCTGCAGCAAGTCTGCTCTGAGGACAGGCTGAGAGAGCTGGGGCCAAGCTTGGCTTCAACATCTCCAGCCACAGCCACTCCACCACCTCCCTGGGCAGCCCATTCCAATGCCAATCACTCTCTCTGCCAGGAACTTCCTCCTAACATCCAGCCTAGACCTCCCCTGGCACAGCTTCAGACTGTGTCCCCTTCTTCTGTTGCTGCCCAACCCCACCTGGCTACAACCTCCCTGCAGGCAGCTGCAGGCAGCAATGAGCTCTGCCCTGAGCCTCCTCTGCTGCAGGCTGCACCCCCCCAGCTCCCTCAACCTCTCCTCATAGGGTTTGTGTTCCAGGCCCCTCACCAGCTTTGCTGCCCTGCTCTGGACACCTTCCAGCACCTCAACATCTCTCCTGAATGGAGGGGCCCAGAACTGGACACAGCACTCAAGGTGTGACCTGAGCAGTGCTGAGCACAGGGGCACAAGAACCTCCCTTGTCCTGCTGCCCACACTGCTCCTGAGCCAGCCCAGGATGCCATTGGCTCTCTTGGCCACCTGGGCACACTGCTGGCTCATCTTCAGCTACTATCTACAAGCACCCCCAGGTCCCTCTCTGCCTGGCTTCTCTCAGCCACTCTGTCCCCAGCCTGTAGTGTTACTTGGGGTTGCTGTGGCCAAAGTGCAGAACCCTGCCCTTGGCCTTGTTCAGTCTCACTCCCTTGGCCTCTGCCCACCCCTCCAGGCTGTCTACTTGGATTTAACTGGGATCATTAATGTGTCCAAACACAAAGTTCTCCCAAACACACACACACACACACACACACCTCCTCCCCCCCCAAGAAAAAGAAAAGCCAATGCAAATATTTTCCTCCTACTCAGCAGGAAAAGGCAGCAGGGATAATTAAATGGCTTGAGTCATTAGCTGCATACTGATGGCAGGGGACCACGCCAGATCCTGCAGCTTGCCAAGGAGATGGAGATCCCATTAGAGCTTCTGCTATGCTTCTAAGGCCAGAGTGTGAAAGTTCCTCACTACAGCACTAAAAAAGCTTTCTTCCTCCACAGTGAAAGCTCTTGCAGGCCAAAACAGCATCTTCAGCTTGTGCATGCCTGCTTTTGGAGAGAGGGAGGAACTGTGTCCAGTTCTGGGCCACTCAATTCAAGAAGGATGTTGAGGTGCTGGAACATGTCCAGAGAAGGGCAACAAAGCTGGTGAGGGCCTGGAGCACAAAGCCTATGAGGAGAGGCTGAGGGAGCTGGGGGTGTGCAGCCTGGAGAAGAGGAGGCTCAGGGGTGATCTTATTACTGTCTACAACTACCTGAAGGGGCATTGTAGCCAGGTGGGGATTGGCCTCTTCTCCCAGGCAACCAGCAATAGAACAAGGGGACACAGTCTCAAGTTGTGCCAGGGTAGGTCTAGGCTGGATGTTAGGAAGAAGTTCTTCCCAGAGAGAGTGATTGGCATTGGAATGGGCTGCCCAGGGAGGTGGTGGAGGCACCATCCCTGGAGGTCTTCAAGCAAAGCCTGGATGAGGCACTTAGTGCCATGGTCTGGTTGACTGTCTAGGGCTGGGTGCTAGGTTGGACTGGATGATCTTGGAGGTCTCTTCCAACCTGGTTGATTCTATGATTCTATGATTCTAAGTGCCATGGCAAACCCAAAGATCCCCTTGCACTGAGCCATCAGCAGCTCAGTCCCTGCTCTTTGCCCCAAGCATGGTCAGCAGATCCCTTTTTGATTCCCAAGGCAAGGAAACAGTCAGGGCATGGCCTTGCAGCAAGCAGCAGCCATGTCCCCAGAACACAAGACTGTTGAATCAAGTTTTGGCTGCCCTTACTTGTCTGCTGGTGCTTGAACTTTCAGGCCATTCCTTAATCTCAGTTTCAAGCTTCCCCTAGCAACCAAGTCAGTGGAAGAGTCACTCTTGGAACAAGAAGCAGCAGCAGCTCCCACTGGTCACAGGCTCACAGGATCTCAGGGTTGGAAGGGACCCAAAGACATCATCGAGTCCAAGCCCTCTGCCAGAGCAGGGTGACACAATCCAGCTCAGGGCACACAGGAACACATCCAGACAGGCCTGCAAAGGCTTCACAGAAGGAGACTCCACAACCTCTCTGGGCAGCCTGTGCCAGGCTCTGGGACCCTTCCAGTCAAGAAGTTCCCCCTTGTGCTGAGCTGGAACCTCCTGTGCTGCAGCTTCCATCCACTGCTGCTTGTCCTAGCCCAGGGAGCAGTGAGCAGAGCCTGTCCCCCTCTCCTGACCTCCAGCCCTCAGATAGTTACAGACATTGATTCAATCCCCTCTCAGTCTTCTCTTCTGCAGACTAAGCAGCCCCAGGGCCCTCAGCCTCTCCTTAGCAGGCAGTGCTGCAGTCCCCTCATCATCCTCACAGCCCTCCCTTGGCCTCTCTCCAGCAGATCCCTGTCCCTCTGCAACTGGGGAGCCCAAAATTGAAGGCAGTGCTCAAGATGAGGTCTCCCCAGGGCCAAGTAGAGGGGGAGGAGAACCTCCCTCAACCTGCTGGACACACTCTGCTTAATGTGCCCAGGATCCCATTCACAAAGGCATGCAGAAAATCACCAACTAGCAGAGGGCAATAAAAGCACCAGAGGCAGTGGGGGAGGGAAGGGTTGCTGTAGGACACTGCCTGCAACTATTCACTGGAGGTTATTTTCGATGCAAATCCCTCAGCTGAGCCTCATCAGACTGGTACCCAGGCCTCAGGTGAAGCACTCACTCACAAGCCAATCTCAGGAGGTCCAACAAGACCAAGTGCAAGTTTCTGTAGCTGGATTGAGGCAATGTCAAGCACCAATCCAGGCTGGGCAGTGCCAGGCTAGAGAGCAGCCCTGAGGAGAGGTATCTGGGGCTGCTGCTGGATGACAAGCTCAGCATGAGCCAGCAGTTTGCACTTGCAGCCCAGAGAGCCAAGCAGAGCCTGGGCTGCAGCAGCAGCAGTGTGGCCAGCAGGGCCAGGGAGGTGATTCTCCTCCTCTGCTCTGCTCTGCTCTGCTCTGCTCTGCTCTGCTCTGCTGAGACCCCACCTGGAGTGATGCATCCAGTTCTGGAGCCCCTGGGACAAGAGGGCTGTGGAGATGCTGGAGAGTGTCCAGAGCAGGGCCAGGAGGATGCTCAGAGGCTGCAGCAGCTCTGCTGTGAGCACAGACTGAAAGAGTTGGGGCTGTGCAGGCTGCAGCAGAGGAGGCTCCCAGGGGACCTTCTTGTGGCCTGCCAGCATCTGAAGGGGGCTCCATAAAAGCTGGGGAGGGACTTTTGAGGCTGTGAAGGAGTGGCAGGAGTGGGGGGAATGGAGCAAAGGTGGAGGTGGGGAGAGTGAGGCTGGAGGTGAGGAGGAAGTTGTTGAGCAGGAGAGTGGTGAGAGGCTGGAATGGGTTGCCCAGGGAGGGGGTTGAGGCCCCATGGCTGGAGGTGTTTGAGGCCAGGCTGGCTGAGGCTGTGGTCAGGCTGCTCTAGGGTAGGGTGTCCCTGGGCATGGCAGGGGGGTTGGCACTGCCTGCTCCTTGTGCTCCCTTCCATCCCTGCCTGATCCTATGATTCATTGACAAACACACCTTGCCAAGCAGCTGGTACCTGTGGAAGACAATTCCCTGCTGGTACCATATGTGGAGCTGCCTGAGACCCCAGCCATAGCGAGGAGGAAGCAGATCCCCTCTCCAGATGGCAAACTTTACTTACTCTAATTACAAACACGTCCCCAAGCACCTGCACACACTGCTCAGACACTCTGAAACACGACTTTGCAGGCAGGTGGTTTGAAGCAAAAAAACCTCTTCAGTTATTTAACAACTTCTAAAACTCCAAAGTGCACCTCTGCTGCTTGCTGCCTGTCTCCAAGCAGCCTGCTTGTACTTGAAAGGAGGTTGTAGAGAGGTGAAGGTTGGTTTCTTCTCCCTAGGAGTGATAGAACTGAGAGGAAATGGCCTAAAATTGTGATAGGGGAGGTTTAAGTTGGAGATTAGGAAGAATTCCTTTCCTGCAAGAGTGGTCAGGGGTTGGGACAGGCTGCCCAGGGAGATGCTGGATGTGAGGAGGAAGTTCCTGGCAGAGAGAGTGATTGGCATTGGAATGGGCTGCCCAGGGAGGTGGTGGAGTGGCCATGGCTGGAGGTGTTGAAGCCAAGCCTGGCTGGGGCACTTAGTGCCATGGTCTGGTTGGTTGGGCAGGGCTGGGTGGTAGGTTGGGCTGGAGGAGCTTGGAGCTCTCTTCCAGCCTGATTGATTCAATGAGTCTACAATTAATAGGTTGGATTGATAGGTTGGATGACCTTTAAAGTCTCTTCCAACCTCTTTGATTCTATGATGGAGTTCACATCCCTGGAGGTGTGTGGCCATGGCATTTTAGGACATGGCTTAGTGAGCATGGTGGTGTTGGGTTGATGGTTTGGCTCAGTGATCTTAGAGGCCTTTTCCAACCAAACCAATCCTATGAGCCAATGAAAATCCCAAAGTGTAGCCCCCTACTGCCTTTCTCCAAGCAGCACTTTGCAGGCAGAATGGTGCAGAGATCATAGAACCATAGAATGAAGCAGGTTGGAAGAGAGCTCCAAGCTCAGCCAGCCCAACCTAGCACCCAGCCCTGCCCAACCAACCAGACCATGGCACTAAGTGCCCCAGCCAGGCTTGGCTTCAACACCTCCAGGAATGGTGACTCCACCACCTCCCTGGGCAGCCCATTCCAATGCCAATCACTCTCTCTGACAACAACTTCCTAACAACATCCAGCCTGAGCCTGCCCTGGCACAACTAGAGGCTGTGTCCCCTTGTTCTGCTGCTGGTTGCCTGGCAGCAGAGCCCAACCCCACCTGGCTACAATGTCCTTTCAGGTAGTTGTAGATCTCCTTGGCCACAGCTTTGGGCATCTCTGGAATAAAAAAGAAACCTTCAGAAAGAGGGAAATGAGATGTTCAATTAATCCTGGGATTAATTAGGAGGCAGATAGAAGTACAGAGTTCCAAACTGCCTTACTTCTTAATTAAAGGCAGCTCACTTCACAGCCTCACCCTCCTGAAGCAGTAAGCACAGACCCAGGTATTTAGCAGGAGAAGTCAATACATCCCCATTGACTCTGCAAAGTCAATTTGTGCCTCTTCTGCCCAGCCTGACACACTCAGAGATCAGTGCTGAGACTTCCATGGCACTTTGGGTCAAGCCAATAAAACTGATCCATACTTGTTAATTCTTGCAGTGTTTGGCTGCTCATTAGGAGATTTTATTCCCCCCTTTGCCTCCCACCTTTCCCTTTTCAAGGTCTACAGAGGCAAATTCTCCTTTCTTTCTCAGAGCTGGGCTGTTTAAAGGAAGATGCTGAGGTACTGGAACAGGTCCAGAGAAGGGCAGCAAGGCTGGGGAGGGGCCTGGAGCACAGCCCTCTGAGGAGAGGCTGAGGGAGCTGGGGGGGTGCAGCCTGCAGCAGAGGAGGCTCAGGGCAGAGCTCATTGCTGCCTGCAGCTGCCTGCAGGGAGGCTGTAGTCAGGTGGGGTTGGGCTCTGCTGCCAGGCAGCCAGCAACAGAGGAAGGGGACCCAGGCTGAAGCTGTGGCAGGGCAGTTTGAGGCTGGATGTTGTTAGGAAGTTCCTGTCAGAGAGAGTGATTGGCATTGGAATGGGCTGCCCAGGGAGGTGGTGGAGTGGCTGTGGCTGGAGGTGTTGCAGCCAAGCCTGGCTGGGGCACTTAGTGCCATGGTCTGGTTGGTTGGGCAGGGCTGGGTGCTAGGCTGGGCTGGCTGAGCTTGGAGCTCTCTTCCAACCTGCTTCATTCTGTGACTCTCTGAACTCCCTCCCAGCCCCTAACATTCTGTGCTTCTGTGAACACATACCAGGAAAAGAAAACCAAACCAAAACCAAACAACATTTTGCAGACCTCAATGGGCTTGAAAGAGGAAATGAGAGATTCATCTGGGGAAGGAGGCAAATGAGCTGGGCTCATGTTTACTGTCGGAGCTAACGAGTGTTTGAAGGGTTCCATTCACCACTGGCACTGCTCAATCTGTGCAGTCTGCTGTAATGCAGCTGGAGCTGCCTTGCAAAAGTGCTGTGCAAGGAGGGGACCTGCCTGGGACCAGCCAAGGAGCAGCCCTGGGCAGCCCCTGGTCAAGTGCAGCACTCAGAGTGGCTTTCATGCACAAAGCAGCTCCTGTGAAAACGAAGTGGGGACCTGGGAAGCTGCCAGGATGGAACATCTGTAGCATTCCTTTACAAATCAGAATGGTTCATTTCAGGCTTTAAAGGACTTGTTCCTGTGAAGCGTTTTGGAGATGGAAAGGTAATTTGACACCCAGCTCAAGGAGCTCTCGGTGCCTTGGTCTGTGCAGCAATTCCATCTTCCTCTTCATTTCAAGTTGAAAGCAAAAGCTTCACAGTGGCTTCAGGAAAAAGTTCCATTGTAGATGAAGAGAAATTTAATTGCATGGAGGATGTTGACTTTTATGTTTTCTTCCCTGCCCTGAATGGGATAAGTGTTTGATCTGCCTGGGCAAAACAGTGTTCCACCATCCAGCAAGGGTCTTGGGTGCAAAGCTCTGTTCAGAGAGGGGCCAGGAGGATGCTCAGAGGCTGCAGCAGCTCTGCTGTGAGCACAGACTGAAAGAGTTGGGGCTGTGCAGGCTGCAGCAGAGGAGGCTCCCAGGGGACCTCCCTGTGGCCTTCCAGCATCTGAAGGGGGCTCCAAAAAAGCTGGGGAGGGACTTTTGAGGCTGTGAGGGAGTGGCAGGAGTGGGGGGGTGGAGCAAAGGTGGAGGTGGGGAGAGTGAGGCTGGAGGTGAGGAGGAAGTTGTTGAGCAGGAGAGTGGTGAGAGGCTGGAATGGGTTCCCCAGGGACCTCCCAACCCTTAAACACCTCCATCCCTGGAGGTGTTTGAGGCCAGGCTGGCTGAGGCTGTGGTCAGGCTGCTCTAGGGTAGGGTGTCCCTGGGCATGGCAGGGGGGTTGGCACTGCTTGATCCTTGTGGTCCCTTCCAACCCTGCCTGATTCCATCAGGATCAGTCAGTTTGAGCCAAAGGCTTTTACCTCTTTAGGCCACTTTATGTATCCAGTCCTGGCCTCCCAGCCCTAAGATTTCTTGACTATAATCAAGGCAGAAACCAGAATTATTAGGGTCAAGTACACTGCAGTTCATCATCCACCCCTGCCCTGCTATGGCCTCCAGGATACTAAAGAGCAACAGCAACAATGGATTGGCCTCAGCACACACTTTAAGTGATAACACTGGTGCTGATTTTAGGGCTGATGACATTTTCCACTCCAGCCTGGAAGGATTGTCTGGCTTGATTGGAAAGCAGAACTGGTCCACAAAGAGCAGAAGCATGAGATCATCTGATTGGAGAAGAAACACAATTTCCCCACACTGCCACCAGCTATGTGTGTCCACAGGCAAGTTATTTATTATCTCTGAGCTGCAGCTGAAGCCTTTCTAGGAAGCTGGGAATTATCTAACCTTAACAAATGCTGCTGGTCCAATCCCTGCTCTCTGATCCTGGCACATTGCTGCTCTTCAGAAAGCTGCAAACAGCAACATGCACATCTGGAGGGGGTTGGGGGAGTTTTTTCCAGTGCCTCTGTTTAATTTTCAGCAAGTTCCCTTGTTCTTGTGGTCAGCCTCATTTTCTCAGTGCTGCAGCACAGGTTTGCAGTCCCTTAAAGCAGCTCTATCCATGACTAGAAGCATAGCATCATAGAATCAGTCAGGGTTGGAAGGGATCACAAGGATCAGCCAGTCCCAACCCCCTGCCATGCCCAGAGACACCCTACCCTAGATGATGCTGGCCAGAGCATCTCCATGGGGTCTTTGCCCCATTTCCCAGTGCTGCAGCACACATTTGCAACCCCTCAAAGCAGCTATAAAATCATAGAATGAAGCAGGTTGGAAGAGAGCTCCAAGCTCAGCCAGCCCAACCTAGCACCCAGCCCTGCCCAACCAACCAGACCATGGCACTAAGTGCCCCAGCCAGGCTTGGCTGCAACACCTCCAGCCACAGCCACTCCACCACCTCCCTGGGCAGCCCATTCCAATGCCAATCACTCTCTCTGCCAACAACTTCCTCCTAACATCCAGCCTGAGCCTGCCCTGGTACAACTTGAGGCTGTGTCCCCTTCTTCTGTTGCTGGCTGCCTGGCAGCAGAGACCACATCCACTTTTAGCACCTCTATGGGGTCTTTGCCCTATTTCCCAATGCTGCAGCACAGGTTTGCAATCCCTTAAAGCAGCTACATCCATGATTAGCATCTCTGTGAGGTCTTGAAAGTGTAAGTTAGCTAAAGGAAGTGAGAGGTGCCAAGATCCCCAGGGTAGTGTTTTGTTATTTCAGAGCTCCATGGAGCTCATGAAGGTGTAAAGACTTATCAAAGCTCAGGGATAGCCCAGGACAGCCTCAGCTCATAGAATCACAGAAGCATCCAGGCTGGCAAAGCCCCTCAGGAGCACCAAATCCAACCCAGAACCCTGCTCTACAAGATTCCCCTTGAACCATAGCCCCAAGCACCACATCCAAACCACCCTGAAACACAGCCAGGCTGGGTGGCTCCACCACCTCCCTGGGCAGCTCATTCCAGTCCCTGACCACTCTCTCCATGAAATACTTTTTCCTCATGTCCAATCTAAACCTCCTCAGCCTCAGCTTGAGGCCATTCCCCCTTGTTCTGCCTCTAGTTACTTGCAAGCAGAGCCCAGCAGCAGCCTCTCCACAATGTCCCTTCAGGTAGCTGCAGGCAGCAATGAGCTCTGCCCTCAGCTTCCTCTGTTTCACACTCCCCATCCCCAGCTCCCTCAGCCTCTCCTCATCAGATCTATTCTCTAGGCCCTTCCCCAGCTTTCTTGCCCTTCCCTAGACCTATTCCAGCACCTCCACATCCCTCCTGTACTGTGGTGCCCAAAACTGAACACAGGAGAGGCATCAAAATGGATTGGCTCCTGCTGATCCCCAAATTATTTCTCTGGGCATGAAGAGCCAAAGATTTGCACTGCTTCTACTGAGAGTAAAACTTTTGCCCTCATCCTGGCCAGTCCCACACCACCATGGCAGCTCATCTTTGTTCACCATACAGCTAAGTCTGAAGGACTTTGGGTCTGGGCCAAGCACATCTCTGCAGCAGTGTTGCATGGAAGCCTGTCAGCATTCCCTGATGTTCTCCTGTCCCTCTGCTCTGCCCTGCTGAGGCTGCTTCTGGAGTACTGTGTCAAATTCTGGGCCCCCCAGTTCAAGAGGGACATAGAACTGCTGGAGAGAGTCCAGCACAGAGCCACAGAGATGCTGAAGGGAATGGAACAGCTCTGGTAGGAGCAGAGCCTGAGGGAGCTGGGGCTGGGAGCTTGGAGAGGAGACTGAGAGGTGACCTCAGCAGTGTTGGTAAAGATGTGCAGGTGAGTGGCAGGAGCTGGAGCCAGGCTCTGCTGGGGGATGCCAGTGCCAGCACAAGGGGCAGTGGTGGAAGCTGAGGCAGAGGAAGCTCCATGGAAACATGAGGAG
Source organism: Pogoniulus pusillus (assembly GCF_015220805.1). Lineage (NCBI taxonomy): Eukaryota > Metazoa > Chordata > Aves > Piciformes > Lybiidae > Pogoniulus > Pogoniulus pusillus. The sequence continues at coordinate 4,930,088 of NC_087303.1, read as the reverse complement.
GAATTTTCCCCTGTGAGGGTGGCAGAGCCTGGCACAGGCTGCCCAGGGGGGCTGTGGAGTCTCCCTCTCTGGAGATATCCAAACCCTGCCTGGATGTGTTCCTGTGTGACCTGCCCCAGGTGATCCTGCCCTGGCAGGGCTTGGACTGGCTGAGCTTTGGAGGTCCCTTCCAGCCCCTGACACTCTGTGATGTGTCTATGCCTGGTGCTCCAGCACTGGCTGCAGAGGCAGCATTCCTGCCTCTCCCAGAAGGAAGGCAATCACCCCAAAGCCTGCTGGCTTCCCAGCACTCATCCCTGCTGACAGGCACTGCTGCCTGCCCGTGTTTGCCATAACAACGGTTTCCAGGCAGTCCTGCATCCTGGAAGCAGAAGTCCTGCTCCTTGAAATCAGTCTAAACAGTTTCACAGACAAAACATCTTGTCAGCATCTACACAATCTGCACTGATTGAGGCAGTGATGGATGACACCCATCAAACCCACGGTCCTTTTCCTCTTGCTCTGCTTGCCCAAGCCCTCTCAGAGGGGCTGGGGGAAGCATGGGGCAGGGCCCCCTTGCTTTGCTGGCATGCAAAGTGCATTCAGAAGAGCTCCTGTGATTACCAGCTTGTATTTAAGCATAAATTGTTGCTTCTCCTCCCATCTTCTCCTGCAGCCCTCACAGTTTCTCTAAATAGCAGTGTGGGTGATTTAAAGAGGACTGCAGTGCCTGGCAGAGGTTGGGGGGCAGTGGTTTTGCAGGTGTTTGCATTCTGCTTTGGCAAATATTTGCTCTGTCTGGCTCTCCAAATCTCCAGGATAGAATGAAAAGAGAAGCCCAGGACTATGAGATCCCTGGGGATGAGCATCAGGGTTTGCATCATTTAAAGGTCAGGACATCTGAAGCCAGAAACATTGCAAGCAGGATTTTGCTCAGAGGACTGAGCTCAGCACTGCAGACTCAGTGAGCTGCTGGCAGGGAGCAGAGGAGTGAGCAGCTTTCAAACACGGGCTGGAGGAGCAGCACAGGGTCTGGCATGGTGTAAGGGGTTTGTGGGCAGCCCTGGACCTGTCTCCTGCTGACAGCTCAATAAGCTCAGACATTTGCAGGTGGCCAACCTGATCTAGGGTAGGGTGTCCCTGGGCATGGCAGGGGAGTGGGAACTGGCTGATCCTTGTGGTTCCTTCCAACCCTGCCTGATTCTATGAGTCTATTCTCATAGAATAGGTTGGAAAAGGCCTTCAAGATCATCAAGTCCAACCTAGCACTTAACCCTTCTAATTAACTGACCCCTGGCACTAAGTGCCTCATGCAGCCTCCTTTTCAACACCTTCAGGGATGGGCACTCCACCACCTCCCTGGGCAGCCCATTCCAATGCCAATCACTCTCTCTGACAACAACTTCCTCCTAACATCCAGCCTGAACCTGCCCTGGCACAGCTTCAGGCTGTGTCCTTTTGTTCTGTCCCTGGGGGCCTGGCAGCAGAGCCCAACCCCACCTGGCTACAGCCTCCCTGCAGGCAGCTGCAGGCAGCAATGAGCTCTGCCCTGAGCCTCCTCTGCTGCAGGCTGCACCCCCCCAGCTCCCTCAGCCTCTCCTCACAGGGCTGTGCTCCAGGCCCCTCCCCAGCCTTGCTGCCCTTCTCTCAACACCTTCCAGCACCTCAACAGCTCTCTGCAGTGGAGGAGCCCAGAACTGGACACAGCAGTCCAGGTGTGGCCTGAGCAGTGCTGAGCACAGGGGCAGAAGGACTGCCCTGCTCCTGCTGCCCACACTGCTCCTGATGTCTGCCTGCATCTACCTGGACAGCTTCCGAGCTCTCTGCTCCTCCCAAAGCCCTGCTCTGCCCAAGCTGCCTTGTTAGCCACAAAACAATGAGCTCTTGCTTGAAAATAAGGAGATTGGCTTGGCAGGCTGTGAGGAGCTTTCATTTGGGGGCTTCTCAGCCTGTGCAGTGACACTTGCAGCCTTTCCTCTGCAACTCAGAGCCCAGAGCCTTGCTCTGTACCAACAGCAGTGCTCCAGCTCCCATTTCACCAGCAGAGCTGCTGCTGCTGCTGCTGCTCCTTTGGAGGAAACACTCAGTTTTGCAAGATTCATAATCAAACCACCAGAGCTGGCAGCCCTGTGATCTGAAGTGTACATTTCCAGCCCTTTTCCCTGGCCAAGACAGCTGTCAGGCTGATAACTCACTGCCAAAGCCAAAGTTTGTCCAGATTGTTTAGCAAATACACACAAGGGCTCCAGCAGAGAATCCACAAACAAGTCACTAATCCAAAGGAGAGGGATTCAAAAGGGTGGCTGCAAGTTTGCTGTTCCTGGCATGCTTAGGGCACAGAGATAGGAGTAATTCTGGCAGTTGGATTAAGCACAATTTGTGCCTTCAGGCATGTAGTAGAAGCAGTATTAGGGATGTGAGGAGAGCAGCGTGGCTGAGGGTTCTGTTTTAACAGCATCCTTCACCTAGTGTTGGGCTCTTTCCACATGGGGCAACAGGTTCTTGTGCCCCTGTGTTCAGCACTGGTCAGACTGCACCTTGAGTGCTGTGTCCAGTTCTGGGCCCCTCAATTCAAGAAAGATGTTGAGGTGCTGGAATATGTCCAGAGAAGGGCAACGAAGCTGGTGAGGGGCTTGGAGCACAAACCCTATGAGGAGAGGCTGAGGGAGCTGGGGGTGTGCAGCCTGGAGAAGAGGAGGCTCAGGGGTGATCTTATTACTGTCTACAACTACCTGAAGGGACATTGTAGCCAGGTGGGGGGTGGCCTCTTCTCCCAGGCAACCAGCAATAGAACAAGGGGACACAGTCTCAAGTTGTGCCAGGGGAGGTCTAGGCTGGATGTTAGGAAGAAGTTCTTCCCAGAGAGAGTGATTGGCATTGGAATGGGCTGCCCAGGGAGGTGGTGGAGGCATCATCCCTGGGGGTCTTCAAGAAAAGACTGGATGAGGCACTTAGTGCCATGGTCTGGTTGATTGGATAGGGCTGGGTGCTAGGTTGGACTGGATGATCTTGGAGGTCTCTTCCAACCTGGTTGATTCTATGATTCTATGATTCCTCCCTGCCAAGCACTTGTCCCACAGGAGCATTGCATGTACCCAAAAGGGGGAGGAAAAGTTTTTTTGTAGAGAAGTACAGGATCAGAGAATAGAATCATGGAGTCAGAGAATAGAATCAGAGAATAGAATCATGGAAGCAGAGAACCACAGGATCCCAGAATCATAGAACCATAGAATCAGAGAATCTTAAGAGTCATAGAATCATAGCCATAAAATCATAGAATCACAGAATCACAGTCACAGAATCATAGATAGAATCATGGAATCAGAGAATGACAGAATCAGAGAAGCAGAGAACCAGAGGATCCCAGAATCATAGAATCATAGAGTCACAGAATCAGACAATCAGAGAACCACAGAATCATAGAATCACAGAATCATAGAACATAGAATCACAGTCACAGAATCACAGAAGCATAGAACATAGAATCACAGAACCAGAGAATCATAGAATCATGGAATCACAGAATCACAGAATCACAGAATCAGTCAGGGTTGGAAAGGATCAAAAGGATCAGCCAATTCCAACCCCCCTGCCATGGACAGGGACAGATCACACTTGAATAATAGAATCAAGCAGGTTGGAAGAGAGCTCCAAGCTCAGCCAGCCCAACCTAGCACCCAGCCCTGCCCAACCAACCAGACCATGGCATTAAGTGCCCCAGCCAGGCTTGGCTGCAACACCTCCAGCCACAGCCACTCCACCACCTCCCTGGGCAGCCCATTCCAATGCCAATCACTCTCTCTGCCAACAACTTCCTCCTAACATCCAGCCTCAACCTGCCCTGCCACAGCTTCAGGCTGTGTCCCCTTCTTCTGTCCCTGCTTGCCTGGCAGCAGAGCCCAACCCCACCTGGCTACAACCTCATTTCTTCCTAATCTTCAGTCTCAATCTCCCTAATATCCAGTCTAACTCTCCCCTCTTCCATCTCTGAGCCATTGGCCATCATCCTATTACCACAAGCCCTTGTGAAAAGTCCCTCCCCAGCTCTCCTGTAGCCCTTTTCATCTACTTAAAGGCTACTCTAAGGTCCTCCTGAAGCCTTCTCTTCTCCAGGCTGACCAGACCCAGCTCTTGCACCCTGTTGCCCATAGGGGAGATGCTCCAACCTTCTGATTGCCTTTCTGACCTCCAGGACAGACTTCATCTAACAGGCCCAGATGCTGTTGTAAATAACTTGTGATGAGCTGCATCCCAGGGGAGCCTGGGGAGGTGGGGCTGAGGTGCCAAACTTGTTGCATGGTCCATTAGAGATCACATTAATGTGTCATTAATATGCACCTCCCCATGGCACTCCTGTGCTGTCTCATGAATGATTAAAGAGGAGGAAATTGCTGCTAATCACAGCATTTTTACTGGCTTACTCCCTCTCCTTTTGCTGTAGGGGAAAGGGAGAACTTCTGCACAGCCCTGTGTGGAGCTGGGGGTGTGCAGCCTCCAGAAGAGGAGGCTCAGGGCAGAGCTCATTGCTGCCTGCAGCTGCCTGCAGGGAGGCTGTAGCCAGGTGGGGTTGGGCTCTGCTGCCAGGCAGCCAGCAACAGAAGAAGGGGACCCAGGCTGAAGCTGTGGCAGGGCAGGTCTAGGCTGGATGTGAGGAGGAAGTTCCTGGCAGAGAGAGTGATTGGCACTGGAATGGGCTGCCCAGGGAGGTGGTGGAGTGGCTGTGGCTGGAGGTGTTGCAGCCAAGCCTGGCTGGGGCACTGAGTGCCATGGTCTGGTTGGTTGGGCAGGGCTGGGTGCTAGGTTGGGCTGCAGGAGCTTGGAGCTCTCTTCCAACCTGCTTCATTCTATGACAAGCCCAATGCAGCCAACTCCAGACATCCCAAGTCCATCACCCAAGGCTCTGCAACACCATGCTCAGGACCAGGTTTTGCTGCCCCAGTGCTTGCTAGACACAAACTCCCCACAGAAGGAGGGTTTGTTTGCATGAATCCTCTCACTGTACCAAGCTGCTTCTGCTTCAGTGGTGAGAGCCCTGCCTCATTCAGTGTGCAGCCCAAGGGGGAAAGCCCTTATCTTCAGTGAGCACCATCCCCTAAGGATCCAGACAGAAAATCAATAGGAGTGCAGAGATTTGCTGGCTCTGAAGTGCTGAGGCTCTAGGAGCCCATCATGCATGATTAGATGTGCTGATTATCTGCTGATGTTTAGCAGAGGGATTCCCTTAACAGCTGCCTCTGGTTCTCTATCCATCATCTGTCCTTCTCTGCCCCTGCTGTCACCTGTCATGGGTCAGTACCAGACGTGGTTCTCTGTTTTCCCTGAGCTCTGAGACCTTGTGCAAAGGTCTGCTTGTGTATTTAGAGAGAGCAAAGGAGCAGAGAGGGGGGCTGGGTGCTCCTGGAAAGGTCCCCTTTTGTTTCTCCTCCCAGGCTGCCACATTGCAGCAGACAAGTCAAACTGAACCAGTCCATTTTGATCTGTGCACGATTCTTGCTCCTTGCTATTTGGGATGCTCTGCCAAATTTCACCATGCTCCAGTTTAAGCTGCTCCTCAGACTTAATATCTCCCTGAGCCAAGATGACAAAGGCTATGGACCAAAGTTATGGCCATGGTAAAGCAAAGGTTGCCCTTGCAGGGCAGATTTTTTTCTAGGGACCAAAGTAGTGGCAGAAAGTGGCAGCAGCATGGAGCTGCACAGCTGCTGGGTGCAAGCTGTCTTCTGCTTCCTGATCACAGAAACACAGAATCAACCAGGTTGGAAAAGACTTTTGTGATCAAGTCCAACCTATCATCAAACCCTTCTAATTCACTAAACCCTGGCACTGAGTGCCTCATGCAGCCTCCTCTTAAACACCTCCAGGGATGGGCACTCCAGCACCTCCCTGGGCAGCCCATTCCAATGCCAATCACTCTCTCTGACAACAACTTCCTAACAACATCCAGCCTCAACCTGCCCTGCCACAGCTTCAGGCTGGGTCCCCTTCTTCTGTTGCTGGGTGCCTGGCAGCAGAGCCCAACCCCAGCTGGCTACAGCCTCCCTGCAGGCAGCTGCAGACAGCAATGAGCTCTGCCCTGAGCCTCCTCTGCTGCAGGCTGCACCCCCCCAGCTCCCTCAGCCTCTCCTCACAGGGCTGTGCTCCAGGCCCCTCCCCAGCCTTGCTGCCCTTCTCTCAACACCTTCCAGCACCTCAACATCTCTCTGCAGTGGAGGAGCCCAAAACTGGACACAGCAGTCCAGGTGTGGCCTGAGCAGTGCTGAGCACAGGGGCAGAAGAACCTCCCTTGCCCTGCTGCCCACACTGCTCCTGAGCCAGCCCAGGATGCCATTGGCTCTGCTGCCCACCTGGGCACTGCTGCCTCCTCTGCAGCTCCTCTCTCCCACCACCCCCAGGTCCCTCTCTGCCAGGCTGCTCTCAGCCACTCTGCCCCCATCCTGCAGTGCTGCTTGGGGTTGCTGTGGCCAAAGTGCAGAACCCTGCCCAGGATGACAATTACTGCCATGCCTGCATCTCATTAGCATATGCAAACACTGCTTCTAGGTGGGCTGAGCTACTGTGCAAAGTGGATGGATCTTTGTCTCCTCCAAGCTGAGGGAGAATCCTGGCACAGTCTGACCCACACCTAGAAATATTGCAGTCACATTCTCAGGAGCTTATCGAGCTTCCAGCCAGGCAAAGCTCCAAGGTCTTCCAGAGGATCTGCAAAGGAGGAGAAGTGTCTACTGGAGTAGAGTTGCTCATTACATTTCCAGCCTTTATCTCATCCTGAGACAGTGCCTGGTTCTCCAGAGTGCTCAGAAAAGAGGAATACTAAATGCTCTGAAGAGGGGAAGAGGCAAGGAGGAAAATTATCTATCTTAACAGCTAACAACAACGTGATTGCAGTTGTCTTTAGGCTTAATAAATTCCCTCTCTTGGCATGCTGGGGACATTGGGAAGCACACAGAGAAGAGTCAGTTTATTTGGGGCTCTGAGCAACCTGCTCTAGTTGCAGATGTCCCTGCTGACTGCAGGGTGGGGGGTGGGCTAGATGCACTTGAAAGGTCCCTTCCCACCCTAATCACTCTGTAATGCCCTTGAAAGGTCCCTTCCCACCCTAATCACTCTGTAATACCCTTGGAAGGTCCCTTCTCACCCTAACCACTCTGTAATACCCTTGGAAGGTCCCTTCCCACCCTAACCACTCTGTAATGCCCTTGAAAGGTCCCTTCCCACCCTAATCACTCTGTAATGCCCTTGAAAGGTCCCTTCTCACCCTAACCACTCTGTAATACCCTTGGAAGGTCCCTTCCCACCCTAACCACTCTGTAATGCCCTTGGAAGGTCCCTTCCCACCCTAACCACTCTGTAATGCCCTTGGAAGGTCCCTTCCCACCCTAACCACTCTGTAATGCCCTCGGAAGGTCCCTTCTCACCCTAACCACTCTGTAATGCCCTTGGAAGGTCCCTTCCCACCCTAACCACTCTGTAATGCCCTTGGAAGGTCCCTTCCCACCCTAACCACTCTGTAATGCCCTTGAAAGGTCCCTTCCCACCTTGACCAGTCTGTAATGCCCTTGAAAGGTCCCTTCCCACCCTAACCACTCTGTAATGCCCTTGGAAGGTCCCTTCCCACCCTAACCAGTCTGTAATGCCCTTGGAAGGTCCCTTCCCACCCCAATCAGTCTGTAATGCCCTTGGAAGGTCCTTTCCCACCCTAATCACTCTGTAATGCCCTTGGAAGGTCCTTTCCCACCCTAACCACTCTGTAATGCCCTTGGAAGGTCCCTTCCCACCCTAACCAGTCTGTAATACCCTTGAAAGGTCCCTTCCCACCCTAACCACTCTGTAATGCCCTTGGAAGGTCCCTTCCCACCCTAACCACTCTGTAATCCTTTGAGAACTGTGGCTGAACACATTTAAAAGCCACAAAGTGCTTAGCAACAGTACCTGGCAGGCCTGAAACGTGAGAGCAGACCTTGGGTTCTTCTAGGGCAGGCTGCTGGTGGAGTCTCAGGGTCCAAGAACTGAACTTAAGGCATTGGAACAGGCTGCCCAGGGAGGTGGTGGAGTCACCCTACTTGGAGGTGTTCAAGAAGTGTGGGGACATGGCACCTGGGGACATGGCACTTGGGGACATGGCTTGGTGACCATGGTGGTTGGGTTGATCACAGAATCACAGAATTAATCAGGTTGGAAAAGAGCTTTGAGATCATTAAGTCCAACCTAGCACCCAGCCTTTCTAATTAACCAACCCCTGGCACTAAGTGCCTTGTGCAGCCTCCTTTTAAACACCTCCAGGGATGGGCACTCCACCACCTCCCTGGGCAGCACATCCCAATGCCAATCTCTCTTGCTGGGAAGAACTTCTTCCTAACACCCAGCCTCAACCTCCCCTGCCACAGCTTCAGGCTGGGTCCCCTTCTTCTGGCCCTGACTGCCTGGCAGCCCAACCCCACCTGGCTACAGCCTCCCTGCAGGCAGCTGCAGGCAGCAATCAGCTCTGCCCTGAGCCTCCTCTGCTGCAGGCTGCACCCCCCCCCCCCCAGCTCCCTCAGCCTCTCCTCACAGGGCTGTGCTCCAGGCCCCTCCCCAGCCTTGCTGCCCTGCTCTGGGCACCTGCCAGCACCTCAACAGCTCTCTGCAATGGAGGAGCCCAGAACTGGACACAGCACTCAAGCTGTGGCCTAACTTAAGTACAGGGACAGAAGGACTTCCCTGGTCCTCTTTGCCACACTACTGACCTCCAAGATCATCAATTCCAACCTATCACCTAACACCTAATGGTTGGGCTCAAGGATCTTAAATGTCTCTCCCAACCAAAACAACTCTGAGCCTATTTCAGCCTTCCAGCTGGTTCTCCTCTCAGCTGTGCCACTAATGGCACAACCTCACAGCTTGCCTGCACCCCTCTTGCCTCCACTCCCCTCCTGCAGCCCATGTTGGCAGCAGCAACTCAATCCCCATCTTTTTTTCCTTGCCTTCTCTACTTAGGCTGCAAGATGCTGGACAAGAGGCTGCCAAGGTCTGCATTTGCTGCAGCTCTGCCCTTCAAGAGTGGCATCCAAACATTTTAATGCAAATATCAGGGGAACCTATAATTAGATCTGCAATCATTCCTAATAGTGACTGCTGAAGGCTACCCCTGTGTTGCCATCACCTTTGCTGCAGTGCTTAGCATTGCACTAGAAGCAGTGCTTAGGGGAGACAGCAAAGCTTTCTACTGTGAGAAAGCAGAGGTGGGGGTGGGGGGGAACCAACCCACCATGAATTCTGCTTTTATTCTCCTGCAATCCATCCACTCTTAAATATTAGTAGGGGCAGGTGCAGCCTGAGGCCAGTCCTGCAATGCTTTTGTCTTTGTGATGCTTACAGCTGTAAACCAGCCAAGTATGAGATGCAATTTCCCTAAAGAGCTTCACCACTTGCAAGCCCAGTCACATCCACACCAGCCTCAGCTCTGTGCAGAACGAGGGTCTTGCACTGGGATGTTTCTACCAAGCCCCAAAGCCACTGCCCAGGATCAAGCTCTGGAAGAAGCGAGAGGCTGATTGCAGGAGGGATGGGAAGTGAAAGCCTTCAGCTGAGCTGCAAGTTGCTGGCTCTGTGTTTTGGGCTGAAGGAGATGATTTTGTTTGGGTTTGGGTTGCTTTTTGGAGAGGCAGGAGCTCTGCCTGCCTCATAGTACTTTCAGGATTAGACAGCAGAGGTCCTTACTTCAGCATCCATCTCCTCCATCACCGTTGTGGCCATTAAATAGAAGCAGGCACAGTTCAGGTGAGAAGGAAGCTCAGAATCATAGAATCATAGAATCATAGAATCAACCAGGTTGGAAGAGACCTCCAAGATCATCCAGTCCAACCTAGCACCCAGCCCTATCCAATCAACTAGACCATGGCACTAAGTGCCTCATCCAGTCTTTTCTTGAAGACCCCCCAGGGACCCCCCAGAAGGGACAGTTCAAGGCAGCTGCAATAAGTATCCCAAATAGAGGTGGCTAAAAACACTGAAGTTCACCCAAAGGAAGAGCTTTGATATAAGCATCTGTGACTGGATTCATGGGTGTGAGAATAAGCAGATTAAGTCAGAGCCTGCAGCTGAAACTCTGAGGTCCAGGAGGGGAAGGGTCCTGCCAGCACCCTCCCTGCCAACCCTGAGCTCCTCCAAACTCCACCAACTGCCTCAAAGGGATGCAGCTTGCTCCTGCTTGAGTCTAGTGCATGCTGGTAGCTTGAGGGTACCTCCATGGTAAAACACTGAGAACAGAAGGACTGAGAGGTCTCATTAGCAGCTTAATTGCACAAAGAAAGTCCCCAGGATTGCTAAGGGAACTTTTGCCTAGCAAACAGCTTCCCTTTTCAATTATGGGCAAATATCTACCTGCTCAGACAAGGCCTGTGCCAGTGGGATGCTCATTAACCTGGATGTATTTGCTTTGTTAGACTGGGCTGATAATGAAAGCTTTTCCTTCTGCTTCCCTTGGGAAGGCAGGGCCCTGTCTTGCTGACTCTGCATAGCTCTCATGTGAATAACCCTTGAGGCAACAGGTTTGTCTGGGAGAATGCATCTATGACAGGGAAACTGCCTTTACAAGGAGCCTGAGCTGGGACCTGGCCTGGGCTGTGCTCCTCAAAAGCTGAGCCTGGATGAGGAACAAAAGAGGGGTTGGAAGGAGAATCTTCTCTAGCTTGTGTTAGCATTGGCTCTGGGGGCTCAGAATCACAGTCACAGAATTAACCAGGTGAAAAAGACCTCCAAGATCTTTGAGTCCAACTTAATCCCTAATTCCCTATCCCTCCCTCCTGATTAACCAACTCCTGGCACTAAGTGCTTCATGCATCCTGCAGAGCAGTGTCAGTGCATCCCTTAGCTCAGCATTCCTCTCTTCCAAACCTTCACAGCCCCTCAGTTCCTGAGCCTGCAGGGCAGTGCCAGTGCATCCCTTAGCTCAGCATTCCTCTCTTCCAAACCTTCACAGCCCCTCAGTTCCTGAGCCTGCAGGGCAGTGCCAGTGCATCCCTTAGCTCAGCATTCCTCTCTTCCAAACCTTCACAGCCCCCTCAGTTCCTGAGCCTGCAGGGCAGTGCCACTGCATCCCTTAGCTCAGCATTCCTCACTTCCAAACCTTCACAGCCCCATCAGTTCCTGAGCCTGCAGGGCAGTGCCAGTGCCTCTCCCAGCTCACCATTCCTCACTTCCAAACCTTCACAGCCCCATCAGTTCCTGAGCCTGCAGGGCAGTGCCAGTGCCTCTCCCAGCTCACCATTCCTCACTTCCAAACCTTCACAGCCCCATCAGTTCCTGAGCCTGCAGGACAGTGCCAGTGCCTCTCCCAGCTCACCATTCCTCACTTCCAAACCTTCACAGCTCCATCAGTTCCTGAGCCTGCAGGGCAGTGCCACTGCATCCCTTAGCTCAGCATTCCTCACTTCCAAACCTTCACAGCCCCCTCAGCTCCTGAGCCTGCAGGGCAGTGCCAGTGCCTCTCCCAGCTCAGCATTCCTCACTTCCAAACCTTCACAGCTCCATCAGTTCCTGAGCCTGCAGGGCAGTGCCAGTGCCTCTCCCAGCTCACCATTCCTCACTTCCAAACCTTCACAGCCCCATCAGTTCCTGAGCCTGCAGGGCAGTGCCAGTGCCTTCCCCACTTCCAAACCTTCCTGCTGCACTGGACCCCACTGAGACACGAATCTCTGTTGCTGAATGGTTCAGCACAGCCCTGGCAGCTGCAGTTGGGCTTTGCTGCAGTAGCTGAGCACCTTCCTCCCAGCCCAGGGTACCTGTGCTGCTTCTGCAATGATTAATGAAGCTTAGGTGGCCCTGCAATGGCAGTGAGGGTCCATAAGCTCGGCCAGGCTCTCCTGGGGGGGGTCAGCAACTCTGCTGCCATGGGGAGGAGGTGCTAAGGGGATCAAAGGCTGCAAATGTCTCCAGCCCTGCATGGATGCAGATGGGGCCAGAGGCAGTTTCTCCTTCCTGCATCCCTGGAGGCACCTTCCTGTGCTGGGTTTTTTTTTGGGGGGGAGGGGGGGGATAAGCATTTCACAAACCATATTTTCTGAGTACTTCATTGCTTGGCAGACCCTGCAGCCCAAGATGACTGAGCAAATCCCTCAAAGCCCAGCACCCCCCAACTCTGAGGTACCAGAGGGTTCCTTCCCTTCAGCAGCCTTTCCTCTTTCGAGCTTTCTGCAGGCGCTGAACCGAGGAGTTCAGCACTGCCTCTGCCTGCTTTTGCTGCAGTGAGGAAGGAGGGATGAGGCCCTGAGAGGTTTCCTGTGTGGTTTGCTCCAATCTGGCACTCCTGCCTGCCTGCCTGCTGCTTTTCCAGCTCAAGGACTGATGCTGAGAAAGGCACTTTGAGCTCAAAGTTAGCTGCATCACTTTCCTGCCAAACTTGTGACTTCCACGTGAGATTAATCCTTACCTCCCAAACCTTTCCGTGGTAAGGAGGAAAAGAAATGTCCTGTCAGTGGCCAATAAATGATTGCAGAGATGAGCTTTCCACTGGAGGGAAACAGAAGTAAATGGCAGCAGCTGAGGGTTTCAGTATCAAAGGCTTAACCCTGTCAGAGCTGGGCTGCTCAACAGCTGTCAGAGACATTGCCTGCTTGCACCCAGCATAGCTCAGCACCTCCTGGTCACTAATCACAGGATCACACAACGGTGGCATCAGAAGGGATGTCTGGAGATCATCGAGTCCAACCCCCCTGCCAGAGCAGGGCACACAGAAATGTGTCCAGGCAGGTTTGGAATCTCTCCAGAGACTCCACAACCTCTCTGGGCAGCCTGCTCCAGGCTTCCAGCACCATCACTGCAAAGAATTTTCTCCCCATGTTGAAGTGGAGCTTCCTGGGTTCCAGTTTGTGTCACTGCCCCTTGTCCTCTCGCAGTGTACCACTGAGAAGAGCCTGGCACCCTCCTCCTGGTGCCCACCCCTCAGAGCTTTGTAGCCATTGATCAGATCCCTCTCAGGCTGCTCTTCTCCAGACTCACCAGCCCCAGAGCTCTCAGCCCTTCCTCCTCACACAGATGTTCCAGTCCCTTCATCATCCTTGTAGCCTCCACCTGTCTCTCTTTAGTATTTCCCTGTCTCCCTTGAACTGGGGAGCCCAGAATTGGACTCAGGACACCAGATGTGGTCTCAGCAGAGCAGAAGTGCAGGAGAACCACCCTCAGTCTGCTGGCCACATTCTTCTACATGCACCCCAGGAGCCCTTTGACCTTCTTGGCTACAAGGGCACATTGCTGTCCCGTGGAGAACTTAATTGTCCACCCACGACTCCATGGAGCTGCTTTGCAGCAAGCAGGTCAGCCCCAGGTTCATGGTGTTGTTCCTCCCCAGGTGTCAGCACAGCCTCTTGGCAGGGACAAGCAGCTCCTGGTCAGCTCCAGAGGTGGGAACCTCTTTTCTTTGCTTAAACAAACCATCTGCCTCCAGCTGGTGAGCATCTTCATGCAGCTTTGGCAATGCCAGCCCTCCACAAAGCCTTGCTCACATGGAGACTGTGCAATGCCCATGGCTCTGTGCTGCTGCTGGGTGCTTGTGCAGGACCTGCCTTGTTCACATGGAGACTGTGCAATGCCCATGGCTCTGTGCTGCTGCTGGGTGCTTGTGCAGGACCTGCCTTGCTCACATGGACACTGTGCAATGCCCATGGCTCTGTGCTGCTGCTGGGTGCTTGTGCAGGACCTGCCTTGCTCACATGGACACTGTGCAATGCCCATGGCTCTGTGCTGCTGCTGGGTGCTTGTGCAGGACCTGTGTTGCTCACATGGAGATGGTGCAATGCCCATGGCTCTGTGCTGCTGCTGGGTGCTTGTGCAGGACCTGCCTTGCTCACATGGAGATGGTGCAATGCCCATGGCTCTGTGCTGCTGCTGGATGCTTGTGCAGGACCTGCCTTGCTCACATGGAGACTGTGCAATGCCCATGGCTCTGTGCTGCTGCTGGGTGCTTGTGCAGGACCTGCCTTGCTCACATGGACACTGTGCAATGCCCATGGCTCTGTGCTGCTGCTGGATGCTTGTGCAGGACCTGCCTTGCTCACATGGAGACTGTGCAATGCCCATGGCTCTGTGCTGCTGCTGGGTGCTTGTGCAGGACCTGCCTTGCTCACATGGAGATGGTGCAATGCCCATGGCTCTGTGCTGCTGCTGAGTGCTTGTGCAGGACCTGCCTGGCACTGTGCTCCTCGCTCTGGCTAAACTGCAGCTTGCAGCTTGCTGAGGGGTTTTGCACAGCTCCCTGCCGTCTGCAGTCTCTGCAAGGCAAGGGTAGCCCTTCCTCTGCTTCTCCACTTGCTCTTCAGGAGCAAAACACCTTTCTGCTCCAGATTTTAACCCATTCCTCACACAGAGCTAGGGGAAAGGCTGATAGGAATCCACACTCCCCCCCACACACACACCTGCTTGTCTGTGCTTTGCTTCAATCCATTCCCTGACCTGAAACACAGGAGCAAAACACCTTTCTGCTCCAGATATTAACCCATTCCTCACACAGAGCCAGGGGAAAGGCTGATGGGGATCCACACACACCCCTGCTTGATTGAGCTTTGCTTCAGTCCACTCCCTGACCTGAAACGGGGGAGCCAAAGAGTTACCAGCAGCATGCAAGGGTAGTGAATAATTTGTTTCTGCTTTCTTCCATGTCTCTGCCTTCTCCTGTTGGGATTTACAGAATCACAGAGTGCAGCCAGCAGGGACACCTCCAGTTAAATCAGGTTGCTCAGGGCCCCATCAAGCCTGACCTTGAATCATGAAGATGAAGCTTCCACCATACCTTTGGGCAACCCCTTCCAGCCTTTCACCACCCTCCTTGTGCAGAACTTCCTCCGGATGTCCAACCTAAAGCTGTCCTGCTCCAGTTTCAAACCATTGCCCCTCAGTGCTGGTGAAGCAGCAGTGCAGCACCCAGCCAGTGCCTGCTCCTCAGCACTTCACTCCTTCCCTTGCTGTGCCTGAGTCTCTCTGAGGGCATCTCTAAGCCATGAGGTCAGCCCAGGGAGCCCTGCATGCCCACATCCACGCTGACCCCAGCTTCAGGGCTGTGTTGTTTCTCAGCTGCTGCTCCTGAATGGATTTAATGTCAAAATCCCCAGGAATTCAGAGGAACTCAGACTTCAGAAGCCTTGAAAAAGTGATTTCCAGGCTGGCAGGGACTCAGCAGGGCATGGCTGCACCAAGTCTAACCTGCTCCATGCCCAGACCCTGAGTGTGCTTTGCATGCACCTCGCTGAGCTCCCAGACCCTGAGTGTGCTTTGCATGCCCCTTGCTGAGCTCCCAGACCCTGAGTGTGCTTTGCATGCCCCTTGCTGAGCTCCCAGACCCTGAGTGTGCTTTGCATGCCCCTTGCTGAGCTCCCAGACCCTGAGTGTGCTTTGCATGCCCCTTGCTGAGCTCCCAGACCCTGAGTGTGCTTTGCATGCCCCTTGCTGAGCTCCCAGACTCTGAGTGTGCTTTGCATGCACCTTGCTGAGCTCCCACCTGTGCTGACTTCAGTCTTTATCAGGTCTTCTCTCTTGCTCTCCTTCTCCTGGCACTGTGCCTTCCCTTCAGAGAGGAGAGAGCAACAGCAGCTGCTCTGCACAGCCACTCATTGTTAAGCCTTTAAGTGGGTTTTGGTAAAAGAGAAGGGAATGGCCTAGGAAGGGGGGGAGAAACATCAGCCCCCAGCTGTTTTAAAGCAAGATGCAGCTGAAGGCACTTTCCAGACCACTCTTACCAACTCCCTCAGTCTTTCACATGAAAAGATGAAAACAGAGCCCAGAGATCACCTAAGCAACTCATCCCCATCAGGCTCATAGAACCATAGAATGGTTTAGGTGGGAAGGGACTTCAAAGCTCAGCCAGTTCCAACCCTGCTGCCATAGGCAGGGACACCTCTCACTAGAACAGGTTGCTCAAGGCCTCATCCAACCTGGTCCTGAACACCTCAAAGATCACATTCTGGGATTCTGCATTCCACAGCCTCCCTGGCAAACCTGTGCCAGTGTCACCCCACCCTCAACCTGGGCCAGTCTCTCCCCACCCTCACTGCAAACAACTTCTTCCTAACATCCACTTTCAGTCTCCCCTCTCACACTCCAAACCCATTCCTCCTCCTCCTGCCATTCCCAGACCTTCTCAGTAGTCCCTCCCCAGCCCTCCTGCAGCCCCCTTCAGATCCTGCAAGGCCATTCCAAGCTCTCCTGGAAGCCTTCTCCTCTGCAGGCTGCACAGCCCCAACTCTCTCAGCCTGTGCTCAGAGCAGAGCTGCTGCAGCCCTCTCAGCATCTTGGTGGCCTCCTCTGCACTGCCTCCAACACTTCCATGTCCTGCTTGTGCTGGGGGCTGCAGAACTGCCCCCAGGACTGCAGGTGGGGTGTGAGGAGAGCAGAGCCAAGGGGCAGAATCTCCTCCCTTGCCCTGTGCCCACACTGCTCTGGCTGCAGCCCAGCACAGGGTTGTGTCTGGGCTGCACTCACACTGCAGGCTCCTGTGGAGCTTTGCATCACCCCAGACCCCCAGGTCCTGCTCCTCAGGGCTGCTCTCAGCCATTCCCCACCCAGCCTGGAGCTGTGTTTGGGATATTGCCAGCCCATGTGCAGGACCTTACACTTGGCCTCGTTGAATGTCATGAGGTTGCCCTAGGCACACCTCTCAGCTGTCCCCAAACCCATGCTAGATGATTGTCCAACACCCAAAGAGATGGAGACTTCCCTTCCCACACTACCTACCACAGAGTTTCATTCTCCTTTCCTTTAGGAGTCTTTTTTTTTGGTGTCTAACCTAAATCTTTCATCCTGCACCTCAAGCCCATTATTTCTCATGCCCATTATTTCTCATGTTATCCCCCATGGACAAGGAGAACTCATTATGGCCTTCTCCTCCACAGCTCCCTCTCAAGCACCTGAAGGTTATATTTGTCCTTACAACATCTGTGTCCAGTTCTGGGCTCCTCCATTGCAGAGAGCTGTTGAGGTGCTGGAAGGTGTTGAGAGAAGGGCAGCAAGGCTGGGGAGGGGCCTGGAGCACAGCCCTGTGAGGAGAGGCTGAGGGAGCTGTGGGGGTGCAGCCTGCAGCAGAGGAGGCTCAGGGCAGAGCTGATTGCTGCCTGCAGCTGCCTGCAGGGAGGCTGTAGCCAGGTGGGGTTGGGCTCTGCTGCCAGGCAACCAGGGACAGAGCAAGGGGACACAGCCTGAAGCTTTGGCAGGGCAGGTTGAGGCTGGATGTGAGGAGGAAGTTGCTGGCAGAGAGAGTGATTGGCATTGGAATGGGCTGCCCAGGGAGGTGGTGGAGTGGCTGTGGCTGGAGGTGTTGAAGCCAAGCCTGGCTGGGGCACTTAGTGCCATGGTCTGGTTGGTTGGGCAGGGCTGGGTGCTAGGTTGGGCTGGATGAGCTGTAGAAAGCAATAAAGTCTCCCCTAAGCCTCCTTTCCTCTCAGCTGAACCCCCCCCAGCTCCCTCAGCTGCTCCCCCCCAGCCCTCTTCTCCAGACCCTTCCCAGCTTTATTGCCCTTCTCTGGACCTGCTCCAGCCCCTTAACATCCTTTTTTTCACAGTATCACAGCATCACAGCATCACAGTACCACAGCATCACCAAGGTTGGAAGAGACCTCACAGATCATCAAGTCCAACCCTTTAGCACAGAGCTCAAGGCCAGACCATGGCACCAAGTGCCACGTCCAATCTTGCCTTGAACAGCTCCAGGGACGGCGACTCCACCACCTCCCCGGGCAGCCCATTCCAGTGGCCAATGACTCTCTCAGGGAAGAACTTTCTCCTCACCTCCAGCCTAAATCTCCCCTGGCACAGCCTGAGGCTGTGTCCTCTCCTTCTGGTGCTGGCCACCTGAGAGAAGAGAGCAACCTCCTCCTGGCCACAACCTCCCCTCAGGCAGTTGAAGTTTTTGGAGCGAGGAGCCCAGACCTGAAGGCAGGAGTCGAGGTTCAGCCTCCCCAGCGGCAAGTCCAGGGAGGCAGCATCACTTCGCAACCCCCTCCCGAGAAGCAGGCGGAGTCGCAGCAGCATCGCGGCAGCAAACGCCACATGTGCTGCACAGCAGCTGCGAAGAGACATCCCTGGGTGAAATAAGAGCAATTTGGAGGCATGGCTCAGGGTGTGTGTGGGTGGGGGGGGGTAGAGAAATAAATGTTCTCTTCAGTTGTCCTGCTAATGCTGTCTTTCATGTGCAAAGCAACTGCCTCACCTCGCCAGAGCCAGCACCGCTTTCCTTTTCGCTCCTTCCTTCTGATTGCTTTTCAACCCCAGGTTTGTGCTCTGTCTGCTTTTTGGCAGGAGCAGGAGACTGTAAAGAGTGGGAGGTAAAGACTGAGTTAGGTTGGAGGAAGGGAGGTAATCTTTGTTGTGGTGGTTTGGGTGGGGCTTTTTCCTCCCTTTTTTTTTTTTCTCCCTTTTTTTTCCCCCTCCCTTTTTTTTTCCCCCTCCCTTTTTTCCTCCTTTTTTTCCTCCCTTTCCCCCCTTCTTTCCCTCTCTTTTTTTCTACCCTTTTTTCTCCCTTTTTTTTCTCCTTTTTTTCCTCCCTTTTTTCTCCTTTTTTTCCTCCCTTTTTTTTCTCCTTTTTTTCCTCCCTTTTTTTCTCCTTTTTTTCCTCCCTTTTTTTTTCTCCTTTTTTCCTCCTTTTTTTCCTCCTTTTTTTCCTCCTTTTTTCCCTCCATTTTTTCTCCTTTTTTTCCTCCTTTTTTTCCTCCTTTTTTTCCTCCTTTTTTCCCTCCATTTTTTCTCCTTTTTTTTCTCCTTTTTTTTCTCCCTTTTTCCTCCCTTTTTTCTTCCCTTTTTTTCTCCCTTTTTTCCTCCCTTTTTTCCTCCCTTTATTTTCTCCCTTTTTTCCCTCCTTTTTTTCCCTCCATTTTTTCCTCCCTTTTTTCCTCCCTTTTTTCCTCCCCTTTTTCCTCCCTTTTTTCCTCCCTTTTTTCCTCCCTTTTTTCCTCCCTTTTTTCCTCCCTTTTTTCCTCCCTTTTTTCCTCCCTTTTTTCCTCCCTTTTTTCTTCCCTTTTTTCCTCCCTTTTTTCCTCCCTTTTTTCCTCCCTTTTTTCCTCCCTTTTTTCCTCCCTTTTTTCCTCCTTTTTTTCCTCCCTTTTTTTTCTCTCTTTTTTCCTCCCTTTTTTCCTCTCTTTTTTCCTCCTTTTTTTCCTCCTTTTTTCCTCCTTTTTTTCCTCCTTTTTTTCTCCCTTTTTTCCCCCCCTTTTTTCCTCCCTTTTTTTCCTCCTTTTTTTTCCTCCTTTTTTTTTCTCCTTTTTTCTCCTTTTTTTTTCTTTTTTTTCTCCCTTTTTTCCTCCCTTTTTTTCTCCCTTTTTTTTTCTCATTTTTTTCCTCCCTGTTTTTCCTCCCTTTTTTTCTCCCTTTTTTACCTCCCTTTTTTTCCCCCCCTCCCTTTTTTTTCCTTCTTCTCAGTTAGAAAAATAAATGAGTTTGATATTAATGCACCTTGTAAATGCAAGCTGTTAATTAGAGGAGATGGGGGAGGGGATGAGAACACAAACATTTCAGTCCTTTAGTGTTTGTGTCAATCTGGTGCTGGGAGGGGGAAGGAGGGGGGTGGGGAAGCAGCCAAGCTTTGATTATTTTCTCTCTTTTGAAGTGATGTCTCATTTCACAACCTCCTTCAGCTGGACTTTATATTAACTGAGAAATCACTCTGGAAAGGCTGGGATGGTAAAAGATCTCTGCAGTGCCTTCCTGAGGTATTTCCTTAAGCCATTTTTTTCCCTTCATTACTGCTTTGAAGGTCAGTTTTTGACTCCTCTTCCTCCAGGTTGTTTAGCTCCTCCATTGCAGAGAGCTGTTGAGGTGCTGGAAGGTGTTGAGAGCAGGGCAGCAAGGCTGGGGAGGGGCCTGGAGCACAGCCCTGTGAGGAGAGGCTGAGGGAGCTGGGGGGGTGCAGCCTGCAGCAGAGGAGGCTCAGGGCAGAGCTCATTGCTGCCTGCAGCTGCCTGCAGGGAGGCTGTAGCCAGGTGGGGTTGGGCTCTGCTGCCAGGCAGCCAGGGACAGAACAAGGGGACACAGCCTGAAGCTGTGGCAGGGGAGGTTGAGGCTGGATGTGAGGAGGAAGTTGTTAGAGAGAGTGATTGGCATTGGAATGGGCTGCCCAGGGAGGTGGTGGAGTGGCTGTGGCTGGAGGTGTTGCAGCCAAGCCTGGCTGGGGCACTTAGTGCCATGGTCTGGTTGGTTGAGCAGGGCTGGGTGCTAGGTTGGGCTGGCTGAGCTTGGAGCTCTCTTCCAACCTGCTTGATGTTATGAGCCTAGAATCAGCAGCCTACCATCCAATTGCTCCTTTACTCAGCTCAGTGCAAGGGGATGAGAGGGAATTTCAACCCCAGCAGGAGAGCTAAAGCTGAACTGCCTCAGCTTGCACAGAGCTGCCACAGAACCACAAATCCACAGCTTGCATCTGTTTGGAAGGGACCCTCCAAGGTCATCTTGTCCAACCTCCTTGACATCAGCAGGGACACCTCCAATTCCAGGGTCACATCAAGTCTGATCTTGAATGTCTCAAGAGATGAGGTCTCAACCACATCCCTGGGCAACCTGTTCCAGTGTTTCACCACCCTCAAAGTAAAGAACTTCCTCCTGATGTCCAACCTAACTCTGCCCTGCTCCAGTTTCAAACCTTTGCCCCTCAGCTGATCCCCACAGGCCCTTCTGAGCAGTCCCTCCCCAGCCTTCCTCTAGATCCCCTTCACATATTTAATTGCTGTTCTAAGGTCTCCCCAGAGCCTTCTCTTCTCCAGGCTGAGCAGCCCCAATTCTTTCACCTCATCCCCATAGCAGAGGTGCTCCAGCCCTCTGATTGGAATAGATGATTCAGATCATGGAGACCAGCTGTTATTTGGTTTAAATGATGATCCTTGGATAAGATTAGCATTATTAGACACCAGCTACATCTTCTCCTATCAAACCTTACCCCCTCCCTCTGAAAAATCTCAGTGTTCTGCCACTTACAGCAAAACTAAACCCATCAAGAGAAGAAAAGAACAACGAATGAGGAGAGGAAGGAAGAGAGAGCTCCTTGAGGTGGAATATGTTGTTTGAGGTGCTTTATTCTGAGCAGGATTTTGCTTAAAGCAAATCAGAGGTCGGGGAGGGGGGGGAAAAACCCAAGAACTAGGTAGGGAAAAGCTCACTTAAGCTCACAGTAAACCAAACCCAGCAAGGTTTTGCTGAAGAGCTTTTCCTGCTCCTCAGCTTCTTTCCCAAGGAAGGCTTGTCTCAAAGAGCAGCACATTGCAGTTCAGCCCCAAATCCCCACAAGCCAGACAGACACTAATCAAGCTGGAAAACTCTGAGCCAGCTCTGCCTGCAAACCCAAGGACCTTTGCCAGAGGAAGCTGTGCAGGATGACAGCTCCCGAGCCCAGAGAGCTTGTCTGGTTTTCTCTGTTGGCACAGGCTCACCTCTCAATCCTGGCACCTCTGCCTTTTGCTCTGCAGTGTTAAGATGCTCTTGTCAGAAAGCAGTGGTGTAGCCCTCCCCCAGAGCCTTGCTAGGGCTGCCCCATCCCATGTTGGCCCTGGCAAGCTGCTGCGGGAGGAGCTGGGCAGGCGTTTGTCGGTGCTGCAGGATGTTAACACTTGTCCCCATCTGCTAACATGCTCCTCTGCCTCCCTCCCTGCCAGCCTCCTGCCCCTTGCACGCAGAGCTTTGCAGTGTTTCAAGCAGCAAACAGATCTGGTTCAGCAGGGCAGCTTGCAAACCCTTGCAAACCCTCTTAATGAGCCCTTGTTCCCCAGCGACCCTGGGAGGCTTGCCAAGGATCCGGGGTGGGGGTTGTGCGTTTCAGTGGCTGAGTGACAGCTTCAGCATCCCACCCAGCTCAGCACTTCCTGCTGCTCACATCTCCTGACCACTCTAGCTGCAAGCACTCTGGGAGCAGGGCTTGGTAATAAGAGTTTCTGGCTCTCTTTGGCTCACTGCCCACGTCTGGTTCAGCTAAGGCAAAGACCACTGCCATGGCAGGGCATCTGGGTTTTGGGGGGATGAGTTCTTTGCAGTCAATAAAACAATCAGGCTGTAAAGCAGAACAGGGTCTTGCTCTTCCAACATCAGGCACAGAGGGCTTGGCTGCTGCCTCCCTCTCTCTGGGAACATGAAATCTCTGCAGCATCTTCTGGCAAGGGCAGCCCTTGGCCTGGGTCCATGTGGAGATTGGCCTGGCTGACTGGATCCATACGAAGGAACTCTAGAAGGAAAGCACCCCCTGAGGTCTGTGTCTTCTGGGATGGATTGTGATGAGCTTCAGAACCTGCATCTCCTCTTCTAACTCCACACTGAGAAACACCAGGGTTGGTAAATGCCTGATCCTTGCAGCAGAATCCCTCTGGATGATCATGAAAACAGCCCCCCAGGGTCTGTGTCTTCTGGGGTGGATTGTGATGAGCTTCAGAGTCTGCATCACCTCTTCTAAGTCCACACTGAGAAACACCAGGGCTGGGAAATGCCTGATCCTTGCAGCAGAATCCCTCTGCATGATCATGGGACAAGGGAACCATGCTCCTATTTCCCACAACTTCCTAAAATATTGAGTGGTACTGACAAATGTCCTCAGTTTTTTCCCCATCCTGGCATCAAGCATCTGTTCTTCTTTGGCTCTGTGGCCACCAGTGGGAGAGATGTTTCCAGAGACTCATCAAGGGCATTTTGGGCACTGAAGAGGCACCACACTTCCCACCTCCAAGTGCTGCTGTAAATGGCAGCAGACTGTGGGGACCAAGTTGTTGCTCACAATGAAGCAGCAGCTTCTGTGTGGTGAGGAGAAACACAAAGCATTATCCAGGAGGGAGAAGTCTTGGTGGACCCCTCTGTGGTCATCATCGGTGTTCATTCACAGCAAGCATCACTTGGATAAACATTCTGTGCTTCCAGCCCACTCTGTAATGAAGCAGGGGAAAGGAAATTGCTCCCTCTTCACAAATATCACAGGTGGCTGAGCAGAAATGAGAGCAGATTGCACCCTAGCATCTCCAAAGAGGAGTCTCAGCCACCTTCACTAGCTCATCCTGCAGGCTACATTGCTCAACCCAGACAGGGACACGGTGCTACAGCTTAAGAGGCCAGTCTGAACTGGAGAACCTGAGCAAGAACCTGAGCTGGAGAACCTGAGCTGCAGCCATCAGTCAAATCTCACCACCTAGAAGCAACAGAGGAGCTGTCTCATGAGGGACTGGCTTCTCTGACTCACACTGCACCTGGAGCTTGGATGCATCATCGACCCAACGTACAACAGCAATGCAAGAGGTCCTACTGCAACCATCGAAATGAGGGCCAGGGGAGTGCCCTCAGGAGGGCCTCAGTGTTGGCAATTTGGAGGCCACATGCACCAGAAAAAGCAAAAATGAGGCTGAGGAGCTGTGCTTAAGAAAAGTTATCAAATGAAGATCTTAAGTCTGTGGTGCAGCAGTTGGGTCTTCTGCAAGCTGCTGGAGGAGGTCTTGCTTTTGCCATTGTGGGGTGCTTTTTGTATCTTTCTGGGTGTTTCTCAACCTAGAGATGGCAAATCTTTGGGGAAATTGGGGAAGATGACATCCAAAAGCTGTCTGAGCTCCAGCATTTGCTCTAAGGTTCTCTCCTTATAACACAGGCTGTGAAATGTCTTCACAAGACCGTGAGGTGTCCAGTGTCGGGGCTGCTCTCCTCCTCCTGCAGTCACTCCTGAACCACTGTCCTCTTCTGGTGGGCAATGACCAAGCAGATGGCACTGCCTAGGGTAGAGATACCCATAGTGGCATCCCTCTTTGGGGTGGCTGGTCCAAGCTTGGGATGGTGAAAAGTATCGGGGTTCAATGCTCCTCCTTCTCCCTGCATGGCCACACCACATAGCTGTGGTGTTTGGTGATTCATGTCAGTCCCATCCAGTGGCAGCTGTGGAGAAAGGAAACAGATGACACTGACAGAATCCTTGCTCCTCCCATGCCAACATCCCGTTCTGCCTGGCTTGGGGAGGGATCCACAGTTAAAGGGTCATGATCTCCTTTCCCTTTGGCTTAAAGAGCTTTTAGCACTCTTCCTTTCCATCTCTTCTACTTCACCTCCCCCTTTCCCTCCAGAGCAAACAACATTCCAAAGGTCCAGGCTGAGCCTGGGCACTGCCACCAGGTTCTGCTCTAACACATCAAGGGTAGAGTGTGGCTGCAGCCCTGGGATGTGCCATGGAGAGGACATGAAGCACACAGAGACTCAGCTCCTCCTAGGACATACATTACCACTGGCACTCTGCCTGCCACCTCCTCAGTGGGCATCAGGACCTCACTGATGAGCCTCAAGCTGCAGAATAGCTGAACCTGCAGAAGGAAGTGGAGAGGTTGGCTGCCTACTGCCTCTAGCATGTGCTGAGGGGGTGTGTTTGGCTGTTCCTGCCAAAGCAGAAGCTGCTCTGCATGGACCTGTTAAAAAAGAGCAAGTCTGGCTGTAAGTAGGTATTTCACCATGGTCATGCTGCTCTCCAAGGCAATTGAGGGGAGCTCCCTTCTCACCAGCACACGTGCAGAAAGAAGAGAATGATCCTATCTGCATCCAGTTCTGGAGCCCCTGGGACAAGAGGGCTGTGGAGATGCTGGAGAGTGTCCAGAGCAGGGCCAGGAGGATGCTCAGAGGCTGCAGCAGCTCTGCTGTGAGCACAGCCTGAAAGAGTTGGGGCTGTGCAGGCTGGAGCAGAGGAGGCTCCCAGGGGACCTCCCTGTGGCCTGCCAGCATCTGAAGGGGGCTCCAAAAAAGATGGGGAGGGACTTTTGAGGCTGCGAGGGAGTGGCAGGAGTGGGGGGAATGGAGCAGAGCTGGAGGTGGGGAGAGTGAGGCTGGAGGTGAGGAGGAAGTTGTTGAGCAGGAGAGTGGTGAGAGGCTGGAATGGGTTGCCCAGGGAGGGGGTTGAGGCCCCATGGCTGGAGGTGTTTGAGGCCAGGCTGGCTGAGGCTGTGTGCAGCCTGCTCTAGGGTAGGGTGTCCCTGGGCATGGCAGGGGGCTTGGCACTGCCTGCTCCTTGTGGTCCCTTCCAATCCTGACTGATTCTGTGATGCTAATGTGACTCTCAAAGGGATAAAACCTGCTCCCCATTAGTTCCTTTCCCTGAAAGGACACAAGGAGGTAGTGAAGCTGTACCAGTCTGTACTACCTCAAGGACAATTCAAACCACTGATCCACACCAGTCTTATTGAAGTCAGTGAGAAGGTCATACCAGCAGAACCCAGAGAAGCAGCAGTGTCTTGTCCTCACTGTTGCAGTTCCCTCAGCAAGTCTGAGAAAGACCTTCATAGAATTGAATCAGGCAGGGTTGGAAGGGACCACAAGGATCAGCCAGTTCTGACCCCCCTACCATGGCCAGGGACACCCTACCCTAGAGCAGGCCATGGTCTGGCCTTGAGCTCTGTGCTAAAGGGTTGGACTTGATGATCTGTGAGGTCTCCTCCAACCCTGATGATACTGTGACACTGTGATGCTGTGATACTGTGAAATGGGAGTTCAGGCAGGGGCTGGCACACAGCAGGGAGCTGCAGGGCTTCTGGTGGAGTTTGTCTGACTCCCCTAAAATCCAGGCTGATTTTATTTCTCCTTCGGGCTCCAAAGATTTTGCTCCCAGGATACTGATTTGGGTGGAAATTTGCTTCCAAAGTAAGTTTGTTTTGGACAGCTGCTCTCATCCACTGAGGAGTATCTAACCCCAGAAGAAAGGCAGTGATGGGGAAGAGAGGGAAGAAATTTGCTTGAGCTTCTTCCCCTCTCCTAAATCCTGGTTTGTGTTCTTGATTTGTGCTCTGATTGGACGTGATGACCTCTTTGGGTCCCTTCCAATCCCTTCCATCCTGTGACCCTGTGAAGTGTGCAGCTCCAGGGTGTGGTTTGGGTGGCCAAATTTGCCAGGTCAGCATGGAGCAGGACTGGACTGTCCTCCTGCAGCAAAACCTGGGAGCTCTGTGCTAAAGGGTTGGACTTGATGATCTGTGAGGTCTCTTCCAACCTTGGTGATACTGTGAGACTGTGGTACTGTGATCTCCCCACTCCCCAGACTCAGATGCTTCCTGCATGCCAACTGGGAGAGAACCATTTCCATTTTTAGCTTCGAGGTGTTGGTTAGAAGCACAGACTATGGATCTGCATTCCAAAGAGCCAGGTGGCAGCACAACCCCTAACCCTGGCCTCCTGCTTCATTCTCCCTCTGCCAAGGGCTGCAAAGCCTTGGTGCTCAATCTCCTGCCCTAATGCCACCTTCCCAAATGCAAAGAAGGTGGAAGAAGAGGTAAAGTTTTCCATCAGGAGGGGGTTGAGAAGGCTTTAAGCAGCCTGTGCTCCATAATGGCTCTGCTCAGATTTTCATTCTATCAATTTCCTCCTCCTGAATTTTATTTTCAAACAAAGGGAAGGGAAGAAGAAGGAAAAAAAAATCCTTTCCAAGGTCACAGAGAGGTTAGGTTGGAAAATGTTTGCAGTGCATAGCTTCAGGCTAGGTTAACATTGCCTTAATGATCATAGTCTGTCCTCACTGGGATTCATTCCTTCTGCTAGCTTTGTCTTGTACCTTCCTGAGTCCTGTCACAGCTGTGATGCTGCTGACATGGCACAACAGCAAGGGCAGAAGTCACTTTTCTCCCTCTCCTTTCATTTGAAACCTACAGGAGTGGTTTGTTGTCTCTTTCTGTCTTCCTCCCCTCTGTTTTCTCGTGGCTTCCAGTTGACAGCAGTGAGCTGCTGGGTTCTGTGGCTGGGATTTGTACAGTGATAGGAGGAGGGGGAATGGCTCTGAGGTGGCAGAGGAGGGATTTAGACAGGGAAGAAAGACTGGGGATTGTGATACATGGAGAGTGCACCAAGATGCCTCTAGAACAAAGAGGATTGCAAAGAGGATTGCCCGGGGAGGTGGTGGAGTCGCTGTCCCTGGAGCTGTTCAAGGCAGGACTGGACGTGGCACTTGGTGCCATGGTCTGGCCTTGAGCTCTGTGCTAAAGGGTTGGACTTGATGGTCTGTGAGGTCTCTTCCAACCTTCATGATACAGTGATACTGTGATACTGTGATTTTTGCCAGTATCACAGAGTCATAGGGCAGTTGGGGTTGGAAGGGACCTTAAAGATCATCCACTTCCAACCCCATGCTAGGGGCAGGGACACCTCCCACTAGAACAGGCTGCTAAAAGCCTCATCACAGGATGTTAGAGGTTGGAAGGGACCCAAAGAGATCATTGAGTCCAATCTCCATCCAACCTGGCCTTGAACACCTCCAGGGAGGGGACATCCACAACCTCCCTGGGTTAGTTCTGTGATTCTGTGAACCTGTGCCAGTGTCTCACCACCCTCAACCTGTGCCAGGGTCTCACCAACCTCAACCTGTGCCAGTCTCTCCCCACCCTCACTGGAAAGAATTTCTTCCTCATCTCCACTCTCAGTCTCCCCTTTCCCAGCTCAAAGCTATTTTCCCTCATCTTGGCACTCCAAGCCCTTGTCAAAAGTCCCTCCCTAGCTCTCCTGCAGCCCTTTCAGGTACTGGAAGTCTGCTCTAAGGTCTCCCTGGAGTCTTCTCTTCATGCTAAAGAGCCCCAACTTGCTCAGCTTGTCCCCATAGGGGAGTTTCCCCAGCCCTCTAGATCATCTTCATGGCCTCATCTAGATCTGCTCTAGCAGCTCTATGTCCTTTGGAAATGCTTTTGCTTTGCCTTTATCCTCCCTGAATCAGAAGAGGTCTCCTCTGCTTGTCCCCAGGCTAGAGATAACCCCAGGTCGTTCCTCCTCTCTTTTCTAACCTGTGCTCCCATCACGCAGCAGAACCAACATAAGCACAGGCACAGCCATGACATACAAATGAAGAGGAGAGTGAGATATCTGGATGCAGAGACAGTCATCAGGGCTGCATGGGCTATGTTTCAATTGGTATGTAGCTGCCATTACCTCTGCTGTTGAGTATTATCCCAGCCCTGTAGTACAGGAGGGAATTGATACCCAGAGCTGTGCTACCACATCCATTTGCACAGCCTGCCTGTCACTGACTTGCTCTCTGCATCCTCCACTACATCAAGTGAGCAAAGAAAACCCAGAGGGGAATCAGGGTACCTGATTTCCCTACATGATGCATCTCTGCTCTGCTCCATAACAGAAGCAGAAAGTGACCTTGTTAAGCTTCCCTTTAACTCCATCTTTAACACTTTCTCTCCCAGGAGTAAAAAATAAACCCCAAGCCTAACCCCAGCTTCCTTGTTCTTGGATGTGCTTGTACTTCTGTGGTGCTCCTCATGCCCTGCTGAGGCTGAGAAGCTGAAGTGTTATCAGCTCCTGCTGGGTCAGCACCACCAAGCAAGGAGTGTGAGGATGATCATGAAGAGCAGAGGAAGCAGCAAACCAGGCTGAGCTGGGCTGTTACACAACGGCTGGAGGAGCTGGAGTAGGGCATTTCCCAAGGGGAAGGCAAGGACTGAAGCTGTGCTGCAAAATAGCTGTATTAGAAGCTGTTAGCTGCAGGACAGCATCCAAATGATGTCCAGGCAATGATATTAGCTAGTTAAATGCCAGTATCTGCAGCAGAAAGAACCAAACATGCCCATAAACCCTGCTGAAGCAGTGTGAACAATTCCACAGCCCCCAGGCTGATGGAGCCTGGTTGTGTTTTAGACAGAGCAGGGTAGTGTGGGCATACACAGGTCACCACTGGGGAGCTGCTGTAAAGGGTTAACCCTCCTGGGGGTGAGCTGAACCTGACCCCAGGTGTAGTGAGTAGCCCCCTCCCACTCCTGTCTAGCCCCTGTAAGAACAGAGGAAATTCCTGTTTCTCTTGCTCTCTGACCTCCCTCCCTGCCTGCCAGCAGCATCCTGGTTCCTGCTGCTCCTCTTTTCCCCTTGTGGCCACCCTACCACATGGTGGGACAAAACTCCTTCCTGAATCTACCTCCATCCATTGCCATCAATCTTGTTGTATATTGAACCAAGCAGGTTGGAAGAGAGCTCCAAGCTCAGCCTGCCCAACCTAGCACCCAGCCCTGCCCAACCAACCAGACCATGGCACTAAGTGTCCCAGCCAGGCTTGGCTGCAACACCTCCAGCCACAGCCACTCCACCACCTCCCTGGGCAGCCCATTCCAATGCCAATCACTCTCTCTGACAACAACTTCCTCCTAACATCCAGCCTCAACCTGCCCTGCCACAGCTTCAGCCTCTGTCCCCTTCTTCTGGCCCTGGCTGCCTGGCAGCAGAGCCCAACCCCACCTGGCTACAGCCTCCCTGCAGGCAGCTGCAGGCAGCAATCAGCTCTGCCCTGAGCCTCCTCTGCTGCAGGCTGCACCCCCCCAGCTCCCTCAGCCTCTCCTCACAGGGCTGTGCTCCAGGCCCCTCCCCAGCCTTGCTGCCCTTCTCTGGACCTGTTCCAGCACCTCAACATCTCTCTGCAGTGGAGGAGCCCAGAGCTGGACACAGCACTCCAGGTGTGGCCTGAGCAGTGCTGAGCACAGGGGCAGAAGAACCTATATATGTTTTTGTATCTTGTTTCCCTTCCTTATACCTTTTTGTAACTCTCCTCCCTTAAATACCTTTTATTTATTGTTAAAGGTCTTTCTTTTAACTTCCAAACTGGAACAAGACTATTTTTGGGGTGTCTTACCCCTTTTCACTCTCTGCATCTAATTCCTTTCTTTCCAAAGGTGGGGAGAGGGGAGGGCATCCTATCATTGTGTTGTTCTGTTAGGTTTTGAGTCTCTGGGAAGATTTTATCTCAGACCAATACAGCTGCTAACCTCAGTACAAGGCTAACTGTCCTCAGAAGAAGCTCAAATTGTGTCTCAGGTACTGGGGATCATCTGCAGTGTATCCTCCTCTCCTGGGGAGGCCACAGTTTGAGGCAGAAATTGCTTTAAAGAGTTACAGGTGGCAGCAGAAGTAGGTTCTGCTCTCCAGGCTTCACAGCTTGGAGAAGACTGAACTGAAACAAGACTGAGGAGCAATGGATGGAAGCTGCAGCACAGGAGGTTCCAGCTGAACACAAGGGGGAACTTCTTGACTGGAAGGGTCACAGAGCACTGGCACAGGCTCCCCAGGGGCTTGTGGAGTCTCCTTCTGTGGAGCCTTTCCAGGCCTGTCTGGATGTGTTCCTCTGTGATCTGTGTTAGATAGGATTGTCCTGCTCTGGCAGGATGCTTGGACTTGATGATCTCCCTGGGTCTCTTCCAACCCCTAACATCCTGTGAGCCTGTAAGGCACACAGACACAGAAGTGCTCCCTGAACCTTCTGGTTGAGAGGAGTCCAGACAAGGCCAACTAAGCTGATGAAGGACCTAGAGAACAGGGATGGGGAGGAGCAGCTGAGGGAGCTGGGGTTATTTAGTCTGAAGATAAGGAGGCTGAGGGAGACCTCATTACTCTCTACAACTCCCTGAAAAGAGGTTGGAGTGAGGTGGGGTTGGTCTCTTCTTCCAAACATCAGGTGATAGAATGAGAAAAAATGGGCTGAAATTGTGCCAGGGGAGGTCCAGGTTGGAGATGAAGAAAAGTTTCTTCATTGCAAGAGTGGTCAGGACTTGGAGCAGGGTGGTGGTGGAGTCCCCATCCCTGAATGTACTCAGAGGCTGTGTAGCTGTGGTGTTTGGAGATATGGCTTAGTGGTGGACTTGGTAGAGCAGGGTTGATGGTGGTGGAGTCCCCATCCCTGAATGTGTTCAGAGGCTGTGTAGCTGTGGTGTTTGGAGATATGGCTTAGTGGTGGACTTGGTAGAGCAGGGTTGATGGTGGTGGAGTCTCCACCCCTGAATGTATTCAGAGGCTGTGTAGCTGTGGTGTTTGGAGATATGGCTTAGTGGTGGACTTGGTAGAGTAGGGTTGTGGTGGTGGAGTCCCCATCCCTGAATGTGTTCAGAGGCTGTGTAGCTGTGGTGTTTGGAGATATGGCTCAGTGGTGGACTTGGTAGAGTAGGGTTGATGGTGGTGGAGTCTCCACCCCTGAATGTATTCAGAGGCTGTGTAGCTGTGGTGTTTGGAGATATGGCTTAGTGGTGGACTTGGTAGAGCAGGGTTGATGATTGCACTCAACAATCCTGAAGGTCTTTTCCAACCTAAATGATTCTCCATGAGACACACTCCCCATGAGCGCATGAGAGATAGGAAACACAAACCTTAGACCTCAATGAGAAGGGAGCAACCCCCCCCCCTCCACACACACACACAAAAGTCAAAGCAGGAAATAATTACATGGTGCAGGGAGGAAAATGATGGTTGTAGCCAGTGAGGAAGACTCCTCTTGATCATCCCATATTAGCTCAGTGAGTCGGAAAATCGCGGCGAGGCTGCCAGAGAAAATACTGCCCAGCCTCGTATCAACTGCTGAGCTACATCATATTTAGCTGCTTGGACAGGAAAATACATTGCTTCCCATAAAGCATGCCTCCCAGAGAATTACAGCCTCTTATTTGTCAAGCCAAGGTGGGTGTTGGGGCGGGGGGAGAGCATTGGAAATAAACACTACCAAGGCTCTGCGCTGTCAGGAAGGAGTTAGTTTATCTCTCCAGCCCAGAAGGTAAACCTCCACAGCTGCAAGTGGCAACAAGGGTTATGTTCAGGGCATCTCTTTTGGTGAAAGCCTCCTAAGTGACCAAGAGAGCCAATGGCATTCTGGTCTGGATCATGAGCAGTGTGGCCAGCAGGACAAGAGAGGTTATTCTGCCCCTGTGCTCAACGCTGGTGTGGTCACAGCTTGAGTTGTGTGTCCAGTTCTGGGCTTCTCAATTGAAGAGAGATGTTGAGGTGCTGGAAGGTGTCCAGAGAAGGGCAGCAAGGCTGATGAGAGGCCTGGAACATAAACTCTTCTCTGGAGACTCTCAAGGCCTATCTGGATGTGTTCCTCTGTGATGTGTGTTAGATAGAATTGTCCTGCTCTGGCAGGGGGCTTGGACTTGATGATCTCCCTGAGTCTCTTCCAACCCCTAACATCCTGTGAGCCTCTGATCCTGTGAGAGGCTGAGGGAGCTGGGGGGGTGCAGCCTGCAGCAGAGGAGGCTCAGGGCAGAGCTCATTGCTGACTACAACTACCTGTAGCCAGCTGGGGTTTGGACCCTGCTCCCAGACAATGAGCAACAGAACAAGGGGACCCAGCCTGAAGCTGTGGCAGGGCAGGTTGAGGCTGGATGTGAGGAGGAAGTTGTTGTCAGAGAGAGTGATTGGCATTGGAATGGGCTGCCCAGGGAGGTGGTGGAGTGGCTGTGGCTGGAGGTGTTGCAGCCAAGCCTGGCTGGGGCACTTAGTGCCATGGTCTGGTTGGTTGGGCAGGGCTGGGTGCTAGGTTGGGCTGGCTGAGCTTGGCACTGGCAGTGGCTTAAAAGTGGTGGCAGGATTGTGAGCTCTTGCTGAGTGGTCAGACTTTATGATCTCAAAGATCTCTTCCAACCCTAACAGCTCCATGGTTCTACGATTTGTGGAACCTCTGCTTTAAGGTGAGGAGCTCAGAAATCAAGCCCTTGCTGGGAGCAGTCTCAGATATGCTGACCTGGATGTTTGTGACCCCCCACTGCACGCAGTCATCAGCTGAGCCCAGCTGTGAGAACTGGGCTGAGGGCAGGATGAATAGTGCTGGTGGAGAAGAAAAAGGAAGCTTTGGGCAGTTGATTTGACTTTGTGGTTGGTCTTGCATGGGCTTTCTGCCTGGACACCTTCAAGAACACTCACAGTTCCTCCTTGCACCATGTGTGTACCTGACTGCAGAGAGAACCTGCACTAGCTGAAGCCTGAGAGGTCCCAGGGCTCCTGAGCCTTGCCACCCCTGCACACTGTCACCCATCCAGGAGTGTGCTCACCCTGCCTGTGTGCACATGCAGCTAGGATTAGGACCTCTTCAGCTGAAAATTCAAGGTTTTGGGGAAAAGAGTTCATTTCCTGCACAGGGAATTGACCTGGAAGAGGGAAGCAATTCACAGTGCCTGTAGAGGAAGGCTTCTGTCTGGAGAAGGGCAACAAGGATAGTGAAAGGTCTGGAGAACAGGGCTGGGGAGGAGCAGTTGAGGGAGCTCAGGGGTGTTTAGTCTGGAGAAGGGAAGGCTGAGGAGAGACCTCATTGCTCTCTACAACTCTCTGAAGGGAGGTTGTGGTGAGGTGGGAGTTGGTCTCTTCTCCCTAGCATCAGGAGATAGAAGGAGAGGAAATGGCCTGAAATTGTGCCAGGGGAAGCTCAGGTTGGAGATGAGGTGCAAGAGTGGTCAGTGATTGGCACAGGCTGCCCAGGGAGGTGATAGAGTCCCCATCTCTGGAGGGGTTCAAGAAATATGAGGACATGGTTTAGTGGCCATGGTGGGGTTGGGTTGGTGGTTGGACTGGATAATCTCTTCCAACCAAAGCAGTTCTATGACTCCATGGTTCTGGGAGCTGGGACACACAGTGCTATATCTCATGGCAAGTTATTCTAAACCTAGCTGAAGCCTGCTCAAAACAAGGGGAGTTTTTTTATTGAATGCTTTTATTTTTAGTAGAGAAGACTGTAAGAGAGCAGCTCTTTGATTTTCAGCTTTGCAGGAGGTAAAAGCATGTCTTTAGCAATGCTTGGCTGGCTCCTCTCATGAGATCATCTCAACTCCTAAGAAAGGTCTAAAAATATTTTCT
Organism: Pogoniulus pusillus; assembly: GCF_015220805.1. NCBI lineage: Eukaryota > Metazoa > Chordata > Aves > Piciformes > Lybiidae > Pogoniulus > Pogoniulus pusillus. The sequence continues at coordinate 4,896,587 of NC_087303.1, read as the reverse complement.
AGAAAGCACCTGCCTTTGAGGACCAACTTCAGGAGGTAAAGAAAGGAGCTTTGTGGGTGGTAATGGACTTGCAAAGGTAAATCACAGAGCAGGTGGCAGAGTGGGAGCTGGGGGTGCACGAAGGAGCCAACACTCCAATGGACTTCAGCTGGAGCTGGCTGCTTGTGAAGATTCTCCCTCCCCAGCCTGGTTAAAAAAGCTGCAATAAATTGGAGCAGGAGGTGCTTGGAGATCTGCAGGCATCTGAATTTCCAGCTGAAGCTTCCTCCTGCTCCCAGAGCGTGGCACAGAGCTGAGGAGGAGAAGAGGGAAGTTGTTGGCTGTGGATCCGGCAGCTGCTTCTCTGTGCCGGTTTAAGCAGCTGAGGGAGCAGCTTGCAGAGTGGGTTTGATGTTAACGGGTGGCTGCATCCTGCAGCTCTCCAGGAAGCTTCTCTTTCCTGCAGCCCCACGCTGGGGTTTCAGCACTGCCTAGGGCACATTAAAAAGGGAGGAGAAAGCTTCGTGTCCCCTCCTCTGTGCAAGGGAGGGGATGAGAAGAGGCGATGCTGGCCCATCACAGCTGCTTGAGTGTGAGACTCAGAGCCCAGAGCTCCTGCTGTGCTCCCTCTTGCTCCTCCTGTGTCTTTGGTCAGCTCTATCTTTTGCCCACCTCTCCTGTACAGGCTGTGAAACCTGGAAACCTCCCAGTGCCTGTGTCCTGAAGATGGATGCTGGAGGAGGAAAGAGCCCTGAGCACTGCCTGCTCCCCAGCAGGGCTTGAAAGGGCAGGGATCCTTGGGGTAAGCCCTCACTTCCCTCTGTGATGAGCTCAGCATGATTTCTAGCCCAGGAACATGTGCAACAGGAGCAAACAAACCAGAAAGGGTTGTAGAGCCTTTGTAGGGTCATGCTTGGAACTTCTGCTGGGCTGTCTGAGCCCAAACCTGTCATGATCTGACTAAGAGATCTTCATGGCTCCTCTTCCTCCTTCCAGAAGCCATTGCAGCACAGAGAGGAGCCTGCTGTCTCTCAACACTTCACACTCTTTGCTTTGTTGCTGGTTTTTCCCTTGGCTTTCCACTGGTGCTGAGTCTTTCCCAGTAACAAGGCAGCAGCAGCAGCCCATAGGCAGCAGGGCAGGTTGGGCAGGGCTTCCATATGGCTCCCACCTTCAGCTGGCAGAGGCAGAAACACAAAATGATGCAGATTGGAAGAGGCCCCTGGAGATCCTCCAGTCCAACCTCCTTGCCAGAGCAGGTTCTCCTGGGGCAGCTTGCACAGGATGGCATCCAAGTGGGTTTGGAATGGCTCCAGAGATGGGGACTCCACAACCTCTGTGGACAGTCTGTACCAGTGCTCCACTGTCCTTACAGCAAAGAAGTTCCTCCTCATGTTCAGATGGAACTTCCTGTGTTCTACTTTGTGTCCATTATCCCTGCTCCTGTCCCTGGGCACCACTGAAAACATCCTGGCCACATCCTCCTGACATCAACCCTTGAAGTATTGATTAGCATAGATGAAGTATTGATTTGCATAAATGAAGTATTGATTAACATAGATGAAGTCCACCTCAGGCTTTTCCAGGCTAAAATGCTCCAAGTCCCTCAGCCCTTCTTCATCAGAGAGATGTTCCAGCCCTCAAATGATCTCATTGCTGTCTACAACTACCTGAAGGGAGGCTGTAGCCAGGTGGGGGTTGGTCTCTGCTGCCAGGCACCCAGCAACAGAACAAGGGGACACAGCCTGAAGCTGTGGCAGGGCAGGTTGAGGCTGGATGTGAGGAGGAAGTCGTTGTCAGAGAGAGTGATTGGCACTGGAATGGGCTGCCCAGGGAGGTGGTGGAGTGACTGTGGCTGGAGGTGTTGCAGCCAAGCCTGGCTGGGGCACTTAGTGCCATGGTCTGGTTGGTTGGGCAGGGCTGGGTGCTAGGTTGGGCTGGCTGAGCTTGGAGCTCTCTTCCAACCTGATTGGTTCTGTGATTGTATGATTCTATGATCTCAAAGGTCTTTTCCAACCTGGTTGATTCTCTGATTCTGTGAATGTTTCCACTCCTGGCCTTTTTCCCCAGGATGCTGAATGTTCTCCTTTGCAAACACTCAAATCCCTTGTTCTGATGATAGAACACGAGGGAATGAAATTAAGCTGGAAAAGGGGAGAGTGAGACTGGAGATCAGGAAGAGTTTTGTGACATTGAGGGTGGGAAGACTTTGGAACAGATTGTCCAGGGAGGTTGTGGTTGACTCCTCCCTGGAGGTTTTCAAGGACAGGTTGGATGAGTCCTTCAGCAACCAGGTCCAGTGAAAGATGTCCCTGCCCATGGCTGGGGTTTGGAACTGGATGATGTTTAAGGTCCCTTCCTACCCAAACAGTTCTATGATTCTATGCTGGCTCCTGCTTTTCCATTAATCTCCTCGGGCCTTGTGGCCCTGGCTTGAAGGTTGCTCACTCCCAAGGCTGGAATCACAGAATCATAGAATCAAGCAGGTTGGAAGAGAGCTCCAAGCTCAGCCAGCCCAACCTAGCACCCAGCCCTGCCCAAACAACCAGACCATGGCACTAAGTGCCCCAGACAGGCTTGGCTTCAACACCTCCAGCCACAGCCACTCCACCACCTCCCTGGGCAGCCCATTCCAATGCCAATCACTCTCTCTGACAACAACTTCCTTTAACATCCAGCCTCAACCTGCCCTGGCACAGCTTGAGACTGTGTCCCCTTGTTGTATTGCTGCTTGCTGGATGAGGCAGATGATCAGAAACCACTTCAGAGGAAAATGTGGGATCATCTCCTCTCTAATATTTCACAGCAAGGTGTCCACTTGATTCAGTGAAATCCACTTCAGGACAAAAGTCCAAATGAATCACTTGGACTCCCTTGTCTAGTTTCAGCGATGCTGAAGTGTTTTATTAGAGGATGGTGAAACAGCTCCAACTCATCATTTTAATCCCTTTTATTTTGAGCATGCTGCCCTGCTGAAATGCTGGTGGCACTTTATAATCACCAACTCACTTAATTCATCCTAAATATCCACTTAATATATGTGCATGGAGACCTATTTAACATCAGCTTTGATATCCATATGAAAACCGATCGCGGCTGAGCATCCTTTGGTGCTTTGTGGTGATAAAGAAGTCAGAGGCAAACAAGCCCACACCAGTGTTGCCTTCATGTTGCTCTGATGTTCATCCTGATTTATTTTATATGCATCATGGAGCAATACAACAAGAATTGGTCTCAGCTTGCTTTGAAAACCAGGTTGGCCTGGGCTCTGGTCCAGCAGGACCCATCACAAAGCAGCAGCGTTTCCAGGGGAAGACATCAGAGGAGGCTGCGAAACCAACCTAAGCCCAGCTGGAAGTTCTCCACTCAGAAGCACCATTTCCAAGGGCTGTCTAGACAGGGACAACACAGGGCTAATTGCTGCCTGGCTCAGCGGGGTCTGCTGGCTCAGACTGAGCTGCTGAGGGTGGCAGCAGCAAGCCCTGTGCTCTCCAGGGCTCTGGGTCCATGTTCCACATGTGGCTGGTCTGACAGAACCATCTGGCTGCTCTCACCTGGGGAGATGAAGGGGAAGCAGCCATGCCTTCATGTCCTGTAGCCTCAGCTTAGTGCAGGAAAGAGGGGTTGAGGTTTAAGCTGTCTGCTAAGAGCTTCCCTCTGAAGAAGGATACTTGCTCATCTCGGGGTGGGGGAGGACAGGAGGCAGCACAGGCAGCCATAAATAATGCATGGATGCCTCAGATGGAGCTTGCTTCAGCCTTACGTTCCTCAGAGAGTCAGCAAATGTTATTTCTCTGCTCTCCTTTCTTTCTGTGGAGTGGTGGGTGGCTCTGGGAGAAGGGAAAGTCACTCTGAGGTGCTGTGTTGATCTGTTTTCTCCATCTTCCTCCTCCTCCTCCCTGCTCCTCTTCACTGCCTTCCCCAGCAGCCAGCATAGCAGTGTCGGATCGACTGCTCTGCCAAATCCTCCCGGAGGGCTGGAGCTGCAGCTGGCTTTGGGAAGCAGATTGGCTTCATGTGTGCAACTTAAACACAGATTTTAGAGCACAGAGCAAGCAGGACAAGCTGCAGCTCAGCGGTGCCTGGGACTGCTGCCTCCCTGCAAAACGAAGCAGAAGGATTTGGCTGCTGGGGAGCGACAGGAGAGACAAACCCCCACGAATTTCTCTCCTGCCTAATGGCAAAGCTTCCCTGAAAGCAGGTTGGAAGCTCCCTGGGACTGCTAACAGAGGGGATCCAAAATTCACAGCTGCTGAGCAGGTGCCTGGAATCAGGATTCATTGATGTCACCTTTTTGATTCCCAAAACATTAACAAGCTGTTCAGAGCCTTCTGCTGCTAATTATGTATCTGAGACCTAAAAGCAGTGTCCAGGAGCCCTCCCTGCTCTTCAAACAGTCCAGACAGACAAAAACAACCCCACTCCCCCCCAAAAAAAGCCAAGAAAAGGGATTGCTCAATGAGACATGAGAGTCTGAGTGGCATTTGGGTCCCCAAACCTGTTCAAAAGCTGCTGGTGCTTCTCCAAGTCCCAGTGTGATAGTTTTGGGAAGCAGCTTGAGAATTTGAACCTCCACTCTCATTAGGACCTCAAAGCTCAGCCAGTTCCAACCCTCCTGCCATAGGCAGGGACAGCTCCCACTAGAACAGGTCACTCAGGGCCTCATCCAACCTGGTCCTGAACACCTCCAGGGGGGTTGTGGAGCACAGAAGCATCAAAGATCACATTGGGTGCTTCTGTGCTCCACAACCTCCCTGGGGAACCTGTGCCAGGGTCTCACCACCCTCAACCTGTGCCAGTATCTCACCACCCTCAACCTGTGCCAGTATCTCACCATCCTCAACCTGTGCCAGTCTCTCATCACCCTCACTGCAAAGAACCCTTTCCTAACATCCACTTTCAATCTCCTCTCTGCCACTTCAAACCCATTCCTCCTCCTCCTTCTCTCATTACAAGACCTTCTCAATAGTCTCTCCCCAGCCTTCTCGTAGCCCCCTTCAGACACTGGAAGGTCACTCCAAGGTCTCCTGGAAGCCTTCTCTTCTCCAGGCTGCAGAGCCCCAGCTCTCTCAGCCTGTCCTTATAGCACAGATGCTGCAGCTCTCTGATTTATTACAGAATCATAGAATCAGCCAGGATTAGAAGGGACCCCAAGGATCAGCCAGTTCTAACCCCCCTGCCATGGGCAGGGACACCTCACACTAGATCAGGCTGCCCACAGCCTCATCCAGGCTGGCCTTAAACACCTCCAGGGATGGTTTTCCTCCTGTGCTGTCCTACTCTCTGCTTGAATCCATCCCTTGAGGTGTGACCCATGGGTTGTCCCAGCTGGGTGCAGGATTTCTGCTGTGTTACAACCACTGCCTGAATCACACCAATCAGTGCATGGAGGGCAGCTCTATTATAAGCCACTACAGGCAGCAGTGTCACACTGACATGTATTTCCTCTTCTGCAGAGCATCCTGGGGTGACTTCAGTTCCCCAGAGCCTGACCTACTTTAAAGCCAGGCTGGTTTTGTCCAAGCAGCAGCTGCATTTGAGGGCAAAGAGGCAGAAGTAAAAGCTTCTGAAATCCAAGTCCAGTTCCCTGCTCACAGACTCGTGCAGGATTCAGAGCTGCTCCACTTTGGTGTCCTCTCTTCTGCCTGCCTTTCCCAGCCCATCCCTCCCCAGCACAGGCTGTAGCCTTGGCTTCCTCAGCAAAGGAGAAAGGGAAGTAGTCTCCATTAGTCATTGCATCATTTGCACAGGCATCAAGTGGGAGAAGTAATTAACTCCAACATGTTTATCTACAGTAATTATGAATTTGCATTGCTCTATCAACAGCACGGATTGGGCTGCAGCACTCCCTGAAGTATTGCCATGGCCCAATGTGTTCTCTTCTCTGAGTCACAGAGCAGAATCAGAGAATCAGAGAATCAAGCAGGTTGGAAGAGAGCTCCAAGCTCAGCCAGCCCAACCTAGCACCCAGCCCTGCCCAACCAACCACACCATGGCACTAAGTGCCCCAGCCAGGCTTGGCTTCAACACCTCCAGCCACAGCCACTCCACCACCTCCCTGGGCAGCCCATTCCAGTGCCAATCACTCTCTCTGCCAGGAACTTCCTAACAACATCCAGCCTCAACCTGCCCTGGCACAGCTTCAGGCTGTGTCCCCTTCTTCTATCCCTGGCTGCCTGGCAGCAGAGCCCAACCCCACCTGGCTACAACCTCCCTGCAGGCAGCTGCAGGCAGCAATGAGCTCTGCCCTGAGCCTCCTCTGCTGCAGGCTGCACCCCCCCAGCTCCCTCAGCCTCTCCTCTCAGGGCTGTGCTCCAGGCCCCTCCCCAGCCTTGCTGCCCTTCTCTCAACACCTTCCAGCACCTCAACATCTCTCTTGAATTGAGGAGCCCATCACTGAACACAGCACTCCAGGTGTGGCCAGTGCAGTGCTGAGCACAGAGGCAGAAGAACCTCCCTTGTCCTGCTGGCAATTCATTGATATGAATTCTCTAAGCAAATTCTTCACCAGCTCAAGAGATATCCTGATGGGAGCTGTCCTGATCAGGACAGCCCAAACATGACAATCACAGAGTTATTTGGGCTGGAAAAGCTCTCTAAGTCCATGGAGTGCAACCACCAACCCAACACCACCATGGCTGTTAAACCATGTTCCCACAGCTTGCTTGAACACCTCCAGGAGTGAGGACTCCACCACCTCCCTGGTATCTCAACATCTCTCTTGAATTGAGGAGTCCAGAACTGGACTATTTCTGTTGCTGCTTACCTGGGAGAAGAGACCAACCCCACCTGCATCTATAGAAGAATCACATTTGGTCCTGGCTCTGTCTGCATCCTTTCTGTCTCTCAGTAGCCTTCTGGAGGTCCAGGAATGCTCCTCAAAGGCCACACTGGTACCACCACGCAGCCAACAGTCCCTGCTTTGCTTCCATTCTCCATCTGGATGATAGCAACAGCAATCCAGACAACAGACCTGGAGCAGAAGGTGGTGAGATGCTTCAGTGCAGCAGTGGCTGAGCCTGAGTTTGAATTCCAAGGGAATTTCAATGTGGCCATGGTTATCCCTGGAATTTTCCACTGCACTGCCAAGATGTATTCAAGCTGCAGGGCTGCTGGGACTTGCCTGCAAGACTCCCATTCACAGAGTCCCCTCTGTCTCGCACTGCAGGTGGCACATGTCACATAATACAGCCTTGATTTGTTTCCAAGCTCAGTTCCTCGCCTTAGATTGTGTTGGAGGCTGCTGGGATGTGGGCTGGCTTCACAGGCTCCCTGGGAAATGCTCCAGTGAACAAACAGGCATTAAAGAACAGCAACTGTGGATCCTGAGTGGCTGTGCAAAGGTGCTGGGGAGCTGACAGCAGATGCACACAGTCAGAGCTGGAGCACAGCAGCGAGAGAGAGGAAACCCTCTCACATCCCAGTTTGACTCCTATCTCAGGGGTGATCACAGAGTCACAGAATCACAAACCAGGTTGGAAGAGACCTCCAAGGTCATCCATTCCAACCTAGCACCCAGCCCTGGCCAATCAAATGCTGAGCTGATGCCTAGGGCAGATCCTTCCTAACAACTGTAGAATCCAAGAACTGCTGAGGTTGGAAGAGACCTCTGAGAGCATCAGGTCCAAGCACTCACCCAGAGGTCACAATCTCATCACTGCCACTAGCTCAGCAAGAAGAGACTGACTCTCACTTTCCTCAAGCCTCCTTTCAGGGAGCTGCAGAGAGTGAGAAGGTCTCCCCACAGCCTCCTCTTCTCCAGGCTGAGTAACTCCAGTCCCCCACTCCTCACAGGTATTGTTCCCTTTACAAGTCTGTTGCCCTCCTCTGGACCCAGCACCTCCATGTCTTTCTAGGGGTGATAAAGTGGAGTAACAAGCACCAAAGGCTTTCAGTAGTAGCATCTCTGCCTGCTGACCACAGTGGTGTTAGCAGGGGCATTGCTGTCCCTGCTTCGAGTGCAGCTTTCAAGGGCACAGTTTAGAATTCAAAAGAGGACAAAGTGGGCTCAGAACTTTCAATGTCCACACTAAAACCAAGAGGAAAGGATGTTGATCTGCACATTCAACCTGAATGGGGCCTGAAAGGGGTCTGCAAGAAAGCTGGGGAGGGACTTTTTGCAAGGGTTTGTTGGGATAGGATGAGCAGGAATGGATTGAAGCTTGAGAAAGGGAAATGTAGACTGGAGATGAGGAAGAAATTCTTTCCAGTGAGGGTGGGGAGATACTGGAAAAGGATGCCCAGAGAGGCTGTGGATGCCCCCTCCCTGTGTTCAAAGCCAGATTGGATGAGACCTTGAGCAACCTGGCCTAGTGGGAAGTGTCTCTGCTCATGGCTGGGGGTTGGAGCTGGATGATATTTGAGGTCCCTTCCAACCCAACCCATTCTTTCAGTCTATGATTCTGTGGACCAGCAGAGAGTCAGGATGCCAGTCTGAGCTTTGTGAAACAATATCCCTTAGGTCAACAGAAAATGAGCCATAATTACAGAACCACAGAATCAGCCAGGTTGGAAAAGACCTCTGGACTCATTGAGCCCAACCTCTCACCTAACCCTTCTAATTAACCAACCCCTGCCACTAAGTGCCTCATGCAGCCTCCTTTATACACCTCCAAGGGATAACAACTCGACCACCTCCCTGGGCAGCCCACATCTGGACCTTGCTTTGTCCTGGTGCACTCCTGCTTGATGCCAGCCCTTTGCCTCACTCCCTGCACCCTTCAGGCATCTCAGTGCAGCTTTCAAGGCAGCTGATTTGTGATTGCAGCCTGTAACACAACCCTGCCAGGCACGTTTGCCGTGCGCCAGGTTTGCCTGTGAATGTTTCCACACAGCTCTAATTAACAGCACCAACAAGCAGTTTTCAGCCACGGGAGGGAAACCCCCGTGGGCAGAAGGAAGATTTCTCTAACTGCTTCCACAGCCTCATCTCTCTAGGAAAGCTGAGGGCAAACTTCCAAACGTCTTCTCTCTCCCGCGGTCTGTCGCCGGGCACACGGCAGCCCTGCAGGGAAGCTTTGCTTTGTAATGAAAACACAGAGCATTTGCTCTGCCTTATTTAGGGGATAATAGAGCAGGTGCTCTGTTTCATCAGGCAATCATCAGAGCTCCTAGGTGGGCAAAATCAAGACCAACTAACTCATTTCTGCAGAGGGAGTTGGTTATTATCTCTCTGAGCGAGGTTTGCGTTTCTCTCTCTGCTGTAGTACAAGCACTGGAAAGCTTCTTGGGCAGAGTCACCCTGCTCCATGCCTTCCCCTCTTTCCCCCCCATGCTGCTGAGAGAGCCCTTAAATCAGAGAGAACAAGCTATTCTTTTTAAGCAACAGAGAGGCCAAACCATCTTTCCTATCCATTTCGCTACATCTAATGTGACTGGGGCCCGAGGGCTCACAGGTGCTGCATCAACACAGAGGATACACAAACATCCCACCCCAGCTTGTGCCTTGGCTGCAGTCAGAATGGTCATCAGCAAGACCCTCAGGAGGTTCTCTACCCTGCCTTGAAGGTCAAAATACTGAATCACTCTCGAGGGTGTCCTCAGCATTAGCATATATGTGTAAGAGATGGTGCAGGCTGCTCTAGTTGAAGATGTCTTGTTTAATGCGGAGGGGTTGGATGAGACAACTTTTACAGGTCCCATCCAACCCACTGCATTCTATGATTCTTTGATTCCATGATTCTGTGAGTCTTTGATTCCATGAGTCTATGATTCTGGAATGCTATGGTTCTGTGATTCTTTCATTCTGTGATTGTATGAGTCTGTGAGTCCTTGATTCTGTGATTCATTGATTCTGTGATTCATTGATTCTGTGGTATCTTGATTCTGTGATTCCTTGATTCTTTGGTTCTGTGATTCTTTGATTCTTTGGTTCTATGATTCCTAAATTCTGTGATTCTTTGGTTCAATGATTCCTTGATTCTGTGATTCTTTAGTTCTATTCCTTGATGCTGTGATTCTTTGGTTCTATGGTTCCTTGATTCTGTGATTCTTTGGTTCTATTCCTTGATTCTGTGATTCTTTGGTTCTATGGTTCCTTGATTCTGTGATTCTTTGGTTCTATGGTTCCTTGATTCTGTGATTCTTTGGTTCTATGGTTCCTTGATTCTGTGGTTCTTTGGTTCAATGATTCCTTGATTCTGTGATTCTTTGGTTCAATGATTCCTTGATTCTGTGATACTTTGATTCTGTGGTTCCTTGATTCTGTGATTCTTTGGTTCTATGGTTCCTTGATTCTGTGATTCTTTGGTTCTGTGGTTCCTTGATTCTGTGATTCTTTGATTCCTTGAGCCCTTGATTCTGTGACTCTGTGCCTCCTTGATGCTGTGATTGTTTGATTCTATGATTCTGTGACTCTATGACTGTAAGGTTGTCTGTAGTTCAGGTGCCTCACAATGGGGTAGATGCTCAAAGCAGGATGAATACTCTCAATTACAGAAGCTGCTTCAGCCTCCATGTGGGACCTTCAAGTGAAAACCCAAAGGACTTGCACTCTGATGAACTAAATATTAGTATCTCTTCTCAGACATAGGCAGGGTCTGAGTTAATCAAGTTTCCAGATCACAGAATCACAGAACATATCTGGTTGGAAGAGACCTCCAAGCTCATCCAGTCCAACTCTCTGCCCAGCACTGAAGGATCCCTAAAGCACATCCCTAAGCACCAGCTCCACATGGCACTTGAGCACCCCCAGGGACAGTGACTACAGCACTGCCCTGGGCAAACCATTCCAATGTTTAAGAGCCTTTTCAGTGAGGAAATATTTCCTGAGATCCATCCTGAACTTCTCCTGGTGCAGCTTAGAACCATTTTGTCTGGTCCTGCTGCTTGATACCAAGGAGAAGAGACTGCCCCTTCCTCACTCCAACCTCCCTTCAGACCAGAAGCTCTCCCCTCAACCTCCAGACTGAAAAGCCCCAGTTTTCTCAGACATTCCTTGTAGGCCATGTGCTCCAGACCCTTCCCCAGCCTCACTGCCCTTCTGGGATCTGACAAGCCATGTATTAAACTCTTCCCACGCTGGAGAAACACACAATTCATGCTCTGTGTCCCCAGGAACTGAGGGGGAAGAGCTTTCCAGGATGCTTTCTAGGTTTTCCAGGCCCTTCCCCTCCCTTGCTGAACCCAGTGCCTAGCAGCCACGATCCAGGTGTGCACCCAATCCATTCCTCCAGCAAAGGAAGATGTTGGTGTGCATCTGATGGGAGAGGTCCTTGAAGGCAGCCTCCTCCAACCGCATTGCACAATCCCATCCGCAGGGGAATATCCTGCTAGGCTCTTTATTCCCATTATTCCCATTGAGCAGTTACTTCAGCATTTCTCCTTCAAGCATTAAAAACAAACCTCACCCAAACCCAACAACCTTTCTAACTTCCACTTCAAAGTGATCTGTACCCAATTTATACCACTTGCTTCCCAGCCAGCATCGTCACCCAGCTGAAACGGCTCCGCTTCCCTCGCCGCGCTGATCCCCTGGCTGTGTTCTCTCCAGAGTAATCACAGCCCTGCACACAGCCCCTGCCAGCTTAAACAAGCTGCACTCATCGTCTTCCCTCCTAGAACAGCTGCTTCTTTTACTTAAGCTTCCTCCTGGTCTCTCTCTGTACCTGTGCCACTTGGTGCTCAGCTGCTTTCGAAGGTGCGAGGGCAGCCCTTAGCTCTGCACTGCTGTTCAGCAGGGATCTCTCCAGTGCCATCAACGTATCCTGATCACCAGAAGGGCTCTGTCAGGAATGGTGCAGCCAGCAGGACTGGGTGTGGTCTTAGAGTCATAGAATCAAGCAGGTTGGAAGAGACTTCCAAGCTCAGCCAGCACAACCTAGCACCCAGCCCTGCCCAACCAACCACACCATGGCACTAAGTGCCCCAGCCAGGCTTGGCTTCAACACCTCCAGCCACAGCCACTCCACCACCTCCCTGGGCAGCCCATTCCAATGCCAATCACTCTCTCTGACAACAACTTCCTAACAACATCCAGCCTCAACCTGCCCTGCCACAGCTTCAGGCTCTGTCCCCTTGTTCTGTTGCTGGCTGCCTGGCAGCAGAGCCCAACCCCACCTGGCTACCACAACCTCTCTAGGAAACCTGTGCCAGTGTCTCACCATTCTCAACCTGTTCCTCATGTTCAACTTAAACCTTCTTTATCACAACTTGAGGTTGTTCCTCTTATCCTCTTGTTCCTCATGAGAACAGACCAACACACCCACAAACAAATATGGGTGAAGCTCTGAGAAACTCTTTGCTCATTGATGTTTGAGATCTGTGATCTTCCAAACAGTTTTCAATGCTCTGTGTCAGTGCAGTCCTCCTGCCTTACCTTGCAGAATGTTTATCCAACCTGCAGGCAGCACAAAGCTTTGGCAGGATCCAAAAGAAAAGCTTCCATTTGGCTCGGTTGCATGAGGGCAGCTCTGGCAATACCCAGCCTGGCAGTAGCAGCTCTCTGCTATCAGCTGCAAAGTGCTGTTGCAGATGGAACTCCACAAACCAACACAAACCTCCTCTTGGAGCTGAGCCTGAGCTGCTGCACATGGTTTATGCAGAAGAATCTGGTTTCTGAAGAGGAGACCTTTCCCACTGCACTCTGAGGTCTTAAATATTACTGCTCCCCATTGAGTGTGGGTTAAGGGAGTAAAAGAGAAGCACTTTTCTCTTTGACTCCTTTGCAGCTCTCATAAAGGGATATAAAAACAATTATGAGCCACTCCACCACTTTAAGCAGCCCAGCAGTGATGAATGAGACCCACTAAAACACTTGTGTCTTTGCCAAGGGCACTCTGGATTATGCTTGAACCTGTTTTAACCTTAGCATTTAACCTCCTTTCCCAGGAAGCTGCCATTGCATGGCAACAGCCATGATGGAGCTCAAAATAAGAAGCAGAAGGAATGGTTCCCTGAGAGGAGAGGAATATTTGCTGCACAGCTGGGGCTGAGGTTTTCAGAAGTGGCATTTATCTACTTGCTGAAGCTCAGGATTTTAAAGAGACAGGAAGGGAGTTCTGGGTTAGAATCATAGAATCACAGATTCACAGTATCACAGTATCACCAAGGTTGGAAGAGACCTCACAGATCATCAAGTCCAACCCTTTACCACAGAGCTCAAGGCCAGACCATGGCACCAAGTGCCACGTCCAGTCCTGCCTTGAACAGTTCCAGGGACAGTGACTCCACCACCTCCCCGGTGGAAGAGAGGTTGGAAGAGAGCTCCAAGCTCAGCCAACCCAACCTAGCACCCAGCCCTGCCCAACCAACCAGACCATGGCACTAAGTGCCCCAGCCAGGCTTGGCTTCAACACCTATGGCCACTCCACCACCTGCTCTAGGGTAGGGTGTCCCTGGGCATGGCAGGGGGGTTGGCACAGGCTGCTCCTTGTGATCCCTTCCAACCCTGCCTGATTCTATGATTCTTTGCAGGTGAGGACCATGGACACACCAACCTCCTCTGCAGCAAAACCAAGGCACAGCACATTCCCTCTCCCTGGTGACTCAGCTGAGCTTGCTCCAGCCCCAGGAAGACTTCACCAGACGAATTCCCCTGCGGCAGCTGCGCTTTCCTGCAGCCCCTGCGCGGGGTCCTGCTGGAGACAGGCTTGAAACATGGGAGGAGAATAAACTGCAACGAGCTGGCATCGACAACCAGCCAACAGCAGAGGAAATGGGGGGGGAGGGAGGCAATCTGAGGCTTAGAGCTGCCCTTCCACACTGAACAGCATTCCAAAGTGGGAGGGAGGCAGGTGGTTTGCTCAGGGATGCTGTTCAGCCTGAGGGCGCCTGCCGAAGTTATCTGAGCTTTGCAGAGCTGGGACTAGCTGTGGGTGCTCAGCCACAGCCTCTACCTGACTTGCAAACACAGCAAGCAAGGCTGCTGGGAAGGGCTGAGAGGGAACTAAAATCCATTTAGAAATTATTCATAAGGGAAAAAAAAGGGGAAAAAATATATCCAGGTAGAGAATTCCTTCCCAATGGGAATGATGGATGGGCAAGCCCAGCCTGGATGGGGCACTTAGTGCCATGGTCTGGTTGTTTGGGCAGGGCTGGGTGCTAGGTTGTGCTGGCTGAGCTTGGAGCTCTCTGCCAACCTGCTTGAGTCTATAATTCTGTGTTTTCTCTCTTCAAATCCCTGAAAGGAGGATGGAGCCAGGTGGGAATTGGTCTCCTCTCCCTAGTATCAGGTGATGGAAGGAGAAGACATGGCCTGAAATTGTGCCAGGGGAGGGTAAGGATGGAGATGAGGGAAAAGTTCTGGAGCCCCTATTACAGAAGGGATCAGGAGGTGCTGGAAGGTGTCCAGAGAAAGGCCATGAGGATGAGCAGAGGGCTGGAGCTGCTCTGCTGTGAGCACAGACTGAAAGAGTTTCCAGTCTGGAGAGGAGAAGGCTCCAAGATGACCTTATTGTGGCCTTTCAGTTTCTGAAGGGGGCTACAAGAAAGCTGAGGAGAGACTTTTTAGGCTGTCAGGTAGGGATAGGATTGGGGGGAATGGGACAAAGCTGGAAATGGAGAGATTCAGACTTGGTGTTAGGAAGAGGTTTTTCAGCATGAGGGTGGTGAGAATCTGGAATGGGTTGTCCAGGGAGGTGGTGGAAGCCTCATCCCTGGAGGTGTTTAAGGCCAGGCTGGATGAGGCTGTGGGCAGCCTGCTCTAGTGTGAGGTGTCCCTGGGCATGGCAGGGGGGGTGGAACTGGCTGCTCCTTGTGGTCCCTTCCAACCCTGACTGATTCTATGATTCATTGCTGCAAGAGCAGTGAGGGACTGGCACAGGCTGCTCAGGGAGGTGGTGGAGTCCCCATCCCTGGAGGTGCTCAAGAAACTTGTAGCCGTGGCAGTCTTTGAGACATCTCTGACTTGGTGGAGAGCAGAATGGTTAAAGAATCAAGATGCAGGAGCTGTGCTCCCAGCAGGAGCTGCAGTCACAGCCTGGCAGGTTGATTCATGTGCACACAGGTAGACACATGCCTGTGCATGTTCAATTACCCACCCAAAGACACCTTCCCCAGCAAGTAGGTAGTGAAAGTCTGGGCCAGCTGGTCCAGAGAGAGGATGGAGGCCTCAGCACTGGACACATTCAAGGTCATACTTGATGGGGCCCTGGATTTAAACTGGCAGAGGGGAGATTGAAAGTGGATGTTAGGAAGAAGTTGTTTGCAGTGAGGGTGGTGAGAGACTGGCAGAGGTTGAGGGTGCTCAGACACTGGCACAGGTTCCCCAGGGAGGTTGTGGAGCACAGAAGCACCCAATGTGATCAAAGATTGGCAGGGAGGTTGGAACTGGCTGAGCTTTGAGGTCCCTTCCAACCTAACCCATTCTATGATCCTGCACACTGCAAGGAGCTGATCAAAGTGACCTTTGAGGGTCCCTTCCAATCTGATGCATTTTATGATTCTAAGTGCAAGGAGGGGAATTAATGCTTGACATTCAATCAGTGGAAACCCAACTCCACTGTAAGCTAAGTTGTCTGGAGGCATGAATCCATGAAGCCTGTTTTAGAATCACAGAAGGGCTTAGGTTGGAAGGGACCTCAAAGCTCAGCCACTTCCAACCCCCTGCCATAGGCAGGGACACCTCCCACTAGAACAGGTCATTCAAAGACTCATCCAGCCTGGCCCTCAACATCTCCAGGGAGGTTGTGGAGCACAGAAGCACCCAATGTGATCAAAGATCACATTGGGTGCTTCTGTGCTCCACAACCTCCCTGGGCAACCTGTGCCAGGCTCTCACCACCCTCAACCTGTGCCAGGCTCTCACCACCCTCAACCTGTGCCAGTCTCTCACCACCCTCACTGCAAACAACTTCTTCCTAACATCCACTTTCAATCTCCCCTCTCATACTTCAAACCCATTCCTCCTCCTTCTGCCAATACAAGACCTTGTCAATAGTCTCTCCCCAGCCCTCTTGGAGCCTCCTTCAGCTCCTGCAAGGCTACTCCAAGGTCTCTTTGCAGCTTTCTGTTCTCCAGGCTGCAGAGTCCCAACTCTCTCAGCCTGTGCTCAGAGCAGAGCTGCTCCAGCCCTTTTCCTAAGGGTGAGGACTTTTTTGTCTTCTAACCTCTCTCTGCTCTATCTCAGGTCCTTCAGGATTCCCACCAAGCAAAAGCAGACCAATCCAGGAGCAGCTAACATCCATCACAGGCACAGCCATCTCTACCTCTGGGTGGTTTCTGCATGTGCTGTGTGTAGCACAGCCCTGTACACACTGAGTTTCTTTTCTCTTGGTGGTGCTGCCTGCTCTGCCAGCAAAGTGTCAGCTGCCTTGTGACTGCCAGGCTGCTCTTGGAGAAAGTGGGGCACAGATGTTTGTTGGACAGCTGGTAGCTGTCAGACAAAATGTATTATACCATCCTTGACCCTGCTTGTCCTCAGTGGATGGGAGTTTGGGTCTCTCCCAGCTGCCAGT